>NC_135534.1:7919774-8220100 GCF_045843805.1 Urocitellus parryii | reverse complement strand
CTGGCCCCTCCCCAAACCCCCAGGCAATGGCCAAGGCTGAAAATTAATTGGCAGTGAAGGAAGTTGGTTAGAAATCTCACCTACTTTTAAAACCACCTCAAAACCTTAAGCAGAAATAGTGTATCAATGAGCTGGTCTAATTTTCTGCCACGTTAATTCAGTGATGCTCAAAAATACTCTTAACTCCTGCATCATGTACCTGTGAGAAAAACTACACCCTGGGCTTGCAGCCAAAGCAGGCACTGAAAAGGCAGGTTAATGGCCACCTCTCACTGTCCCTCAGGGTGGGTAAATCAGGTTAAGTCTACATGCTTACCAATTGGAAACCAGTTGTCCATTTTTATGTAACTTTTTATTCCTTTTAGTTAAAATTCCAATTTTCTAACTGTTGACTGACCACATACATTTACTAATTAAACCCTAGTCCCCAGAATGGTCAGACCACCAGTCTCTTTAACTAGGATTTTATCGAACTGACACAATGTTGCCACCAGTAAAATGTATTGAGAAAAAGGTAAAAGCGTTACTGTCAGCTGGTTAAAACTGTTTCCCAACCTGTCCTCAGGGTTAGGGGGGATGCCCAGGTCTCCTGTGCGCAGTTTACGAGTCAGGTCTTCTATCTGCAGTTGCACTGGAAGAAACCAGGTTAGGAAAGAAAAAAAAGGATGGAAAAAAGACAATGTTACCAAAAAACATCTCAAATCTCAACAACAAGCATGAAGAACTCGGAGACTTTGAAAGGGACGATTGATTGATCAGTGAACACATTGAGGCAAAAACCCCCAACCACCTATTGGCAGAAGTCCACTTACATCTATAGGTTATTTTTTCACTTCAAAATGGTTATCACTTAAGGAAGCAAACCGTTTGTTGGAAGAGGGGTTAGCAATAAAGACTGTTCACTAAGGCTAACATCAAAGCAATTATCAGGAGGTGTTCACTTTTCCCTCCCCACCAACACTTGCTTATTACAATTGGCACCCCAAACCAACACCCATTGTGTGACATCACCGATACTTGGTTCCCATCAAATTACTTGAGGGCAAGACTTGCAAAGTTTATTTTTCTTTGTGAAATATTAAACATAGCCCAAAGTGAGACCCAATTAACATGGGACAAAGAAAAATACCAGTTGAGCAAATATCATTTCAATTAAGACCAGGTTTTAAACTTCTGAACAAGCAATACATTCAATAATCAATTTGACATCTTATAGCAATTTATACATACACTTTCTGTACATCCAGACCTGTACTAGTAAAGGTCTCCCATACCTGCGGTTTTTATGCAAATATTAAATGGAAAACCATGTTTTATCTTCATACACCAATAGGCATAAGGTGCTAGGAGTTTATTTTCAGACCTGCTATTGATGTGGAGAGTAGATATGTAGAAGATGCAAAGTGTGGATCAAGGAGAATATACGTGGCCCTCAGGCCTTGACCTGAGGCTGTACCCAAAAGAGAGATGAGGGTTTCACAAAAGATACCAGAGAATCCAGGGAGAATCCAGGGAAATGTTACACAGCTGATTTCCCAAAATAATAGGAACTGCAGAGCCAGAGTACTTTCAACAAACTAATCAACCACCTGTTTCTTACCTTTGCAGCATCTCAGAGTTCTTAGTAGGCACCTCTATCAAGGGCAAGGCTAACTGGGTTGGATTAGAGTTGAGTTGGCTCCTAGATATATTAATGTACATCTAACCCCTAATACCTTCTAATTTGAAGTACATCACACAGGGATATATACCACACCCTCACACTGAACTTCTCAAGAAATGAAAATCCATTAATACAAAAGACAATATTAGGGGCACCCTGGACAAGACACTGTGTACTGTGAGAGAAAGAAGGCGAGTAAGACATGGCTCTGCAAGTTCCTTTATGCCAGACACTTTTGACTTCATAGTCAATGATGTGGCAGTCCTCTCAGGTGGATTGTGGGGGTGTGGGTTCTGAGCTGAATAAATAGTTGATACTGAAATTATAAAAAGTGTTGCTATCTTCCTGGGATCAGAGGCCTGTACCAATCTCTGCTTGGATTCTATCTACACTTTGATGATGGCTAGAAACAGCCCTTAGGGCTCAGCGCATTAATGAGGCCAACAGGGAGAGGAAATCAAGTTGTAAAGAATGAGTCTGTTGTCCCCATTTTCAGGTCTGCTTGTATTCTTGTGCTATGACTCCACTAGAGGCATTCCACAAGGTTGTGAAGTCCCACACTGGTCTAATGAGACACAAGTGAGTAGGCTGGAGTAGATAGGAAGAGTGGGCAAAGTCTTAGTAGTACTGTGAAAAAGGAGATAGAACGCCTGTAATCCCAACAACTAGTGAGGACAGGCAGGAAGATCAAGGCCAGGATCAAGTTCTAGGCAGATGATATCCTGTCTCAAAATTTAAAAAGGGGCCTGGAGGTGTAACTCAATGATAAAGGACCCCTGGGTTAAATCCTCAAATCATACAGAATTCTAATACCTCAAAATTCTCAACAATTACTGGATACAGTGGCATACACCTAAGACTCCAGCAACTCAAGAGGCTGAGGCAGGAGGATTTTAAATTCAAAGCCAGTCTCTCCAACTTAGTGAGACCCCATCTCAAAATAAAGAAGACAGGCACAGTGGTATACACCTATAATCCAAGTAACTCAGGAGGCTGAGGCAGGAGGACTACAAATTCAACAACAGCCTCAGCAATTTAATTAAAGTAACTCAGTGAGACCCTGTCTCTAAATAAAATATAAAAAAGGGCTGGGAATGTGGCTCAAAGGTTGAGCACCCCTAGGTTCAATCCTCAGTACCCAAAATAATAACTAATTTAAAAAAATAAAGTTAAAGAAAAGGCTTGGGGTGTAGTACAGAAACAAAAATGCTCTTGGGTGTCCAATCCCTAGTACCAGAAACAAAGCATCCCCCATAATATAAAAACCACAAAATTAAAACCCTCTCCAAAATTAAGCTATGGGGCCTTGAAGCTTTTATGGGAAGGCCACAGCCTCATAAAGCCTAAGAGGTCTTTGCCCTAATTTCCTCCCAACCGGGTGAGCGGGCAAAGGGAGAGATGTTTACTTGATTAGTAGGATATGTTATCAAGCATACTTTCTGAGACAGTTGGACAAGTATATAAAGATTGCATTAGACCTTGTATTATTTTCTTAAAGTAATTTTGAGGTTAGTTTCAATCCCACTGTGGACAGTCATGAAATATCAAGGGGAAAGCTACCATTTTTTACTGTGTATCAAGCAATATCCCCTTCCCAGCAGAGTTCTTTAGAAGTAAATACAAGAGCCTTCATCTTAAGACAGCTCTCCAGAGGCCAAACCAGAAGATGCTGAAGGGAAGGTTAAATTCAAGAAAATGGTAAAAAGGGGTGAACTGTAAACACACTGTCAAGGAACACTGTTCAAACTGAGTTTTTGTTTTTTTCCTTTCAGAAAGAACCTATAAAAAGTAAAACCACATTTTAGGGAAAGGGAGAAATATGAAATTATGGTGAAAGGCCATGCTGTGAAAAAGGTACTTGGTTTACAATACCTGCAGTGTTCTCCACTGGGGCCTGTCCAGAGAGGCAGACAAGACACTCACCTCACCAACTGGTAATGAACAGCAGCTGAAAAAGGTGGGCTGCTGGAATGGGGGGACTATTCTCATTCCTAAATGGGGCCCTCAACCCTTCCTGGCACTCGTGGAGAACACTGCTGTTATGAACAGACCAAAACAAGGAACTATAAAAGCAACACTTGCTCAGCAAAACCTGACATTATACCAATGACATGAGAATACATCTGACCATATCTTGTCTCTATAGCAATAATAATAAAAAAAAAACTATAAGACTTTCGACAGATATACCACTCAGAATAAATAATCATCTAAAAATACACTTGGATACAGAACGTGTATTTACCTATGTAAGCTCTCTCTTGTTCCCGAGTAAGTCCAGGGGGAATAACAGTAGGCATTCCTGGAATCACTGTCTTCTGTTCCATTGTATCTTGATTCCATCTGCTCCGTTTCCGCTTCTTACTTGGGAAGTCTAAAGGCAGACAAAGACCATCAGGTGCAAATATAAGCCTGCACAGTATTACCAACAGGCAATTCAAGTTTCTTAGGATATATAGGCAGAAGTCAGCACACTCTGAAACTGAGAACTCCACTTAAGATTTAAATGGCAAAGAATGGAAAGACAAACTTCAGAGGTCAGAGATGAAAACACAGCCACTACAAGGGTACTTGGTTCTGGGTCAGGAAAGTTGACATTTCACATTTCAAAATTTTTTCTAGAAGGGCTGGGGTTGTGGCTCAGTGGTAGAGCCCTTGCCTAGCTTGTGTGAGGCACAGGGTTTGATTCTCAGCACTGCATGTAAATAAATGAATAAAAGATCCATCAACAACTAAAAAAAAAAATATATACACACACACACACACACACACACACACACACATTTTTTTTTTGTCTAGAAGAACACTGTAAAGCATGTGAACAACTTTTTTCCAGTGATGGGTATGGAACCCAAGTTCCATATAAAGTATTATAAACACATACACTCTTATTTACAAATGACTAATGGTCCAGCAGAGACAAGACTGAAGAATTAGTCTATAAAGCAGTACTGAGAACTACCTCCCCCTGTCCCAGTCACCTTTCTAAAGAGATCAGGGGGCTGGGGATATAGCTCAGTTGGTAGAGTGCTTGCCCCACATGCACAAGGGCCCTGGGTTCAATCTCTAGCACCACAAAAAAAAAAGGAATCAGCCTCTAAAGAGATCAGAGCACAACCAAACCAAATTACTAAATGAAAAGGCCTGATTTTTTTCACCAGGAAAAAGGTGCAGCCCAGACTAGCATTCAATTTCCCTGATCAGTTGGGCCGACAGGATCAGAACTCTTAAATGACATACCAAATTCAACAAGACACAAATTCTCATTCCCCGATACATGCCAAATACTTCCAAAGGGTACAAGCCCAGAGAAAAAGCCTTTTTAAAACTATGTGGGAAACTGATCACACTGAGAAATTTTAGGGTAAATAAAGGAAAACCAAGTGCCAAAAAAGATCGGACCCAATCACCACCTGAAACCTTCCAACCTCTTCCACATTAGTGGAAACACAGTTTATTGTAAAAAATAGAGATTCCTGCTACTTGTTTCCCTTTCAGATTCCTCTAAGACCAGAATGGGAGCTGCTCTTCGTCGACAGTGTACTCCTCTCCGGCCTGCACCCTTACACCCTGCACCTGCGTGGACCCCAGGTCCTTTGGTTTGGGCGGCCCAAGGCCACAGCCACGCTGCGCCTGCGCACCTCCCGCCCTTCCTCCCCCGCCCTCCCCAGCGCGCAAGCGCGCTCGAGGCCCTGTGAACCAGGCCGCGCGCACCCTGGGGCGCCTCCGCCAGGGCCTCCCCGTGCGCGCGCGCGCGCGCGCCCCTGCCGCGTGCAGCCGCCGTCGCCGCCGCAGCGCGCCCCTCCGCCGGCCGGGCCGGGCCGGTCCGCGCGACGCCTCTCGCGCTGTCGGCCCGACTCACCTCCTCCGCCGCAGGCCGGGCCCGGCTGCTGGTCCTGACGCGGCGGCTGCGGCGGCGACACGCGCTGGTAGAGCGACGGCGCGGGGGGCGGCTGCGGCGGCGGGTACGAGGCGCCAGGGGACGGCGGCGGTGGCGGCGGCGGCGGCTGCTGGGGAGGCGGGGGGGGCGGCGGCGGCGGTGGCGGCGGTAGCGCCGCGAAGGGGAAGGCCGCGGTCAGGGCTCCCATCGAGCCCGGGGGTGGCGGCGGCCCGGGCGCCAGCAGCCCCGCCCCAGGCGCGGGCGGAGGCCCCGGATCGAAGCCCCCTTTGGGCCCGGGAAGCGGGGGGAGGCCGGCGGGCCCCAGCTTACCCAGCGGCGTGGCATTCGCTCCGGTCGCCATGGCGCCCCCGGGGACCGGCACCGGCGGCGGCTCTTCCTCGGCGGCGGCTTCTCCTTCGCGAACCTTCCGGGGGGGAGGGGACCCGACTACGCTGCCGAGGAGCGCGCGGAGCCCGTCCTCTCACGCGGCGGGCGGCGGCGGCGCGAGACGCACAAAGAGGGAGGAGAGAGGGTGCCGCGGGGGCGGGTTGGGGGCGACGGGGCCGCGGCCTGGATTGGGCCGGGCAGAGGCAAGGGGTCGAAGCCGGCGGCCTCCGATTGGCGGAGCGCTAGTCCTTCTCGATGCGCGCTGCGATTGGCCAAACCGTTAGGCCAGGCGAGGAAATGGCGGCGGATCCCGGTGGGCTGGGAGGTGTCGCAGCGCGCACTTCCATTTGTTACTGCGCGGACTGAGCTCGCAGGCCAGGAAAGAGGGGATAGGATGGGGCAAACTCTATGACGTAGGGCCAGAGAACTCCCTCATTGGCTGCAGGTGATGGAGTCAATCAATCGCGTTTGCCTCGTAGTGTCGTGTGATTGGCTGACTCTACTTCGAGCCTCTCTCCACTCTCCTCCCCCAGGGAGCTGTTGCGCCGGGATTAGACGAGAAGACGCGGCGGAAAAGCCCGGGTCAGAACGAGAGTTGCGGCGGGGGAGGGGTGGGGCAGGGAGTGCGCACGCGTACATCAGGGCAAAGCGGCCTCTCCGCTTCTTCCTCCACTGGAGACCCTTGGGTCTGGAGCGGAAGCCTAAGTGACGTCAGTCCTCGTTCCTGTGGTAACCGGGAATAGTGGGGCCAGAGCGGAGGAGGGGCAGGCTCGTAGGCAAACCGGATCCGTTGACGCCGCAGGTGGAAGGGACTTCCTGTTTTCTATGAAAAAAACTAAAAGTATATCTTAGTAGAAGGATATAAAATAGGGTATCATTGTGGAAGGATTCAAAACAGTGTCAGAGCCGGGCGTGGTGTTGGCGCACCTCCCTAACTACTTGGGAGGCTGAGGCAGAAGGCCAATCTCAGCCACTTAGGGAGACCCTGTCTCCAAAACTAAAAGGGCTGGGAATGCAGCACAGTGGTAAATCGCCCCTGGGTTCAATCCCTAGTACCAAGGAAGTGAGTAAAGGTGGGGTGGGGCGGAGGGACTACAAGGACAGGAAAAAGATATTCGTTTTTTTATACATTTATTTTTCAATTGTAGCTGAAAACAATACCTTTATTCCTCAAAGAGGATCGAACCCAGGGCCTCGCACGTGCTAGGCCAGCACTCCACGCTGAGCCACAACCCCAGCCCCAGGAAAAAGATATTCTTGATAAGCAAAAAAATTAAAAGCCAATATTGGGAAGGGACATGGTGGTAAATGCTTGTAATCCCCACCATGAGAGAGACTGAGACAGGAAAATTGCAAATTTGAGGCCATTTTGAGCAGTTTAGCAAGACCTTGTCTCAAAATGGAGATGTAACTCAGTAGTACAGTGCTTGCCTAGTTCACAGAAGAGTCTTGGTTCCATTCCCAGCACCACATAAAAATAAATTTAAAGGGGAGTGGGCTTGGGTAGAACTCATGCCAGACAAGAGTGAGACACTAGGTTCATGACCAGCAAAGCAAAAAAAAAAAGGAAAGGAAATGTGGTCTCTTTTGAGAGCTGGGCACCAGGACAAGCACCTATTTTTCCAGCACTTGGGAGGTTGAGGCAGGTGGAGTCCAGGTGTTGGAGACTAGCCTGGGTAAATAGACCAAATAGACCTTGTCTCAATAAAAAAAAAAAAAACACTTTCCAGAACACTTTCAAAAAGTACAAAACCTTTCAATTCAGCATCGCACTGCTGGCAATCTGCCCTCAAAAATAAGACAAGTGATTATAAAATATGTTCAAAGTCCTCTACATTTACTACATGATTGTAATGGTCAAAATTTGAAACAGTGGGTTTCCCTCAATATTCATAAATTGGACTCTTAGGCAGCCTTGAAAAGCTGTTTATCAATACCAGTAGACCTTGAGGGATTTCTGTGATGTATTGCTATGGAGCAAAAGAAGTACATATCACATAATCTTGTCTTTGGGAAACAAAAAGCCTACATGTGGGGGCTGGGGATATGTTGATAAGTGCTTACCTTGCCTGCACAAGGCCCCGGGTTCAATCCCTAGCACCACAAAAAAAAAAAAAAAGCCTATATGTGTGTGTGTGTGCATGTTTGTACTACCCCTCAGTTACAGAACCCCACTGGGATATAAAATCTGTGGTTGCTCAAGTCCATTATACAAAATGGTATAGACTTTGTGTATAACTTGTGCATATCCTCATGTATAATTCATCTCTAGATGACCTCTCGTACCTAACAGAATGTAAATGCTATGCCAGTAGCTGTTACACTCTACTGTATTTTATTTTTTCCTGAATATTTTCCGTCCAAAGTTGGCTGAATCCATGATGGGGAACAAGTGGGTAGCTGACCGTAAAGAGAAAGCTACTGAGAGTTGCATAGCACATCCCCTGTCATTGGTAAGGGAATCAAGAAGTTGCTGGGCAGGGTGGTGCACATGTGTAAACCCAGGTATTCGGGAGACTGAGGCAGGAGTATGACAAGTTAAAAGCCAGCTTCAGCAACTTAATGAGGCTGTGTCTCAAAATAAAAAGGGCTGGGCATGTGGCTCAGTGGTAAAGTGCACTGGGTTCAATCCTCAGTTTAAAATCATCTATTTTGAAAATGGAGAGAAGGAAAAATTATACTGTAAATACAAGTTCTTTGGAGGAGGGAAGAGCCATTCGATGTCTGAGCAGCTATTGAGTGCAAAACATGTTGGATGCCACAGTAAATGAAGAAAAATCTTAGCCTAACAAAGGAAAAGAAAAATACACAGGGCTGGGGATGTGGCTCAAGCGGTAGCGCGCCGGTCTGGCATGTGCGCGGCCCGGGTTCGATCCTCAGCACCACATACCAACAAAGATGTTGTGTCCGCCGAGAACTAAAAAATAAATATTAAAATTCTCTCTCTCTCTCTCTCTCTCTCTCTCTCTCTCTCCCCCTCTCCCTCTCTCTCTCCCCCCCCACTCTCTCTTAAAAAAAAAATACACAAATAACAGCTAATAAATAATGAACATTAGGGCTGCAGCTGTGACTGTCCCATGGGGCAGTCATTTTCACGCTTTTTGGTTATTTCACTTAATTGCCTCTTTTGAGCCAAGATTTTTTGAGTATTTTTAAATTACCAAATTAAAATATTTTGATTATTTTTATTATGAATTTCTACTTTTGTTACAGTTACCTTGAAATATCTAAAAAGCATGCCCCCTCCATGGTACCAGGGATTGAACCCAGGGGCACTTAACCACTGAGACATACCTCCATCCTTCTTTTTTTGATACAGGGTCTCACAAAGCTGATTAGAGCCTAAGTTGCTGAGGTTGTCCTTTCCATCCTTCTGCCTCAGTCTGCAGAGCCACTGGGATTACAAGCGTGGGTCACCATGCCTGGTTGTATAGTTGTTGTTTTTTTAAATTTTTTTTTTTTTTAGTCGTAGGTGGATACCTTTATTTTATTTATTTTTATGTGGTGCTGAGCATCAAACCCAGTGCTTCACATGTGCTAGGCCAGTGCTCTACCACTGAGCCAAAACCCCAGCCCTGTGGTTGGTTTTAATGAGATATCTTCTGAGCTGTAGGGGCCAGAACTACACACAGATGCCAGACAGATGCTCCTAGTTTTACAGAACAGTGTGATAGAGGGGGGGAAAAATACACATCTGGCCTTTATCTGCCATTCCTGACAGAACTTCAAACATTCTTGGAATTTGCTGACAGGAGTGCCTTTTGTTGCTCACAGTAAGCCTCTTGGGACCCTACCTGGATTAATGCTAACAAAGGGACCCATTGTCAGTCCTGAGAGCCCTGAGATAGCTTCACCTGAAAAACCTATCATCTCTGGCTGGGGTTGTGACTCAGCCATAGAGCACTCACCTTGCATGTGTGAGGCCCTGGGATCCTCAGCACCACGTTAAAAATAAATAAATAAATAAAATAAAGGTATTATGTCCAACTACAACTAAAAAATAAATATTAAAAAAGAGGAGGCTGGGGTTGTGGCTCAGAGGAAAAGTGATCACCTAGCATGCATGAGGCACTGGGTTCGATCCTCAGCACCATGTAAACAAACAAAATAGAGTTATTGTGTCCAGTTACAACTAAAAAAAAAAAAATTAAAAAGAAACGAAACTGAAAAAGGAGGCAGGGAAAGCTTCCAGGTTGGGGAATGTGGGGATGAGCCAGGAGGTGGTATACCCCAACTCCCCAGGAAAGAAGCTCCTGGGCTCAGGGTCCATCCAGCCTTTGCTGCCCTCTACCATGGAGTGAGCTCCATGGTGCTCCAAGTACTTTCCATAATTCTTTCCCCTGAACACCATGTTTGTTTTTTAACTGTTGGCATACAAATATTTATTCATGTAAAGCCATGTTTACGGCTTCCCATTAAAGGTAATTTGTTTTGTGTTTTGTTTGGGTACTGGGGATTGAACCCAGAGATGTTTTACCTCTGAGCTACATTCCCAGTCCCCCAGACCTATTCATTTATTTATTTATTTATTTATTTATTTATTTATTTTAAAGAGAGAGAGAGAATTTTAATATTTATTTATTTTTTAGTTATCGGCAGACACAACATCTTTGTTTGTATGTGGTGCTGAGGATCGAACCCGGGCCACAACACGCATGCCAGGCGAGCGCGCTACCACTTGAGCCACATCCCCAGCCCCTATTTATTTATTTATTGAGACAGGGCTTCACTGGGTTGCTGAGGCTGGTCTGAAACTCCTGGTTCCCCTGCCTTAGCCTCCAGAGCCGCTGGGATTACAGGGCTCTGTAATCCTGTGCCTGATGGTTTTTGAGACAGTGCTTTGCTAAATTGCTGAGGCTAGCCTTGAACTTGTGATCCTCCTGCCTCAGCCTCCCTAGTCGCTGGGATTATGGGCATGCACTGCCTTGCATGACTTAAAACTAAAAATTTCCACATTTGATACAAAAGGACGTGTGGCATCTAATGTGTTAGAAACTGAGTTAGACATTGCACACCCTGTGACTCCAACCCCCACCCTCCCCGAGAGCCAGAACATGACCAATCAATCCCTTTGCAGATTACTGGGTCCTTCCTTGTGCCATCTCCATTCCCCTCAAACAGGCTGCCATTCGAATTTTGTACTTTTCCTTCCTTAGACTTGAGACAGGTTCTTTTTTTTTTTTTTTTTTTTAAAGAGAGAGGAGAGAGACAGAGAGAATTTTTAATATTTATTTTTTAGTTGGCGGACACAACATCTTTGTTGGTATGTGGTGCTGAGGATCGAACCCGGGCCGCACGCATGCCAGGCGAGCGCGCTACCGCTTGAGCCACATCCCCAGCCTTGAGACAGGTTCTTAAATTGGCCAGACTAGCTTTAAACTTGGACTCTCCCTGCTTTGCCCTCCTGAGTTGCTGGGGGTACAGGTGTGTGCCCCCATGCCTAGCCTCCTCCCGTGATTTTTAATATATTAGTCGTGGGTATGCATGGCCATGGTTTCATTTGCTTATTTTTAAGCTTTACAGCATGCTGTCGCACTCTGTAATTTGACACACTTCTGTTTTAATCTCTGAGGTTCACCTGTGGTGTTGCAGGTGCACGTCACAGTACTCCAGGCCTCCCAGCAGCCCTGTCTTCAGTTTAAGACATGCTGTACCTTAGGTAACCTTGAGCTCATCAAGTAAGGCTGCTTGTCCAGTCAGGAGCCCCACTCAGAAACATTCTCTGCACCACGTCATACTCACTCCTCTTGGGGACCCCATGCACCTACAGCAAACAGCCACACATCAAGGGGTCTCTCCCCTTGTCCATCACCACCAGATACACTTCTGGTAAGGGCCCGTTCCCTGAACATCTGAGATGACCAGATCTCTTCCTTATCCACACTGAGACTTAAAGAAGCTGGTCTCCCCATTCTGCAGGTTTCTGTCCACAGAGGCAATCTGACAATGGCCCTCACCATGACAAACACAGCCACCTCTGGCCCAGCATACTATTTCCAGGAGTTTATTCTTCAGAGACACCTGACTGTGCTGAGTGGCACTGACATAAGAATATTTATTGCAGCATTGTTTTAATATCAAAGTAGTAGAAACAACGTAATTTTCCATCAGTAGGTATACAGTTACAGTTCATTAACATTGGTTATGGAAACCCATACCATGGACCACCCTCAGCTATAAAAAAAAAACCAACAAAGGGCAAAATAGATAATGGGCAAGGTCAGTATAACACATGGAGTATGTTACCATGTGTATAAGGAAGCTGCGGGGTGTGGATAAAGCATACTGAAACACTTAACCTATGTATAAATACTTCCAATAGCATTTTTAAGTGACTGGAACCTGGAGGGCTGGCAGTTGGGTGAAAGGGAAACTTTTCATTGTTGCATTTGAAAAAAAAATTATGTGCCTTGACCAAAGGTTGTGTATAAACACATAAATAAAGATTATATTTTTAGTATATATTCCCTGGCTTCTTGGCCATTCTTTGGCTCATAGCCTTGCCTTTCATAAGATGGGACTCCCCACCTCACACCCCGGCTTCAAGTCCAAACTGAGGGCTGGAAAGCCTGCCACAAGGCGGCGCTGTCTGCTGCCTGTTGCTCTGAGGGCACCTGCACCCTGGGGCATGAGCCTCTGCGGGGTGGGAGTTCACCTTCACCCGCCTACTTCTGGCAAACCTCCAAGATATCTGGACAGGTGGAAGCTGGGGACACACTGCTCCGCTACCCTGCCCCTCTTATCCCATCAGGTATCCCCTGATGGGCATCAACCTTCAGAGCTGGAACGTGCCTCTCACCATCCTGTGGGTCTCCCCAGGAATGTGGGATGTACCCCTCACCTGGCCTAGGGCCCATTCCCTTGCTAGTCACTGGAAACAGCAGTCAGAGCTCTGCTGGAGGGTGGACAAGGGGACAAATGTGAAAACAAGGACAGCAAGTCTGTTCACAGGAACTGCCCTGTCCTGCCTCCCCCCATAGCTTTACTGAGTTGGCACTAACTGCTGTCCCCCAGGTGTGCAGGTCTAATGCCAACACTCACCTTTACCTGAGCCCGGGCCTTTGCTCCAGCTCTCCCCCAGATCTGCCTGTGCCCCCAAACCCTCCCTCAGGGCGCCCATCCTGCCTCCATGGCCTGCTGTGTGCAAAGGCTCTTGTCACAAGTAACCACTCAGCACCTGGGCAACAGGGTCCCTGGCTTGGTCACCCAGAGCCCTCTGTAGGAGAACAAGGTAAAGTCGAACTGAGCCACAGGAGGACACCTGAGCTCTTGAGTTGTGCCCAGCAAGGACGGCCCCTGCTCTGAGGGCTAGTCCTCATCCAGTGGTGACTCGAGAGCCTGGCACTGGGGCTACCTCAGGAGTGTGTGCTGATGGTCACGGGCCAACCTTCCCAGTCTAACCTGAAGGCCACAGGGTAACGTATCTGGCCAGACACGGGACACTGTGGTTAGTAGGAAGGGGAGAGCCCAGGTCACACAGCTGTCTCCATGGGCAGCAGCCTCTGGGGCTGGTGGAGCAGCCGTGGGGTGCCCTTCCTGGTGAGAGCTACAGGGAGCAGGGCTGCCCTGGATGACAGGCCCTTGTTCAGGCCCCTCCCCTGCATGAGTCCTTGGGATGAAGGTGTCAAGCTGCCAGTCTGAGGGTAGCACTGCCCCTGAGGTGGCTGCTAGGGCCACTGGACTCCCAGCACTCTGGTGGCCCTGCCCTTCCATGGAGCATACACGGGAAGAACCAGGTGCCCACCCGGATGCGGGCAGAGAGGACGAGGGAGATGAGGCGGGCTCAGCTCCGCACAGCCAGAGGGACAGTGGGGTAAACCAACCAGCTTTAATACCAACAGCACTCTCTCAAGTACACGTTCCCCAGGGCAGAGCTGGGTGGGCTCCTGGCAGGAAGAGCGGAAAGGAAATGTGAACAAATGGAATGGATTGGCCGAGAGCCCCCTCCTGCCCAGGGTCCCCTGCCAGGGATGGAGCTGCCCATGGGGCAGGGGAGGCGACAGCAGCTTCCTCTGGTCCAGTTATTGCTAAGGCCTGGGGGGCTCTGCTGCTCGCCCAGCCCCGACACCTCCCAGGATGGGTGTACCCCCGGCTCCAGCAGAGCAGATGCCTGGGCTCCTCTAATCTGGGGAGAGCCCAGTGACCCAAAAGGGCAGGGAGGCCACTCAGTAGCTGCTCTGGTGGCCGGTGAGGATGTACAGGTTGCTGTGTGCCCCTGGGTTGTCGGTGGGAATGCTCTCCAGGATGATGTCTCTGAGGGAACACAAGCGGTGAGTGGGGCAGGGGAGAGGCCTGTCCATCCTCCCTCTGCCTCAGGGGCCTCTGAAGGGGAGGCTGGCTGTCCCCGCTTACCTGTGGGCCCCCAGGACTCGGAAGATCCTTGTCTCATCTGTGATCTCCTGGGTCACCTGGGAGGACAAAGGGTGTTAAGACCACCCCTCAGATCCTCTCTAAAGGGGAAGGGACATCCGAGTCCCAGTCCCACTCACCTCGTTGGTGTCCAGGCTGCGGCCTTGCATGCCATGGCTCCAGAAGGCCAGCACGCTGTCCTGCAGGCACACTGGCGGGGGGCGGGGGGTTGGCTCCATCAGCCCCCACCTGACCCCAGGCAGTTGGCTCCTACAGCCCCACCCGGACACAGGTCTGGACCACGGAGGGCCTCACTGAATTTAGGTGACCAGGGTGGTTTCCAAGAGGGGCCAGGGATGCTGCCTCCTCCCCACACTGCTAGCCCCAGGCCCTGGGCCACTTCATGTGCTGGGAGTCGGGGACACTGCTGTGCCCCACCTCTGGCTCACTCACCCACAGTCTCGATGGGAAAGTCGAAAGTCAGCTCAGGAGCCAGGGTGGCCGTGGGCTCGCCCTGCAGGTTGACGATCCTCACGCAGCCTGCAGAGGGGGGATGGTGGGCCTCCCTCCAGGAAGGCAGCCCCACACAGCCTCCTCACACCCGCTCTCTGCTGCCCCCAGCCCTAGTCCCAGGGACACTCACGTTCAAAGCTGACCAGGACTGTATCCCTGTCCACCTGGATCACCTGCTGGGCTGGGCCTGGGATCCCCTCTGTGGGCAGAGAGGGGAGACAGGGCCTGGCTGAGCCACCAGCATGCTCTGACCCCCAGAGAACATGGGGGACACGCACAGACGGCCCTTGGCCATGAGTGCCCTCCAGCCCCACACCACCAGTGGGGCAAGATACCTCGTCTACTCAGACAAGGTAAGGGACCCGTCCTTGGGCTCCGGGGCCAGAGGAGGCATTCCAGGGAGAGCTCTAGTTGGGCAAACCGGGTTTAAGACTCAGTTCCCATGTGACCTGGAACAAGTCACTGTGCCTCTCTGAGCTCTGGTTCCTCGTGGTAACCCAGGCCTGAGGACACCTGATCTGCAGGGCGGCTGTGACAATCCGCAGTGAGATCCTGCAAGTGAGGCCTCTGGCCAGGATCTTGCCCAGCAGGCCTCAGTCCACATGTGCCTACCCACTGCCCCTGAGCTGTCCCCACGCCCAGCATCCTGCCTCCCCGCCCCCAGATCTGCTGCTTCCCTACGGCCCCTGCCACAGCCTGAGCACGTCAACCACTTTTTTCTCAGCTGCATGCCCTTTGGTCTAATGAAAGCAAACAAACAAAACCCTACCCCACCCCCTTTTTCTGGTTTTGGGGATTGAACCCAGAGGTTTGCTTTACCACCGAGCTCTATTTATTTATTTTTAAATTTAAAAGAAAAAAATTCTTACTGGTAGATAGACACAATACCTTTATTTTGTTTATTTTTTTAATGTGGTGCTGATGGAACCCAGTGCCTAGCGTGCTAGGCAAGCGCTCTACCACTGAGCTACAACCTCAGCCCCTCATTTATTTATTTATTTACTTTTAATATTTTTTAGTTGTTGATGGACCTTTTTTTATTTATTCATATTTGGTGCTCAGAATCGAACCCAGTGCTTCACACATGCTAGGTAAGCGCACTTCCACTGAGCTACAGCAGAAGCTCCCTTATTTATTTATTTATTTATTTAGGTGGACACAATGACTTTATTTTACTTTATGGGGTGCTGAGGATCGAACCCAGGGCCTCGCACATGGCAGGTGAGCGCTCTACCTCTGAGCCACAACCCCAGCCCCTCCCTTATTTATTTTTGAGACAGGGTCTTGCTAAGTTGCTGAGGGCCTCAACTGAATTACTGAGGCTTATCCGAACCTGTGACCCTCCTGCCTCAGCCTCCCAAGTCACTGGGATCACATGCGTGAACCATGCACCCAGCTTCCTTCTCTACTTTTTTTGTTTGTTTTTGAGACAGGATCTCATTATGTGCCCAAGAGGGCCTCAAGCTCCTGAGCAAGCAATCCTCCCACCTTAGCCTACCAAGTAGCTGTGCCTACAGACACCCCGATGGCACCCAGTTCAGTCTAACCAAGTCTTTGAGGGAAGCCAAGCTGAAGCACGTTACCGGGAGGCTGCGAGGTCTCTGTGGAGTCACCTCGGGCTCTGCTGTGCCCCACCTCTGACTCACTCACCTGGCATCCTGCTTGGAGACCTCAGAACCTGGTCCTCCCTTCCTCCCCGCTCTCTCACGTACGTACACCCCAGCCCACCCAGCAGCCCTGCCCTCCACTCACCAGGTGGGATGAGGATGTCAGGGGTCAGGCCAGCCTCCAGGGGCAGGATATGGAAAAGGACGCGGCTGCCAGGCCCCGCGGGCCCCTCGGCTCCCACACACACCTGCGGCAACTCCTTCCCTTCCAGCACCAAGGGCTCCAGCATCGCAGCAGGGCTGGGCAGGGGGCTGGAGAAGTTCTGGGGGCGGCAGGGATGCCTGGGTCTCTGTGTCTCCCTAGGTCCCCTGCCACCCACCTGAGCCTCCCTGGGACCCGCACCTTCAGCAGCAGGAACTTCTGCAGCGGCTCATACCACTGCAGCAGGAGCAGGCTGGCGGGTAAGGCGGCCAGCAGGAAGGTGGCGCCCGTGTAGGGGTTCCGCACTGCGGGGAAACGGGGGTCAGCGGGGGCTAGGCCTCACCCGCTTCCAGGCCGCGCGAGCCAGCTCTTACCCACACGACACTGCAGGCAGCCTTTGGTGTCAGGAATCTTGGTAGACAGGGCAAAGCGCCTGTAGGAGTGACAACCAGGACATTTGTGTGGGGAGTTATCCGTGGGCAAGGTTCCCACAGATCCTCAAGAGGTGGCAAGTATCACATTCCTGCCTTTTTTTTCTTTCCCAGTTCTGGGGATTGAACCCAGGGGGCTCTATGACTGAGCTGCATCCCCAGGCCATCATATTTTTTGAGACAGGGTCTCCCTAAGTTACAAAGCTGGCCTTGAACTTGCAATCCTCCTGCCTCAGCCTCCTGGGTTGCTAGGATTTACAGGCATGCATTACCTTGCTCTGGCTCATCTTCCCACTTTACAGGTAGAAGACTGAAGCTCAGAGAGGCAAAGCAACTTGCTTTTCACAGCTGGAAAGGACAGAGGATCTACAGCCCTGTTGTGTCTGTCTAGTATGCAGTGTCCCCATAGACTCTGGGGGGGTTTGGATCACAAAACTACACCTAGTGCTGTGTGGCTTTGGACAAGTTACTCCACCTCTCTGTGCCTCAATTTCCTTGTCTGTATGATGGGCATATCACTGGAGCCCACCTCAGAGGCTCATAGCAAGGCTTAAATGAGTTAATGCAAGTGCAGGGGCACTTGCACCCAGGATCATTATTCTCTGCTGTTTTGAGTCACTGTACCTCCTTTTTAGGCAAATGCAAGGCATAAAGAAGTGAAGAGATTATGGAGGGTCAGGAATCGAGGTGGGATCTGATTCTCCCACACTGCACAGAGCACACATGGCCCATTTCACAGATGGGCAAACAGGCCCAGGGAAGGGCAAGGACTTCTAATAGCAAATGGCATGCCTTTTACAGCCCTGCAGGACCCGTGGGTGGTCTGTCTTGTTGCCTGGGAGAAGAGGTGGGGGTGGTCATCAAAGGGGTCCTGGCCTTGATCACGGGGAGCTCCCCAACCCCCAGGGGACCCTCTGAGCCTGTTTCCTCCTCTCCTCTGGGGAACAGGGCTACCTGTGGCCCTGCCACCTCCATCCAGTGGCCAGGCCCTGTCTGCACCTCTGCCAGGATGCAGGCCCCTGGGAGGAAGCTGGCGTCTGCCCCTCCCTGCCCTCTGCCCTCCTTCTTCCTCCCACTCTTCCCAGCTGACCTTCGGGCGAGACAGTGGCATTAATTTTGTATTTGATTTTTCCTCCAAACAACTATGGTTCTCCCTCCTCCACGTTCCGAGTGGACCCTGTGACTGCGGTTTCCCACAGATGCGGGGCTCGTAGGAGCTCCAGTGGTCTGCTTCCTGCAGGTCCAGGGCCAAAGCAGAGGCTCCCTTGCTGACCCAGCTCAGGAAGGGAGGCCCTGAGGCCACTGAGCACCAGGTGCAGTCCCAGGGACTCGAGGGAACACCACAGGAAGGACCTGGCCCTCCCAGTCCCCAACTGGTGCTGCCACTGGCCTGGCTGGCCCCATCCTTCTTGCTTGGCTCACCAGCTTCTAGAACCATCCACTGAGCCCACAGCCTGGCCTGCTCTCCTTAGAGCACCAGCACCCTCCAGCCATGAACTGACGAGATCTCACTTGCACAGCAAATAAGCACCATTTTTTTTTTTAAGTTTGTGGTACTGGAGGTTGAACCCAGAGACTCACACACGCTAGGCAAGCGCTCTGTCACCGAGCAACACCCCCAGCCCCTCTTTTTTTAAGGCAGAGTCTTGCAAAGGTGCCCAGGCTGGCCCCGAACTTGTGATCCTCCTGCCTCAGCCTCCCAAGCAGCTGAGATTACTGCATGTGAATAAGCATGTTAACGTGACAAAATTGAATTCAGCTCCCTCTGAAACCTGCTACGCCCGGCTGATGACAGCTCCATCCTTCCCACTACCCAGCCAAGGCCTTGGGGCCAACCTTGACCCCCTTTCTCTTCCATCCACCGTCTGTCATCAGGAAATCCTGTTGGCTCAACTTGCAAAACAGCCAGAATGGGACCGGTTTTCACTTCCTCCGCTGCCACCCGGGTCCACCCGACCATCACCTCCTACCTGCCCCGTGACTGCCTCCAGACAGCTCCCCACTTCTACCCTCACCCACTTCAGCCTCTCCTCCACCCCGAGCTGAAGAATCCCTGGAGATCTCAAGGTGTGACTCCTCGGCAGTGGCCCCCGGGCTTCTCTGAGTCAAAGCCAAAAGCCTCCCTGTGGCCCCTGGACCCTCCCCGATCGCCTCCCGTTCGCGCCATCCTCCTGGCCACACAGGCTGCCCTGCTGTTCCTCGGGCAGGCCAGGCCCACTTCTGCCGTCCCCAGGAGCCACAGGGCCGGCTCCCTCAGCTCCTCCAGGTCTTTGTACTTTACCAGAGGAGCCTCTTGGAGCACCTGGTTAAAGTCCCAGGCTGGGGAGCTGGGTGCGGTGGCACACGCCCGTCATCCTAGCAACTCAGGAGGCTGAAGCGGGAGGTGCTCACAAGTTCGAGGCCAGTCTCAGTAACTTAGAGAGACCCAGTCTCAAAATAAAAAGTGACACAGGACTGGGGACAAAGCTCAGTGCTAAAGCGCCCCTGGGTTCAATCCCTTGTACCAAAAAAATAAAAATAAAAAATAAATTTTAAAATCAAATAAGTAAAAAGGGCAGGCTGGGGATGTGGCTCAGGGGAACAGTACTTGCCCAGCATGTGCTCGGCCCTGGGTCCAATTCCCAGGACTCAAAGACAAAATGATAAACCAAAGCCAGGATCGGCACCGGCCCGGCCCTCCTCTGCCCACTTTTCCAGGGAAGCCCTCCCTTGACCACCCCCCAAAGAGCCTCCATTTTCTGGTTGCCTATCGTCTGCCTCCCACCACAAGCAAGTGATGTGGGGACAAGGGGTACTGTCCCTTTAACGTAGAGGCCCCAGAACAGTACATGGCATGCACACAGTGTCAACACTAGTGGCCTAGGCGATCCGCTCCCCAGGCTCTGCCACTCCACCTCCTAAATGGCTCCAGCCATCAGGCCCTCACCAGGGCCTAGCCCAACCCTCGCCCTGGGCCACCGCACCAGCCTCCTTCCAGCTGTCCCCTCCCCTCCTCAGATTCACCCTCCCACCATCCACCACAGCCCTCCAGCAGATGTGCCTGGCCTTTATCCGCCCAGCATCTCTTCTTTTTGGCAAGAGGACCCGATGTTCCTCTGCATGGGGCTAATGAGCCCCCCCTACCACCCCCAGTCTTCTGGAGTGGACGGTGATGGTGACCCAGGCCTGGCCATTGGCGCTCCTCACCCGCTGGCCCCAGACCCTGGATCAGGGGTGGGCAGGCACTTAAGCTGGAAAACAAAATGCCAATCAGCCCTGGTGCTTTTGTGAGGAGGCCTTAGAAATGGTGGTCCTGGTTCTAGAAGAACACTGGCCTGGGCCTGTGGGCGGCCATCGCCTGACAGGAAAGTCAGCTTGAGAATAAAGGCAACGCGAGGAAACAAAGCAGAGAAATTGAATCTTGCTGGTGCCATTTAAGCCTGGATCCAGCTGAGCCTGAAGCCAACATGACTCCTGCACTTTCAGTTACACGAGCTGTTCAACTCTTTTCCGTGCTTAAGCCAGTGAGGTGAATCACCTACAGCAGGAAGAATCCTGATGGGCCCACAGACGGTCCTCTTAAAATGCTGACAGTAGCTGGACGTGGTGGCTGAGGTGGGAAGACTGCCAGTTTGAGCCCAGCCTGAGCAACGTGACAAGATCCTGTCTGTCTCTTTCTGTGGTTCTGGGGATCAAACGCGGGGTGATCTACCACTGAGCCCTACCCCCAGCCCCATTTTCCACTTTTGTTGGTGCTCTACCGTGCCCAGATCTCCCCGCAGCCGTTTTTAAATTTTATTTTGAGACAGGGTCTTGATAAGTGGATGAGGCCAGCCTGGAACTTGCCATTCTCCTGCCTCAGCCTCTCAAACCACTGAGTTTCAGATCTGTGCCACAATGCCGAGTGGAGACACTAACTCAAAGACAAACAATAGCTGGGCCTGGTGGCGCACGCCTGCAATCCAGCAGCTCAGGAGGCTGAGGCACGAGGATTGAGAGTTCACAGTCAACCTCGGCAACTTAGCAAGGCGCTAAGCAACTCAGAGAGACCCTAAAATGCCAAAAAAGGGCTGAGGATGGGCTCAGTGGCTGAGTGCCCTTAGGCTCAACCCCTGGTTCCAATAAAATAAAATAATATAAAATGAAATCATAACATGCTGCCAACGCTGCCACCAGTCAGACAAATCCCAAAACCTGGGACAGAAGGCAGAGGATGGGCTCGGCCCCCTGGGGACTTCCTCAGCTCCTGGACTCACACTCAGAGCACCCAGGTCTGCAGGCTGCATCCGCTCTCCCCTCTGCCCGGAATCCCTACCCAGGCCACCTGGAACCTTCCAGCACTCTGAAACCCTACGAGCTCGCCTGGTCTCACTGAAGCCTCCTGGCCCCTAGTGGTCCCCAGATCCGCCTAGTCCTGGTTGCTAACTGTCTGCCGCCCGTATGCATCTCCCTTCTTTCTGGAAAGCAAGGACTCGCTTGACGACTTATGTCCCCAAGCGCAGCAGAAGTGCTCCATGAAGGCTAATCGGTGGGACAAAGCCCCACATCCTGAGCCACAGCCCCACCATCCACAAATGCCCTTTCACATCCACTGTCCTCTTCCTGCCTCCCAAGGAGCCTGGGGGCAAGGGGAGGAGAGGCCACTGACTCTACTAATCAGGAGGAAAATGGGGCTCAGGGAGGTGACATGTTTAAGTGACATATCTAAGACCACAACAGCCCTCACCTGGGAATGATGCGCTGGGTGAGGCGGTTGGCGGGGATGGAGAGGGGGGCCTGCTGCTGGAGTCTCCGCTGCTCAAACAGGCCCGGGAGGTCATGCGCCCAGATGTGCGTGGATTTCCCTGCGGGAGGGAGGAGGTGGCCTCAGAGAGGATGAATGTGGCATCCCTCCTCCGGCCTCCACTTCCCACCTCCTACCTGAGAGTGACAGCAGCACATTGTTCACGCAGTAGAGCCAGGAGCAGCGGTGCGAGATGAGCTGGAGCCACAGAGGCAAGGGACAGGTGGTCAGCCCCAGGGCCCAGGGCCTCCACCCCCCGCAGCTGGCCGACCTCACCTTCTCCAGCGTGTCCTCGTGCAGTTCGTGCAGGTTGAGGGTATAGATGCCTTCCTCGGCCCCCACCACCAGGAACTGGTCTGCAGGTCGGGGCAGGTCAGAGGCTGGCCACGCCCCCTGGCTCAAGCCCAGGATTCAGGTGAAGCCTCTCCCCGTCCTGGCCTACCTCGAGTAACGGGGTGAATCCAGGTGACAGCAGCATGGATCCGCAAGGGACAGCCATTGAAGACCTTGGAGAAGCAGGCACCCATCTGCAGAGGCGGGGAGGGGCAGTGAGGGCGCCGCGGGCAGTGGGGAGCAGGGCTGCGGGGGCTGTGGGCGAACACTTACGTGCACCTTGGGGGTCGGGGGGAGACCATGGCAGGATGACCTCTGGGAGGGAGGGAGAGAGTCAGGGCTGAGGCGAGTCCCGCGGCCTACCTCCCCACCCCCATGGAGGCCCCTCACCTCAGGATCTTCCTGCTGCTTCATGGTGGCCCAGGCAGTGGGCAGGAGTGGCGGGCTGCCAGGGCCAGGAGGAGCTGGGGCCAGGGTTCCTGCAGGCACAGGCCACAGTGATTTCCAGTCTTTACCCTCGTCCTGGGCCTGCCTTTGCCTCCTGGCCTCCAGAGCCCAGGACTCACCTGGGGGGCTGGGCAGAGAGGCCTCAACTGTGGGCTCAGTAGGGGGCAGCCCCAAGAACGGAGCCCGCTTGATGGTTCCCATGGCATTATCTGGGGAGTCCAGCTCCTGGCAAGAGGCCCCAGCCGGCTGTTAGTAGATGACCCTGCCCCAGCCCAATCGGCCCTCTGCACACTCTCCCACTCCCCAGCCCTTCTCCCACCACTCCGCACCTGGAGCTCCGAGGCTGGACGAATGGTCAGGCTTCTGCAGAGACAAAGCAAAGAGCAGCGAGTGTGAGGCGGCCTGGCTGTCCCTGCCCTGCCCACCTGAGGTTAGCAACCAGGACTAGGCGGATCTGGAGGGAGACCACTAGGACCACCAGCCCCTCACCTTTCCTCCAGGGCCTCCTGGACTGACTGCAGCAGGCTCCTGGTGGAGGGAGAGGGGTCAGAGGTCAGCCTCACCGCTGTCCCCACCCCCCACCCCCCACCCCGTGACTTCCCCTCCGTCACTCACCCACTCAGCTCCTCCTTTCCCAGCAGCGTCCACTCTTCCTCCCACTGGGGGAAACCGCGTCAGAGAGATGGGGCAGGCGGAGGGAGAGAGGCAGAGAGTGATCAAGATATTGCCGGACAGACGACAGACAGAAGGAAAGTGCAAACATAGCAGGAAAGAGACAGAGGGCCTGAGATGGTGAGTGTGACAAACAGGAAGGAGAAAGGGACAGACATGCACAGGATGGCTTAGGGAGGGCCACTGGATGCAAGACAGCTTCTGATGGTGACACAGACAGACAGCAGAGACCTCAGTGACATATCAGTGACAGATGCTGGGAAGTGTGGCAGACCCCTTTTCAGACAGGTGTGGTCACCTTGCCACCCTCCAGCCCACTGGGCAAAGAACTGGGCCCCAGAAGAAGCCCCTGGCCCCCGGGGCCCTGCTGAGGTGCTCAGCCTCATCGGCCCACCCCCCGGCTGTCCCCCTCCCGCAGCCACCCCTCACCGGCTCATTCAGGGGGTCCGTCTCCTTCCTGCGTGGGGCACCAAATTTCACCTGGTGAACTGGGGGCCCAGAGTACAGGGTGAGGGGCGCAGCTTAGGACTGAGCCCCCCACACCTGATCCGAGCCACGTCTCCCTGCCAGAGGACTCACACTGGATCTCGGAGGGGGTCCTCTCCGCAGGGCCGTGCTGCCCCCGGGAGTGGATGGTGTCTGGGAACATGTCATAGGTCTAAAAAAGAACAAGCGCGGTGGACACCTGGGGGCCTCACCCGCTGCCAGGAAGTCTTCCAGGTTCTTTATACCATGGGTGTGCTTTATTTCCCCACAGCCCAGTGAGGTTCCTGTGAGGTACAACGGCATCCCCATTTCCCAGATGGGAAAACTGGCACAAAGAGGTCAAGTAACTTGCCAAGGATCACACATCAAGCAAGAAGGCTTAGTCACGGTCATGGTCAGTTTGGGCCCAAGGCAGGAACTATCAAGTGGTTATTAAAGGGAAGCCAGACCCAGCTGGGATGATTCCTGATGGGCAGGCTCAGCTGAAGGGAGGCTCTCTGTGCTGAAATAGGCAACTTACAGGGACCTTGACGATATCACCTTTGGGTACCTCCTCCTTACCTGGGCAGCCAAAGCCCATTTCCCAGCATTCTCTCAACTTACCTCCAGCTCACAGTCCTCAGGGGAGGGGGTTCCCAGGTGGGGGTCACTGGCCTTGTCCAGGAGCTGTGTGAGGAGGGCCCGTGGGAGGTGCTGGGTTGTGAATGGGTGCTGAAGGATGGAGGGGTGATCAGACTGGGCCTTGTCATGCAGGCCCTGCTTTGAAGCATCAGGCCCCGGACCCGTCCCCTTCTCCTACCTGCAGAAGCTTCTCAGCCGTTGGCCTCTTCTTGGGGTTCTTGGTTAAGGCCAGTTTGAGGAAGTGGTGGAAATTCTGGGTCCTGGTGGGCACAAGAGCCACCACCCCAGCCCAGGTTAGGCCTTGGGTGGGGCATCCTGCCAGCTGTCCTGCCAGCCCAGGACTGACAGCCCAGGACTGACAGCCCGTCCAGGAGGGAGCTGCCTGTCAACATGGCTGTTGTGACATGGCAGCAATTCCAGCCCAGTCCTCTGCCCTTCTTTCCTGTCCACACCGGACCCCCTTGCCCAGACCATCACTCAGATGGTCTGTGGGGGCCTGAAAAGCAGGGCTCTTGACTCCATGCCTGCCCTGGGAGTCAGGGGTCCCAGCAGCGGGGAGAGGAGGGTCCTCACCAGCGTGTCTTGTCTCTCAGCTTGGGTGGCTGAAAGCTGCTCTTTGACATGAGCATCAAGGCCCTGTGGAAGATGGGAGGTCAGGGTCAAGGGTCAGCAGAGCAAGGGGCAGGCGAGGGGCAGGTATGAGGCTGACCTCATGGGGTGCAGATGGAAGAGGGGCGGCTGCAGCTCGCCCAGCTCAATGGCAGTGATGCCCAGGGCCCAGACATCACACAGCTCATTGTAGCCACCCTTGCGCTCCACTGCCGCCACCTCCGGAGCCATCCTAGAGGAGAGCACAGATGGCATGGCCAGGTGCCCCACCCTCTGCCCAGGGTACAGCCCAGCCTTCTGCCCGGGGTACAGCCTCACCAGTATGGAGTCCCAATGAAAGACTTCCTCTTGGCCACAGATGCCGTCAGCTCGCCCGACACCCCGAAGTCAGCTGCAAGGAAGAACAGCTGCTCTCCCAGCCTCTGTCCCACTTGCCAGCCACCCCAGGGCTCAGGCTCAGATGGGCAGGTGGCCCAGGTCCAGCCACAGCTGCCATAGGCCTGAGGCCAGGCAGGTCCCTTGAAGGGGCTGGGTACCCTCTATCCCTGACCGAGTGCCTGGTCCCGCCTCAGCCTCCACCGAGACCAACCTCATCCAACTTCCAGCAAGTAGGAAGTCCTGCTGCGTTTCTAAGCGGGGAAACCGAGGCCCAAGCAGTAAAGTGGCTTGCCCCCGTAACCTGGCACCTGTGGTTTCCAGGGCTCCCACCGAACCCTCACCCTGACTGCATTCCTGGTACTGACCCAGCTTGACATCTCCCTGGAGAGTGAGGAGAAGGTTGGCTCCCTGTGGGGATGGAGGAGAGAGAATCCCGTCTGGTGTCCCCAAGGCCGCCTCCTCCCCCCTCACCATGCCTTCGGTCCACTCCTACCTTGATGTCTCTGTGGATCTTCCCCTGAGAATGCAAGTGGTGGAGTCCCTGGGGACAAAGAGGCATCCCTGAGGGCAGCCCCCTAGTACTCTCCCCTCCCCGCCACCCCTTTTCAGGACTGGGCCCCCCACCCAAGCCGCTTCCTCCTCCCCACTCCCCAAACAGGAAGTGACTGAGCCAAGAGGGAAATGGGCTGCTTCCGGCAACAGGCCTGAGGCCCCTTCCCCCCCAGGACCCACAGACCCTGAGGCCAGCCCTGCCTGAGGCACTCTACCCTCCCACCACCAGTCAGCTGGCTCCACGGAGTGTGGTAGCTCACGGGCATAGCTACCTTCAGTGCCTCTCGGCAGACATACGCAATCTGCCGTTCTTCTAGGGGCCCAGTGGCTGAAATGGAAAGGGCGAGGGGCTGACACAGGAGTCTCCAGGATATGCAACCCTCCCAACTACCCAGTGCTTTCACCAAGCACCACTAGGTCAAGAGGTAGTAGCCACATCCCCTCCCAGCACAGTCTGGGATTCTGAGCCCAGAGAAGGAGAGCATTTCTCTCAAGGTCACACAGCCAGTCAGGAGTGAAGAGGAGCCCAAGTCCACCTTGGACTCCCTCTCTTTCCCCCATATTGGGGTGGGGGGAAGGCCATGGCCCTTTGAAGCCTAGAGCCTGGCCCTCACCGTGGTAAATCTCCTGCAGAGACCCCCCTCCGCAGAACTCCATGCAGATCCACAAGCGGTCATTCCTGGGGGGACACAGAGCTGGGGGTGGGCACACAGCAGGCCATATGGGGGCTGCCTGGGGCAGAGGATAAAGCAACCTCACCTGAGGTAGCTGCCAATGTAGGCCACCACATTGGGGTGGCGGCACTCACGAAGGATGGTGATTTCCTGCTGGAGGGAACTGATGTCGTCCCCTGAGGAGCACAAGGCATCATGGGGTGGTGGGTAAGGGTCGCCCTGACTTAGTGTCCCCATCTGCAAAATGGGCAGAGTGCCTGTTCCTCGGCCTGACAGGTGCCAGGCCACAGCTCCTCCTGGAGCCTGCCTCTCAGGGGGTCTAGAAATGTCAACTCTTGGCCCCGACAGCGCGCCCGCCCGCGCCCGGCCTCTCTCCAGCGCAGAGGCCCCGCCCGGGCCCTCACCTGGGTCTAGCTTGACGATCTTCACGGCGGCCAGTTCCGACGTGACGGTGTCGCGGGCCTGCGGGCGGAGGGGAAGAAGCGGGATGGGAGGGGGCGGGGCTGGGGGCTGGCGTCCGCGGCGGGCGCGGGAGCGGGCACCCCCCTTCCCCGAGCTCCCGCCCGTTCTGCCGCCCGGCGCACCTTGTACACGTCGCCATAGGTCCCGGCCCCCACGCGTTGCAGCAGCTCGAAGCGGTCCCGCGGATCCTGCAGCGACACATCCCGCAGCAGCGCCATGGCCCGGCGCCCGGCGGGCGCGAGCTGCGGAGCCGGCGCGGGGCGGCGCGGGGCGGGGCGGGGCGGGCGCCGGTGGCTCCGAGGCCGCGGGGGCGGGGCCGGGGCCCAGGGGCGGGGCCATGCCAGGGATGCCCCGCCGCCCGGCCGGGAGGAGGCGCCCGCGGGACAGGCCCTGGCAGCGCGGGGAAGTCCCGAGACCCGGGCGGAGCTTGGATCCTTCCCAGGCACCGGTTTCTCGCGCTCTACAGGTGGGAACGCAAAGTCCAGAGCCAGAAGAAGGCAGAGGAAAGACGGGCCGTCCCACCTCCCGGCCCTCCCCAATTTCCCAGATGCAACACTGACACGTGTTTTTTTAACAAAATGTATTCATCTTCCTCGGAACTGAAAAATAGATCTATGTACAAAACAGGAAGAGATCAGGCCCCCTTCACCCACTCCCAACCCCCTGCAGATTTCCTCCTGGTTCCCCAGAGATAGACTGAACCTTAGGGAGGTTCCCAGAGGGTCGGAAGAGGTCCCCATGGCTCTGATCTAGGGCCAGTTTGGTCAGGAAGAGGGCGGGGCTCAGCGTCCACACAAGCTAGGGGTGGAGCTTCGTGGACTCTGGGGACAGGGAGGAGAGGAAAATAGGATTCCCAAATTCTAGCAACGGGACTTAAGCTCTTTGGGGTTGAGGATTTGAATTCCCAAGGGATGGAGTTTTGAAGTACAGAAACGTATTCCCAGGGGCTGAGTAGGGTCCTTCGTCCCAGGGTGGAGGCAGGATATGTGCTCCTTGGGCTAAGGGAACTGGGAGAAACCCTGAGCAACACCGTCTGGCTTAGGGTCAGCACTTTATTCGGAGATGGGGCCGGGATTCCAGTTGGCCAGCTGGGATTCTGGAAGATGGGACCTACATTCTAACCACCAGGCCAGGGTCCTGGGTTGGGAGCTGGAGCAAGTCACAGGTTCGGTGCCGGGGTGTGTAGTCTGTAAATCTGGGACCTGAAGTTTCAGGTAGGGGTGAGGCCTGGGGGCGGAGCCTGGCCTCTGGGTGTGGGGATGGAGAAGTCTCCCCTCAGACTGAGGATGGGGCCTGGGTCCCTGTGAGCTGTTCAGAAGTCCAAAGCAGTTCAGAGGCCCTTGCGCTGCCGCTTGAGGAAAGAAAGAGTGTAATCGCTGGGTGTGGACACCTTCTGCTTCTTCATCTGCACTTGTGACTGCGCTGTGAGTTGCAGCTTGATGGCACTCGAATTGATTTTGGTGGCCACGAGCAGCTCCTTCATGCCCTTCATCTTCTCGCTCTGGAAAGTGAGCACCGGGCCCTCCGGCGGGGGTGACAACGGGAGAGTTGACCCCTGAGCTGCGCTGCCACCTTCAGGACCCCGCGCAGTGCTGGGGACTGTACCTGGGGGCTTTCGGGGCGGTCCCGACCCTGCACCCTGGCCTGAGCCAGGGCCTTTGTCCAGAGCAGGCTTCTTGGGCGGTGGTGGCTCCTCGGGCTTAGACTCCCGCCGGGGGCCCCGCCGCCGGCCTTCTCTGGCTTCCTCACCCCATGGCTCCTCAGCCTCCGCTGCCTCCGCATCTCGGCTCACTATGTGCACCTTCTGCCGGACCTGGGTGGGTGAAGAGAGCAAGCTGGGGGAAAGCTGAAGACCACTGGCTGGAATACCAAGGTCCAACTTCTGCCAAGCCATCTGCAGGTCTTAGTCTCATCTACACCCAGATGGCTGGGCAGGTATGGCCTCTGGGCCACAAAGGTCTAATTCCCCATGGCTGCAGTCAGTCCCTATAACGCCCAGTCGCCCTCACCTGTCCCTCGAAGCGACCCAAGGACTGCACAAGGAAGGTGGCCCAGCCCACATGCAGCACAGGCGTGGGGCTGCCCTCCTCCCATTTGCAGATGCCATCATAGAATCGCAACAGGTGGGCGAAGCACTCAGGGTCCTGGAGAGCAGAACCCTGGCTCTGGGTACCCTAGGCAGGGGAAGAAAGGTCACAGTCAAACTTTGTTAGCACAAGGTGCAGGTCAGGACAGCGCCTAGGCAGAGCCCTGGCTGCAAAGGTAAGCCAGGGTCGGAGTATCTTAGAACTTCCTTCCTAAAATAAAGCCAGTCCTCAGCCAGAATGGAGGAAAGGGCACCATCCCTTATCTCCATCCTACCCTAAGTGAGACCCTGGCCATAAAAGAGACAGGCTTCCGCCTACAGGGTAGAAACTTGTGAAACACCTTGGTTCCCTCAAGCCCAGACCCAGGACCTCAGCTACAGCAAAAGGGAATAGAGGCCTCTTCTCTGGGCCACCTTGAGTGCCCAGACCCCAGTCCTGCCTATGCAGTCCCATGGCTGGGGCACTGCAATGATGGGAGGGTGGATACTGGTGAGTTCCAGCCTTTTCACCTGGCTCTGCTCCCCTGGCCGCTCCTCGCCAGCCTCCAGCAAGCTGGCCGCCTCCTTCAGCAGGTTGGGGATGACATCATTGGCCACCTCAAAGAACTCCTTGTAGATTTCCTCATCCTCCCGGCAGTAGTTGTAGCTGTGAGAGCAGTGGGGCATGTGGGGGCTCAGCCATGGGAACCCCTAGGGAGCTGGTGGAGGATGCAGTCCAGGACTCTTCCAGGGTCATCCACAGACTGAACGAACGAATGATTCCCCCCACGTGATGGAATCTGCCAGCCCAGGGCAAAAGTGAGGAGGGGCATGCAGCTAGGGGTGGGTCCCTGGATGATCAACAACTGGGCAGAAGGGGGAGGGAGGGGCTCTGAGATCCCTACCTCCTGAGTGATGGTGGCACTGGCTGCCTAAGGACTGGATGGAGAGGGGACAGTGCTTGGGACTCAGATCTCATGCCTGGATAAGAGTGACTGGAAACTGGGTGGAGGAAGAGTAAGGGATGGGCTGGGGGCCCTACTGGGGGGATCCTCACTCTTGGATGACAGTGGCCGTGTCTGCCCAGGCCTGCAGGGCTTCGCGCACATTGCGGTTGCGACAGTGATATCCAGCCAGGTACATGTAGGGGTAGATGTGCTCATCCCGGTAGTAGGTCTTGGCTGAGGCAATGCCCTGGGGGATGGGGCAGAAAAGCCTCAGGGAAGCAGCCACCAGCTGCCTGGGCTGGCATGAGCACCCCATCAGGTCACACCCAGAAGGGGTGAAAGGAAGATCTCGAGTCCTCCTCAAGTCCAACCTTACCTCCACCCCCTGCCTGCCAGTCTGGGGCAGACTGCAGAGTGGGGACCCCCACAGAACAAGGGGTGGGGAGGGGAGGAATAGGACCTAGGACAGGTCTTTCCTACACACTCTTCTACACAAAACATCAGACTTCTAAGGCCAGTGACCCCCTGCCCCACCTCCCCTCCCCAATGCTCCCACCACATTTGACCTTTGCTACAGGACACAGGAAGAACAATGAGGGGCAGCAGAAAATGCAGAGTTCCCGGAACAACCCAACCTCTGTCAGTCATAGGCTGGGGAACACATCTCAAACAACCCTAATTACGCCAATTACGTACATGGTTGGTACAAAGTGGGACCTAGGTGGGCAATACTCCTGAATTCACGAAGTTTTTTCATGAATCTTCCCTGTCCCCAGAAAAAAGGGGACCCCAGTCATTTCTGGGGCCTCCTTTATGCCCCATCTTGAGATGCCCTCACCTTGTGGTAGAGGGTGAGTGGGTCTGGCCGGCCAGGGGTGGGCTCCAGCTCCTCCAGATCTGCCAGGTTCCCTAGTGCCATGGGGTACCTAGGAAAGGATCAGAAATCCAGGCTACCACCCAGCCCTCTGGCCCCACCAAGGCTCGATCTGGCCACTTCCCCCTACTGACCTTTCCAGATGTCCCAGGTCATAGAGCAGCCACAGCAGCTTCTAGGGGCCAAAGAAGAGTTATGAACTATGGGAAGGGGAGCTGCATATCAGGCAAGGTCAAGGTGTGATCCAGAACCAGCAGGGACCTCCCACCAGGTAGGAAAGGGCAAAATTCACAAACCAGCCCTTTAACAGAGTCAAAGCCCCTTCATGTCTCAATTTCACTCTCCCAAGAGCCCTGGGAATGACGAATCATTCACCCATCTTACAAAAGAGTTGAGGCTCCGGAAGGGAAAGTACCCCTGACCCCACAGCGGCCCAGCCTTGTCCGTGGCTGCCCCTTGGGCATACCCTTTACCTGCTGCAGTTGCAGCAGCTCCAGGGAGTCGGTGTGCAGGTCAATGGAAGGGTTGATGGCGCAAACCATGAAGGCTACTTCCATCTTGCGGTCGCAGCGCATGTATGATCCTTTCAGGTACAGCCAGCTCTTGAAAGGGGACAAGACTGGATGTCTCATGATGGCCTACCCTGTGCCTGCTTTGGGGACCCTATGTAGGTGGTGACGGGAAGAGGGGAGTATAGCCCAAAGTGTAATCCTTGGATGGCTTAATCTAGTAGAGAACAAAGGAGACAAGGTGGGGGGTACAATACCCGCTCTGCCACACCCGCGTTGACTGTCTGGCCCCTTCGGTCCTCGTTGCCTTTGCCATGCCAGGTGACTTCGGCTGTCTGTTCCCCATTGGGCCCAAACACTACCCAGGCGTGATCCTCAGACAGGGCCAGGTGGACATCCCGGAGACCCAGGGCCTGGCAGGCCCCCACCACTGCAAAAGCCACACCTGAGCTGTCCAGTTTAGTACCTGTGGAAGGGGACAGTAATGAAAAAGGGTCCTCTGGGCTTTGGTCTGGAAGAACGAGCCCAGCTCTTGATGCCCCTTCCCACAGCCCCCCAGCCTGTGCCCGTGCCTGAGGTGCTCCTGCCCTTCATTCCTCGATGATGCCTGCCCTCCTTCACAGCCTCTCCTTCCCCGTTTACTTCCCCCTCCCCAGCAAGAGACTTTTCTGGATTTCCCACAGCTTGACCCACTTTGACCCTGTCCCTTCCCTTTCTCTATGACCCTATATTGTTTTTATTAAAGATTTCCCTGTTTTACTACACCTATTAATTATAACAGGGCACTCTGGACAACACTTCACACACCCACCAAGAGATATTCCTAATTTAGTTCTACATTTTTTTCCTGTTAAGCCCAGAAATGACCTGATTCCTGCTCAACATGGCACCAGGATGCAACTGCATCCATGGGCCTTGGCACAGACTCTTTGCAAACCCTGAGCCTTAAGCTTCTTGAGGTCAAGTTCATAATCTGTTCCCTTTCAAAATGGTTTATAGATATCATTCCATTTAAGTGTCTCCAAAGCAGCCCTCTTTTTTCTCTCTCCCACCTCCAATCTGTGGCCATTTCTGTGCCTCATGCTGGGCTGTAGGACTCCTGTGGCTGCTCAATGGCAGGGCTGGGAGTGCTCAGGGGCCAAGGGTCAGTAAATGGATGTGGAGTCAAGTGATCAGGTTCCAGTCCCAACCCTGCCATTCTGTGACTTTGGCACATCATATCCTCTCTTGGAGCTTCAGCTTCCACAACTGCCAAGGGAAAATTAACACCTGCCCCACCTCACAAGGCTTACAGGTCTCAAAGGGCTCTGTAAACCACACAGCGTTAAGAGGAGGTGGACCAAATTCATTTTCTCCTTGGCCACCTGTCGGGCTCCAACCTGTGATGAAGCTGAAGAGGGACTGGATGTGGGCCCGGTCCTTGAAGTATGAGCGGCTGAGGCTGTTCCATATGACATCCGAAACCTTCTTCACCAGTTCCCGGCTGGAGACGCCCCCCTCTCGCGGGTAGAGCGACAGGTCGACCGCGCCGCGGATCTGGGCAGTGAAGCGGGCATAGAGGGCAGCGATGATGGATAGGTCGGCCACCGGGAAGTAGGTGAGGCCTCCAGGAGGGTCGGGCGCAGGACTGGGCTGGAAGGTGAGCTCGGGCACGTTGGTGGGGATGACGCGGTTGACAGCCAGAAAATGCTCCACAAAGCCCAGTACCAAGGAGAGGAGCACCAGGTCTGGCTCTTCTCGGCCCAGCTCGGCAGCAAACAGGCGCACCACATCGTCGATGGAGCGCAGCGGGAACAGCGTCTTCTGGGCGGCCTTCAGCCCCATGGCGGCGGGCGGCGGCCTGCGAAGGAGCCGGGAGAGGAAGGGTCGGGCTCGGCGGGAGAGCCCCCTCCCAGGCTCGGCTAAGGTTCTACCCCCGCAACTCCCCTGCTTCTCTGCCCCCTTCACCCTCCGCTCCACCAGCTGCCCCTCCTTCGTTGGCGAGACCCCTCAGTCTAGGCTGCAGGGCCTCCTCGTCCCCTACAACCCTGGGACCCCCAACCCCGATGGGGTGCAATCCAAGGATTTTTCTGAGGTCCCCCAAAGGCCGCTCCGCCTCCTTCCTGGGACCGTACCCCCGAGCCCCTAGAGTCTTCCGGAAGGCGCTCCCAGGCCAGCCCCCCTAAATCCCAAGGAGAGTCCTGGCCTCGGTCCCCCGCGCCCACCTCCGCGCTTACATCCCACACAAGGCACCGCGGCACCCGCCGCCAGGAGCCTGCTGGGAAATGGAGTCCCGCCCCCTCGGGCCGCACAGTTTGCCGGGAAGTGGAGTCCGAGGCTGTGCCCCGCCCTCGCCGAGTCTTGAAATGGTGGCACCCAGGATGGCCGTGGTGGCTTGTGGGAAAGGTAGTCCGCTAGTCCGGACATCCGGGAGGCAGGTAGGAAGGGAGGTGGCACCACCTTCCCGCGGTCCTCGGGGATTGGTTTCTCTTTCCACGCAGCTCAGGAAAGGAATAGGGTACGCAGTGCCTTGTGGGAAATGTAGTCTCCGGCGTGACCAGAGTGCCAGAGCGGGTGCTTGCGCTGCTGTAGGTGGGCAAGATGTGAGCAAAACGGGTACTTTTAAACACTGCTGGGGTGTGTATGTGTTCAGCCATGTAGTTGAAAATTTAGCAATGTCCAGTAACGCACGTCTCATGTTACTCCGTGTATAATAATTCTCGCCTCATTCTGACCATGAGAAAAATCTAACAGGCAGAGAACATTGAAAGAACCTCTGCAGTTATTTATATTAGGATAGAAGTTTAAAAAAAGAGAGTGAAGTAGGTAGCTCTGAGCTTCCTACATGGGTCTTCAGGGCATACCATTGCAGGAAAAGAGCTATAGAACAATAGGCATGCTAGGACAGTATTTATATTAGTGACATTGAAAACAATACTAAAAAGTTTCTACAGCATCATTCATTCATTCGTTTATTCACTCAAGAAATGGATTTTTTCCCTCCAGACTGGGTATTGAACCAGGGGCACTCTTCCCCTGCCCTACACCTCCATCCCCTTCTATTTTGTTTTATTTTTGAAACAGGGTCTAGCTAAGTTATCCAGACTGGTCTCATTTGCCATCCTCCTACTTCAGCCTTTTGAATAGCTAGGATTACACGCCCAGTTAACAAATAAATGTGTATGTGTGTCCTCCAATAACTCAGGCATTCCCTCTGGGCTCTGGGTATAAAGTAGTGAATAACCAGATTAAGTTCCTGTCCTGTTTATTATTTGTAGTATTTTCTCCTCTCAAAATTCATAACGGAGGGGGGAATGGGAGGATGAAATGAACTCTAGGTGGGACAAAGGGGAAAAGGGAGGGAGGGGAAGGGAGGGGCCATATGGGTAAGAAAGATGGTGGAATGTGATGGTCATCATTACCCTAGGTACATGTATGAAGACACAAAGGATGTGACTCTAGTACACCCAGAGTTATGAAAAATTGTGCTCTATATGTGTAATATGAATTGTAATGCATTCTGTTGCATATATAACATTAAAATTTAAAGAAATGTAATAAATTAGTTCAAATTTAAAAAATCATAACTCTAGCCTGATTATGAGAAAATACCTGGCAAACTCAAATTGAGGGAGATTCTAAAAAAATACTTTAGTGGTACTTCTTAAAAGTGTCAAGATCATGAAAGACAAGGAAAGATCCAGAAGCTTGTAAATTAGAGACTAAGGAGACAAGACAACTAAATACCATGTATTTTGGAGTGAATCCTGGAAGAGAAAAGGTACTTTGGTGGAAAAACTGGCAAATTGGGTGACCAACCATCCCAGTTGGCCTAAGTCTGAGGGGATGCAGCTGCTGCAGAAGCTTTGGCAACCTCCTCCAAGGCAGGGGTTGGGGCTGAAACTGTGGCTGAGGCAAGGCTGAGGATCAGGAGTGGATGCCAGTCACCAAGCTGAGATCCCTGGCCAAAGACTTGAAGATCTAGTCCATGGAAATCTAGCTCTTCTTTCTGCCCATCAAGGAGTCTGAAGTCATTGACTTTTTTCTGAGGGCATCACCCAAGGATGAAGTTTCAAGTTCATGCCTGTGCAGAAGCAGACCTGCGCTGGCCAGGGGACCAGGTGCCAGGCATCTATTGTTATCTGGGACTGCACTGGTCAATAGGGTTGGGAGTTAAGTGCTCCAAGAAGGTAGCCACTGTTCTCTGAGGGGGCCATCATACTGACCAAATTCCCCATTGTTCCTGTGCAGAGAGGCTACTGGGGGAACAAGATGGGCAAGCTCCAAACTGTCCCTTGCCAGGTGACAAGCCACTGTGTTTCTGTGTGGGTGTGTCCCATCCCTGCCCCCAGAGGCACTGGCATCATCTCAGCCCCTGTGTCCAAGAAGCTGCTGCTGCTGCTGGTATTGGTGACTGCTACACTTCTGCCAGGGGCTGCATTGCCACCTTGGGCAATTTTGCCAAGGCAATCTTCCATGCCATCTCCAAGACATATAACTCCTGAACCCCAATCTCTGCAAAAAGACTGTGTTCACCAGGTCTTCCTATCAGGAATTCATCACCTTGTGAAAATCCTTACCAGAGACTCTGTGCAGAAGATCCAGGCTCCACCTGTGGCTTCAACACAGGGTATTTATACAAGAAAAATCAAGCAAAGCCAGGTGCAGTGGCACACAGCTACAATCCCAGGGACTCAGGAGGCTGAGGCAGGAGGATCACAAATTCAAAGCCAGCCTCAGAAACTTAGAGAGGCCCCAAGCAACTTAGACCCTGTCTCAAAAATAAAAAGGACTAGGGATGGAACTCAGTGATAAAGTGCCCTTGGGTTTAATGCCCAACATCAAAAAAAGGAAAAGAGGGGGCTGTGGTGTGGCTCAGTGGCAGAGCACTCACCTAGCACATGCAAAGCCCAGAGTTCGATCCTCAGCACCACATAGAAATAAATAAATAAAGGATAAAGGTTAAAAAAAAAAAGGGAAAGAAAGTGAATGAAACCTGAAAAAAAAAAAGTGCCTGGGAGGTTATAATTTTAGCTAGGATGCCTGAAAAGAGCCTCACTGAGAAGGGGGGATTTGAGTAAAAACCTGAAAGACGTAAGAAGACCAAGTACAAAGGCAGAAGTGTGATCCACAGTGGCAGAAGCGGCTGCTGGAGGACTGAGCAGTAAGTGGCACTGTGGAAGCCCCTGACGACCTTATTAAGAATAGTTTAGGAGCAAAAGTCTGATGGGGTGGCCGGGCACAGTGGCACATGCCTATAATCCCAGCAGCTTGTGGGGCCCAGACAGGAGGATTGCGAGTTCAAAGCCAGTCTCAGCAAAAGCGAGGCACTAAGCAACTCTATGAGCCCCTGTCTCTAAATAAAATACAAAACAGGGCTCGGAATGTGGCTCAGTGGTCGAGTGCCCCTGAGTTCTATCCCTGGTACAAAAAAAAAAAAAAAAAAGTCTGATGTGCTTGGGCTCATGAAAAAGGGGAAGAGAGTAATTGGAGACTGGGCTAACACAGGACTCTCCCAGTGACCTTCACATCAATGGGAAGTAGAAAAGTATGACAACTGGAGAAGAAGAGGGTGGAGGAAGGTTGTGCGTGTTTCATAGAGAACTCCATGGCCTTGAATGAGTGAGGGGAATGGGCTCCCCGTGCAGGTTTGGCTCTGCCAGGAGCATGGACAGTGAGCCACCATAGCTGCAGAGAAGTCAGGCACAGGTGAGGGCTGCACCAGTTTTCCTAGTGCAGTAAGATGCCCAATCAGTCATCAGCTGCTCTCCAAGTGTCATCAGTCTCCTCCTTCACGCCTCTGCTCAAATGTCACCTTCTCAACAAGGCCAACCCAGCAGACCCAACCATTCTACCTCAAATCACACTGTGTGATCCAAATTCCTCCACCAACACCTTTACCCTGCCCAGATCTATTGGCTTCTCCCCACTCAATGCCAATAGCACTCTTTGCCTAGTGTCATAACTGAAACTGACTCCAGACATTGCCAAACGTCTGTTGAGGGGCAAAATAGCCCTACGATGAGAACCACTGTTCTAGCATCCAGTATAACTGACTCAGTGTAATTACCTCCTACCACCAAAATATCAGTTTCACAGGACAGGGAACATGTGCGTTTTCTTCTCTAATGTGTCTCATGTACCTAGAACATATCTGGCACATAGAGATGTCAACAAATACTTGCTGAGATGAGCATGGTGATACACACCTGAAACCCCAGTGACTCAGGAGGCTGAGTCAAGAGGATAGCAAGTTTGAGGCCAGCCTGGACAACTTAGTGAGATCCTATCTCAAAATAAAAACTATAAAGGGCTAGGGATATAGTTCAATGGTAGAGGACCCCTGGGTTCAATCCCTAGTACTGATAAAGAAACAAAGAAAGGAAGAAAGAAAAGATGCTACTTCAACTTGTAATCAATATAAAAATTACTAATGGTAATTTCCATTTCTTTCACACCGAGTCTTGGGAAGCTGGTAAGCAGCTGGTACCTCAGCACATGCATGTCCATTCCGAGGACATGAGGACATACGTAGGTGGTGATGAGGGTTGAGGAAAGTGCCCTCACCACCTCCTCCAGGAGGAGGAAGGTCTGCAGGGAAGTGGGGGGCACAGCCGAGACCTCAAGGAGGGTAGGACTGTTGGAGAAAGGGATGAGGACCAAGAGAGTTTGCTGGAGATGGACCATCATCTACATAGGGCACATGGCAGCTATCAGGGGCTGAGGGGCAGGAATGGGCCACAGGATGACCCAGACATGCAGAACTTGGGAAGCCCGAGTCTCCTGAGTGAACCTGACCTCTAAGGATAAAGGGCGTGACCCCTTCTTCTGGTCTCAACACATGGGAGGGGGGGGATTGGTGAGCCAGTCAAGTGTGAAGGCAGGGATCTGGCAGGTCTTGGAGTACCAAATTGATTTCTGCTCCTGGCGGCAGGGAGGCCAGGCAGGGGCCTCTTCCCACCACTCATACAGGACATGCATGGTACACCGCACACAGGAACATCATACAGTCATTTTATGGGACAAAGGGGAATCCAGTCTCTAATTCAGTTACAAAAAATATTTGCATATTATTGTCATTAAAATGACTTTAAGGGCTGGGGATATAGCTCAGTTGGTAGAGTGCTTGCCTCGCATGCCCAAGGCCCTGGGTTCAATCCCCAGCACCAAAAATATAAAATGTTGGGAAAAATTAACATTTCAAAGGTGTCGAAATTTGGAATACTGAAAGTGCTTTGCTTAACTCATTGCTGGGTGCCAGGGAAGGAGGCTTTTCTCCCAGTTGGGTGAGGAGTAGCTTCAGTCTCAGCACAAGTCCTCTCTTTGGGCCTGTGTCCCCCAATAGGTGGAAGAAACACTTCCTGAGCGGTCTGAAAGCTTTTTATGTCACTGTCTCACTAAAGCTCACCATGACATGGGTTTTATGATTCCCATTTACACAGGCTTATAGAGGCCAGGTAACTTGCACAGACAGACTAGAACCCAGGTTGTCTGACTCCAGCCTGGGCTCCTATCAGATCCTAGAATTCCATACCCAGCCTCCAACCCCATTACCAACCAGATGGTGGCAGCCCAGCCCCTTCTCTGTATCCGGGGAAGACCAGTTTCCAGGATCCATGTCCTGCCTAGGCATAGAAACTCGAATTAAAAGTACCTGAGTGGGCAGAGGGGTGCCCAGGGAAGCCTCCAAGGCTGCCCTCTACTGTTAGAGTCTGTAAACAAGTCAGGATGGCACCTGGCATTTTGCCAGAGGGAGTGGTTTGTGAAGTAAGGCCAAGGAGCCATTAAGTGTGGAGATTCCTTATTGGTTGACTGCTGTATCTAGTTTATGTTAATTAGATAAGCTGTGTGGAATGTACATATACCCCTCCGGTCCTACAATAAACGGCTCCCACTCCTGCTGTATCAATGTGCACAAGTTGCCCATCACCCCCCGCTCCCCCCGGGTTATTTTGCTACAGCTGGACTGCGGCACTCTACCACCTGCAGTAACTGTGCTCTTGAGGCCTCTGGCTGCCAGCTGGGTTTCACAAAAGGACACAGCCACATACCGAGGATTCCCTTCCTAGGCTGCCTTTCTGCTCAGCCATGGCCAGGCCACTACAAGTCTTCCTGCTGGCTGGCCTTGGGACACTGCAGCTCCTAGGAGGGGTCCCTTCACACTGCATGTGCCTTTGTACACCCTCCCTTCAAGACTAAACTCTCACCCTGTTGGAGTATCACCACATTTCTAAAAACAGATAGTCTTTATCTACAAGATGCCCCTCTTCCTCTATCTCCCATCCCCCATTTTACAACCTCTCCCCCCAAGGACAAACCCAGGCCAGCAGCTTACAAAGTTGCCTTTATTGGTTTCCTGCTGCCTCAGAGCATCAGGTCCATCCCTCCCAGGGATGTGGCATTTGAGGAGATAAATACTTATTTTGCCCCCCACGCTTTAGTGGGAGGAGGTTTAATAAAAATAGTAATATAATAATAATGACTATGATCAATAATAAAATGCCCCCTAGGTTCCCCTAATACACAGTTGGTTGAAGCTTCGAGAAAAAGGACCCCTCTTTCTGGGAAGGGCCAAAGTATGCCTGGAAACGGCCCAGTGGCCCCCAACGGGTGTCCATCTCCCACGAGAAGCCTTATAAATACCCTCCCCATCCCGTCCCTTCCTTGGAATTATCTCCCCCACCCCCGGGCGGATTAGCTGACAGTGTCCATCTTGCTCCCAGTACCACCAAGCCCTTCCCAGAGAAGAGCCCCAGGGTCTGGTTCTCCCCCTCAGCTCCCTCTCCCCTCCTCTTCTTCTTGGTTCCTCCTTTATCCTTCCACTCTCCTCTGGATGCCCTCTCTCACCTTCCAATCCTTATTGTCTCTTCTTCCACTTCCTCTCCCCCTCTGGCCTCTCACCTTCTTCACCTACATCCTGCCTCCTCCTTTTTCTACTCTTTTCTCTGAATCAGAGCCTGTCTGTCCCATCCTGCCCTGAGCAGAGACCTTGACATGCCCCATCTTCGTCTCAGCTGGTGGCCAGTGTCTACACAAGACCCCTGACCTGCTCCCAGAGACCTCGTCCCTCTCCATTCTCCTCACCCTGACTCTTAAAAGCACCCCAGGACTTGCCACTGGAAGGAAGGGCTTTGGCACTGTCACCCTGGGGCACCAGGGCCTTTCTATTCCCAGTGGCCAGCATAGGCTGGGGATGGGAGCCAAGGGGAAAGGCAGGATGAGGGTAGGGAGTCAGGATCCTGAGCCCTGGGAACCCAGGCAAGCCTCCTGGGCACTGCCTGCCCAGGCCCTCCCTGAGTCCAATTTCCATGTGTCCGGGACCAGCCGGAGTATGGCGTTCCTCAAGCTCTTTGCTCCCTCACATCCTTCTGTCTTGGGGTTGGGGTGGGCCCTGCAGAGTGCATCAAGGGAAGCTCTCTGACTCAGCAGCTGGTGGGAGGCTCCGGGGCCGCTCTGAGACCTAGAGGGAGAAAAGAAGCAGGGAGGAAGGGGCAGGGAAGATTGTCCTCAGCAGGCCAGTGCCTCCCAGAGGCCTCCCTAGGACCCATCACAGGGCCTTGGCAGAAGTTAGATGTGCAGTGTAGCAGGGATGGGAGTAACTGAGTCACTGGAAGAACCTGGAGAACTCCTACTCAACCCTGAGGGAACCCAAAGTCCATCATTCATTCACTCCAATCGGCACCCAGTCAACAAACTGGCTTTACTCTGGGCAGAAGAACTTTGAAACCTGACTCCTACCAGCAAGGAGCCCACAGTCCACTAAAGAGCCTAGGTACCCAGAAGAAAACCAGAGCGAGGCAGGATACACAAGGAAAGGGGTGATGGGGTGGCAGTGACCACCTAACCAAGTGGCCAGGAAAACTTCCTCTCCCTTCCAGGATCAGTGGGCAGCCTGGGTGGCCTGGGTGTTAATCAGGTTGAAGACATAGAAGGACATTCAAAGGAGGAGGGACTGTAGGGGCAAGAGCTTGAAAGTACAGAAGAACAAGGTAAGTCTGGGGTTCTGAGTGGCCCTGTGTGACGAGACAGAGAGAGAGAGAGAGAGAGAGAGAGAGAGAGAGAGAGAGAGAGTGTGAGTGTGTGTGTGTGTGTTTGTGTGTGTTGGGAGACAGATGGAGAGGTGGCTGGAAGGTGAAAGAAACTGTCTTCCCTGCTTCTACACATTAAATTGCTCCTTCCTGACCTCTCTCCCAAACCAAAGGCTGGGTCTGAAGAATCCCAGGGACTGGCGCTGGAGTTCAGTGGTATTATACTTGCCTAGCTGTGCATTCTGTCCCCAGCCCCAGATTGCCACCACTGACAAAAAAAAAAAAAAGAGACCCGAGGACTCTCCCGGGGCACTTCCAATTCCAGGTAACGTCACCTCATACCGATCTCACAGTATTACCTCATTTTATAGGTGAGGCAAGCCTAGGGAGATTGGGCTCCACTGGGGCACGCAGCTAGAACAGTCAGAGCGGTCTAGGCCCACCTGCCTCCAGGGGCCGAGGCAGACAAGATTCTGCCTGTCTTAGGGTTGAGGGCAGGGAAGGGCTCAGCTTGTCCTCTGGCCTCACAACATGGGTGCAGGGCTCAGAGGAAAACAGAATGCTTGACCTTTGGATAGGGGAGGGAAAAGCCCTCCCACTGGCTCACCTGTATCTGGGATGCTGCAGGACTCAGGGATCCCTGGGGGCAAGACACTGATTCGCTGGACAGAGAAGTCCAAGGTTTCCTCTTCACTGCTCCAGGAGCAGGATTGGGGAAGAGAACAAAAGTGCCTAGGTCGGATTTGCGGGGTCCGAAGGGTTGGAGATTTGGGTGTGGAGTACGGGAAGCTGCGGGGCTGCCCTTACTGGGGTCTGTGTCTCCAGGGAGGCCGTCACTGCCCATGGACGCAGGGCGCCGCGACGCCTCGGAGAAGCTGTGGGGCCGCTGCGGGCCGGAGCTGCGGGCACCTCGGCCCTTCTCTTCCGGAGCCTGTTAAGGGACAGTGCAGAGGCTGGCAGCGGGAAGCACAACAGACGGGATGAACACCCGGCTCCAGGCCAGGTATCAGAGGGATGAGTCACTGGCCTCAGCAGTCAGGTAATCAGAGGCCTGTGATTGGCTCGCGCTCACCCGAGAGCCCGGTGATTGGCTTGGCCCCACTAGGGAGGCTTGTGATTGGCTCCGGAGGACTTACTCGAGGCAGGTCCCGGGCGCTGTGCCTCCCGTCAGTAGGGCCCACGTGCACCAGGTGGTTGAAGTTGGTGGGCGGTGAGATAAGCTTGGAGCGCACAAAAGGGTCCTTCAGCATCTCCCTACGGGCAGAGGGGGCGTAAGGCGCAGGGCTGACAAGCTCATGCTCGCTCCGCCCCCAATGGTGGAAGGCTCCGCCCAGCAGCGGCCCTGCATCGCGCATGCGCACCTGCGCTGCTGCTGCCGATGCTCCGGCGAAACACGGAAGAAGAAGCGGCGCTTACTCTTTGTGCGGAACAGCTGGCGCCGGCTGTTGTCGGTGAGGTCGGGGATGTCGAACTCGTCCTTCTCTGAGAGAGAAGCAGAGAGCTGGGGGTGGGCGTGCTCACAAGCCTGCAGGGCTCTGGTCAGCTGCACTCGGGGTCACCCCCCCACACTTGTTCACCTGTGGACCCCCACGCTCCCTCACCTGCCAGCCGGTTCCTGAGGTAGGTCAGGCGGATCTTCTCGGTGCCATACAGGAAGAGGGAGCCCTCTGGGTTCAGGGGCCGCACCTGAGGCAGTAGGTGCCAGGGTCAGGCCGTGCCCCCAGCCCCACCACGTGCAGCCCCAGGGGTCTGGGCAGGCCTTCACCTTCTTGAGCGGCACCGTCTGGACCCATTCTGCTCTCCTCACGTCGAACACGTCAATGGCGTTCTCACTGAACACTGTCAGATAGGGGGCTGTGTAACCTGCAGGAGGGAAACTGCCTGTACTGTGCAGCCCCAGGCAAGCCAGGAACTTCTCTGAGCTGGATCCCGCCTCCATTCCAGGGGAAGACCCTGTGCCCTGCCACAGCACAGGGACTTCCAAGCCCCACTGCAAAGGTCCTTCCCTGAAGACGCAGGCTGCTCCGCCCTCTCCCTAAGGAGTGAGGTAACCAGGGAGCTCTCCCTACATGCCCCCTCGGCGCCCTTAAGTCTCCCAACAACTCCCAGCAGGTACCACATCACCCCCAACCTGCGGAGGGACTGGAAACCCCAGAGGCATGTAATGGCCAAGGTCACCAGGCTGAAGAGGAGAGCTGGGATTTGGCCCCAGGCAGTTTGGGCCTAACACCTACAATGCTGAATGTCTGCTGCACCCAACCTAGGCCCCACCCCAGAATGGCCTTTGGTCGTGATGGAAGCTCTGTCCCTCTAATCTAGCCCTTATCCTGTCACTCCAAGGACGCCCCAGACCACCTCAGTGCACATTGCTCCTGACATCCATAGCCCCTAGGATGTGCTTGCCTGGGCTGGGTGCTGGATGTGGAGGAAGAAACCAGTCCCAACCTATTCTGCAGGCTCCCAGTGCACCAAACCAGTTGAGAAGTAGGAGAAAGGAGCCCAGAAAAGAGGTGGGGGAGCAAAGAGAAGCGGAGGACAGTGACAGGAGAGGGCATGACAGGGAGCCGGAAGGCAATAATGATGATGACAGCAGTCATGGAGTGCCTGTTAGCTCCAGGTCCTGAGGTGCCATTGGGGCTTGACTTAAGAGCTGACCAGGAGCTGGGTGCAGTGGTACATGCCTATAATCCCAGCAACTTGAAGGTTGAGGCAGGAGAATATAGAGTTCAAAACCAGCCTCAGCAACGGCGAGTCGCTAAACAGCTCAGTGAGACCATGTCTCTAAATAAAATACAAAATAGGGCTGGTATGTGGCTCAGTGGTTAAGGGGCCCTGAGTTCAATCCTCAGTACCAAACAAACAGTTGGCCATGGCTGGGCACTGTGGCTCACACCCCTAATCCTAGTATTTTGGGAGTTTGAGGCAGGAAGATCAAGAGTTCAAAGCCAGCTTCAGCAACAGGGAGGCACTAAGCAGCTCAGTGAGACCCTGTCTCTAAATAAAATACAAAAAAGGGCTGGGGATGTGGCCCAGTGGTTGAGTGCCCTTGAGTTCAATCCCTGGTACTCCCTCCCTCCCCCCCCCCCCAAAAAAAAAGAGTTAGCCAGGTACAAGTGGAAGAGGGCAGCACAGCACAGGGAGGGAAAAAGGAGAAATGAAGGACAGAAGAGGAAAATCCCAGGTACAACACCCAGGCAGAACAGGACATGCCAGGCTCTGGCTGCAGTGCCAAGCTCAGGAGGTTGGGCAGAACCCTGTCTTCCTCAATACAGTGCAGTGCCCAGCCCCATCCAGCCAGGCCCTCTACTGGCCTTACCCCAGCCTGTGGGTGCTGCTGGCCACAGTAACTCGTGACTGCGTGACTTGCGGCCAGTGCCGTCCACGTAGACTCCAGCAGTGGTGAAGAGCAGCAAGAGCTCATTAAGGCTGAGCTCCACAGCACCCAGGGCCTCACCCAGGCCTCCACGGGATGGTGGCAGCTCCTCTGGCACCAAGCCAGCCCCCAGCACCAAGGGTGCAGCCTCGTTGAGCAGCGGGTAGAGGGCGAAGGTACCCGCGGCACCCACACACAGCCGATCACCCAGTAGCCCCAAGCTCTGCACAGATGCAGGTGCCTGAAACTCCCGGATGCGATGCTGCCAGGGCCCTGGTCCCGGGCCCAGCTGGTAGCAGAGCACCTGGCGCTTGATAGCTACGCAGAGTACTGGAGTGCGGGCCTGCAGGATGCGCCCGGCTGTCAGCACCTGGCAGCCTCGGGACTCGGGGATCTTGGCACCTGTTGCATCAGTGCTTTCCAGCTCCGAGAGGGCAAAGAGGCGCACGCTAGGGCCACGGCCACACAGCACAACCAGCAGGCCTGCAGAGGGGCTGACAGCCAGCTGCTGCACCCGGCGGCACTCCCCCACCTGGAAGATGTCTGGGGAGTGGGGAAAAAAGCAGGTGGGTGAGAAGCAACCCAGTCCCCATCCTCCTCCACACTCAGGGGCTGGCTCCATCCACCAACCCTGGCCCAACCCTTCATGTACCATTGCTGTGCAGATGGATCACATAAAGCCCCTCCTCTGTGCCCAAGGCCAGCCGCTCCTGGTCTGGGAGGGGAAGAGGGTCAAGGGTCAGAGGGCCAAACCAGATTGGGGAGTCAGGGCATTCGCTTGCCTTGCTGAGTCTCTTGTTTCTTGAGGTGATGGGGGCGGGAATCCTGTTCACTGTCCCCTCAGTGGGCAGGTCACTCCCACAGTCTGGGCTGACTTAAAGGGGAAAGGCCTCCATGGCAGGGGTCAGGGTGAGAGCCCACCATCTTGAACTGTGAGATTCTGGGTACATCATGTCACCTTTTGGAACCTCCTTTTCCCCTTACATAAACTAAAGACCTGTAAACAGGTGCTGTGCAGAGGAGATGAAGTAGTGCGGGACAAGCACCAAGCACAACCCCTTGCCAAGGAACAACCTCAGTCTCTGGCTCCACAGTCTCTCCTGTGGCTTCTACCCTAAGTGACTTGCATGGCTCTAGCTGGCTCAGGACCTTGGCTGCTGGGGAAGCCAAAGATCTCTGCTTCACACCTGCTGAGGCCAGGCTCCCAGCTAAACCCAAGTGAATCTGGCAGCTCCACACTGGAGACATTGCAAGGCTTCAGGTGGTTCTGTGGCTCTTCCATGGTCACCCATCAGCTGGCAGGACAACCAGGACTGGGACCCTCGTTTATCTTTTCCTCCCAGTAGTGGGGATGGAAGCCAGTGGTGGTCCTACTGAGCTACATCCCAGTCATTTTTATTTTAAGACACAGTCTTGCTAAGTTGCCCAGGCTGGCTTTGAACTTGTTATTATTATTATTTTTTTTTTTTTGCAGGGGGTGGGAGGGATACTGTACTGGGTATTGAACCCAGGGGTATTTTACTACTGATTTATATGACCAGCCTTTTTAATTTTTTTTTTAATATAGTCTTGCTAAGTTCCTGAGGGTCTTGCTAAATTGCTGAGACTGGCCTTGAATTCGAGATCCTCCTGAGTCACTGTGATTACAGGAGTGCACCACCATTCCTGGCTCATTTGACAATTTCTAAAGCCTTTGCTCCTCCAATCACTTGAGATTCTTTTAGTAAAAGCCGAAACTGAGGCACAGAGAAATGGAGTGGCAAGAAGCCAGGTCCCCTGGCCCCTGGCTCTTCACATATCTGTGCCCACAGGCAGACTGAGAGTGTGTGTGTGCAGGGTGGAATCTGCAGCTCTTAGAAAGGGCACTGACAGTGGCCTTAATGACAATCTGGGCCAGCCCCTCCCTGCAGGCCTGGACTTTCTCCCCAACCTGCTTAGAGTTCCCTCAGCAAGAGGCTCACCGATGACAGCGGCGCAGAATGTGTGGGGCAGGAGTGGCAGCCCGTTGTCGTAGGCCTCCTTGAGTGTGTACACAGGCCGGGGCCTTGGCCGTGTGTCCAGCAGCAGCCGCTGCAGCTCACCCAGCACCTGCAGCCAGCGCTCCCGCTCCCCCTCGCTCTCAGCCAGTAGCAGCACGGTGCAGGTGGTCGGTGGCACTGTTAGCTGGGAGGCTGTCACCTGTGGGTGGGAACCCAGGCCACGGGGCTGCAGGACAAGACCCAACCTGCCCTCCTCCCTCCACTCCTTCACCAGCCAAGGACTGTGCGCTTGCTGGGTCCAGTGCTAAGCACAGGACAGCAGAGGATAAGCCAGACAGTACGGTCAGGCAGGCACTCAGCTGGCCCCAGGGCCACAGGGGGAAGGACAGGCATTGTGCAAATACAAAGTAGGGCCCTACCCAGGCCCAGGGGACAAGCAGCTAACCAGGATTTGGTCAACATGGTGAGCTCAGGCCTGGGGCTGGCAAGTCTGCATAGGGGAAGAGAATATGAAGAACCAAAGAGGGGGCATGCATGAGCACAAGGCACTTTGGGAACTGGAGAGGTGTGGCTGGAGCAGAGAGGTGACAGGATAGAGGGTTGGGGAGGTCTGTGGGGTCAGATCCATGGGGACAAAGGCCCCAGCCTCAGAGCCCCCTGAGGGCAATGGGAAGCTATACAAGGGCCCTAAGCAAGGCAGGACAAGGCCAGGTTCCCGCAAGGCAGCCCAGGAGCCTGTGTAGCCATTCACAAGGAGACAAACTGGACTGACCAAGGGGGCAGCTATGGCCAGAGTGGGGACGGCAAGGTGGACAGTGGTTGAATCCACCCTGCCCTAAGTACTCACCCTAAAGATGCGTGGCAGGTCCCTGGATTGGGCATGGATAACATCTGGGGCCAGGACCGGAGTGGCTGAGAACTGGGGATCCCTGGGAGGGGCATGGAGCAGGTCAGAGATTGCACTGTCCCTGGCTGCCCACCTCACCCAGTAGTCACTTACCCTGTCCCACTGCCCGGCACCTACCTTAGGTCCAAGGCCTGCAGGAGGGCCCCACTGGCAGGGCTGACCCTCGGATCAGGTGCATCAAACAGCAGCAGGCGTGAGTCACTGAGGGCAGCATATACCCGCTGCCAGCCCCGCCGGACGCCCGAGGGCCGCGGCACCTTTGGGAAGTAAGCATGGGAGGGCTGCGCGTGTCCTCAGCCCCTGTGCCCATCTTCCCTCTCCCCCAAGCCCCAGCTCACCGACAGGAAGCCCTCATAGGCAGTGCCCGTGCCTGTCTCAGGGTGCACTCCCAGGGCTGTGCGGAGGAGTTCAGGGGGCACAGGGCAGGATGGGGCCTGGGGGGCGCAGGTTGAATGACAGAAGTAGCCACAGGCTGCAGGGGAAGCAGAGGAATAGGATGGTGTGAGGCTGGGTGGTGACAGCCCAGACCCAGGATTTGGGCCTTCCTAGCCCCTGTTCCCTTGAGGCCACAGTGGCACCTCAACTACCACCAACTGCCCATCAAATGAGAAAAGAAAAACTTGAGTGGTGGGAAATTTGACCAGGAAGCACCAATGACCCTTGTTGGAGACAAAGAGCCTGGGGGTATCAGGGCCGCATCCCTCGGGCCTGGGGCCTAGCAGGGGAAATGGGTGAGTATGGAGTATGGGGTTCTCACCATCACAGGCCAGGCCCTGGCGGCCCAGGCCCAGCATCAGTGAGGTGCAGCGGAGACACTTGGTAGGGGACGAGAAGTTCCGGAGACGCAGTGCATGTGAGCCAGGCTGCAGAGGAGGGACACACCATCACCCATGCCTGCCACGCCCAGGGCTGGCTCTATAACCATCTGAGGCGTCAGGCAGGCAGACAAGGATTAACAGTGTCACAGTGCCCACTCTGAGGCCCAGTGGGACTATGGGAGTGCATTTGGCTACTGCCGCCACCACAAGCGCGATCTGCCTGTGGTGATGTCTGTGAAGAGTCCCAACATGTGCATGGAGAGTGGCAGAATGGATTGGAGTCCCCATCCCACTTTGCCCCTCAAAGCACTGACCTTGGCAGGAGGAACTTCTGCAGGGGCAGTGGTGGCAGCAGGTGCTCTGGGGAACACAGCCTGCAGGAGGGACCTGAGTAGGTGAGACAGGCACGGGGCAGGGACATGGCCCAGCCCCCACTTATGGAATCCCCCCGTCCTCACCCCCATGCGCAGGCTGCGGCGGCCCTCCGGCTTCAGCTCTGGCTCCGCCCCAGGCCTTGGGGCCTCTCCTGAGATGCCAGTGTCCTTGGCTGAGTCCTTCTGGGGATGGGAGAGGGAAGGACAATAGTCACGGCCTCTGCCTCTCCCTAGGACTCCTGCTCAGCCAGTCCCTCTACCTGGTTCTCACCTCTGCGTTCCAGAAGGACAGGAAGGGGATGAGGGAGTTTGAGGGCTTGGTATCTGCAAATAGAGAGCATGGGTCACTGGAGGTGGGATTCCTGGCCTGAGGAAACAGAGGCAGCAATGCGGGAATCTCAACTCCCAGCTTGGTCAGCAGGGAAGTGACCACGGGCCAGGAGGGAGGGGAGACGGCACACAGCAGGTGCTCAGTAAGTACTGGGTAACAGATGCTGGGCGTAGTTGCTGAGTGTGGGCAGACTTTTCTCTCCACAGCCCAGCCAGGCTGTCATGGGAGCCTCCTAGTGACCATAAGGTCAGGGTGGGGGACTGGCTCCCAGGCAGATGTGCTGTGGCCACTCACCACCTGGCCCGCGGGCCCGCAGCTCCTCCCGCAGGGCAGCCAGCTCCTGCTGCAGGGCTCCGCTCTGCTTCTCAGCCTCCTGCAGGCGTCTGGGGGAAAGCGGGGAAAAGGCTTACCCCAGGCCTCCACGTGGGGCCCGGCCCCCAAACCTTCCTGCCACTGGCCTCACTTCTCAGACTGCAGCTGGGCCTCCTGCACCTGTGTCAGCTGCTCCTGCAGATTCTGCTTGGCACGGATCTCAGCCTCCAGCGCTGACTGCAGCTCCAGCCGGGCAGAGGCCTCCATCTTTTGTAGCCGGCGCGCCTTCCACTGGTGGTCCTGGTGGCCACAGGGCAGCCTATAAGATGCCCTCTGGGCTTGGCTGCCTTAGAACTCCCTCTCACCAGACCACATGCTGCCTGTGCCACTTAGTCAGGTCCAAAGCCCTGGTTCTGCCACTCCCACCCCCACAGTGCAAATCTGGGGCTCACCAGAGGCCGGGTAGGGAGCGTTTGGGTGCCCACATTCCGCAAGGATTCCAGCTCTTCAGCCATCTTGGTGGCCAGGGCCTGCAGGTAGCCTCTAGAGACCTTCTCATCATTCACCCTGATTGGGAAGGGCTCAAGGTCATGGCCTGGGCCCTCAGCCCACCTGGGACCCACCCGGCCTTGGTACCTACCAGCTGAGGATGTCTGCAATTTGGGCCTCCCAGTTGCTCTCGGTCTCCCGCCGCTCTCCCTCCAGCCGCTGCTTGCTCTGCAGCTCCTGTTCCAGCTCTTCTGCCAGCTGGTGCCAGGTGGAAGATGGCCTCAGTCCTCAGGAGGCCTAGCAGCCCTGGCTCTCTGCCAGCTCCCTAACCCTTGCCAGTCTCCTGACAGATGTCCCCACCACCCTGAAGCCCATCTTCGTTCACCCTTCTCACTTGCTACAGCGTGCCCACCAGCCGCGTCGCTGGCAGCTCTGCCCACCTACCCAACCAACGCTCGCCCTGTCCTGCCTGTCAGTCGCCCAGTCCTCTCTGTCCACCCTGCTCACCCGCTCCTGCTCCCGGCTCAGTCGCTGGTTCTCCTCCTGCAGCCGGCACAGGGCCTCGTCCTTCTCTCCAGGCCTGGCGAGGAAAAGGCAGAGGTGGTGGTGACACCCAGCGAGGCCCCGGCCAGCCCTTCCCACCGTCCCTGCTGCCTGCTCACCCACGGCTGCGGGCCTGTTTCAGCTGTTCCTGCAAGGCTGCCACCTCCTTCCTTAGCTGGGCCTCCTGAGGTCCACCTTCAGGCAGGCCTGTGCCGTTGGTCTCAGAGGCTGCGTGGACAGTCTTGAGGATGTGGAGGAGGGGTCAGGTAAGGCGGGCCCAAGCGGCCATGGCCCACTCCACCACAGGACAGGGGCTTGGTCAGGGACCCTGGTGGGAGTGCCTCTGGCCAGGGGTTGAAACCTCACTACCTTGGCTGGGGAAGACCTCTTCTCAAGACTTCGCTCCCATTGTCCCTGGAGCTGTCCCACCTCCTGGCGCAGGGTAGCCACCTGGCCTTCCAGCTGTGAGGGGGTGCAATCAGGCCAATGCTGGCCTTGCCACCCAAATCCCTCTACCCCAACTTGACAGATTCCCAGGCTCTGCCAGGCACAGTGGGCTGGAGGAGGAAGTGGGTTCCCAGACACCCTTCCCCACCATGGTGCCCTGGCTCAGCTCCCACCAGCCACATGTGGGACACAGAGGCATATGGTATTCCCAGCTCCTTGAACCAGGCTCTGCAGGCTTCCTCCTGAGCACAGGCACAGGGCCCATTGCTGTTCCCTCCTGCTCCCGTCACCCACCTCCCTTTGGGCATCCCAGGCTTCCTGTAGCTGGGAGCTCAAGGCTTGGATCCGGCTGGCTGAGGCCGCCTCTCTCTCCTGGGCCTCCTGCAGCTGCTGCAGCAACTCCTCCTGCCGGTCCTGGACTCTGCGCAGCTCCTGACCCTGCACCTGCAGTCCTGCCTGAGCCTCGGTCAGCTCCTAGGGAGCGAGGGATGGGGAGCACGAGGTCAAGTCAGGGCACAGACCTCTGTAGTATGAGCCCAGGACACTCACCCCCCTCACTTGGCTCTCACCTGCTGGAGCCGATCTTTCTCCTGCCACAGATCACCGTCTTGGCTTAGGCTACCAGCAGGAGCCCCATCCATCTGGGACAAGTGGGCCTTGCTGTCTCTTAGCATCTCTGCAGGAACAGTCACTGACACCCGCATGTACTGACCTCCCCAGCCTCAGGGTACTCCACCACAGGATCTCGCGGAACCTTCCCCGCAGCCCAGGGGGTGGGTCTCCCAGGCATATTTTCCACACAGAGGCTCAGAGCCTCTCCTCCAAGACCATATGGCATGGGCAGAGCAGGTGCAGGATGGGGATACAGGGAGGACTCGGCCTGTGCTGGGAAGGGGGAGCAATACCTGCCAGCCTCCCCTGCAGAGTTTGCACTTCTGTCCGCAGCCGCGCCAGCTCCTGGTGGTCTGAGCGGCCGTGCAGGGTCTCTGGCAGGGAGGGCCCACAGTGAGCAGCTCGTCCTGCAGCAGCAGCCCCCGGGGCTGGAACCCTCAGCCTGACCCAGCTGCCCCTTACCTTGGTGCTTCCAGCCCAGCTCCACCTTCTCCTGCTCCAAACGGCAGGACTTCTCCAGGGCAGCCCCAGGTTCAGATTTGCTCTCAGAAGCGGAACTAGAGGAGGACAGGGCAACTCGTACCAGAAACTTCACCCCCAAAGCCTCCTCCATCCTCCTGCTTCCATTCATCCTAGAAATACCCACTGAATGCCAGCTCCATTCCCAGGACTGGGCTCTGTGCCAGCGAGAGAGAGAGAGATCAATCCAGGCTTTCAGGAGACCCTGGGCCATCCTGGCCCTCACAAGCAGGGTGACCTGGACAGTCATTTATCTGAGCCTCAGTTTTCACACGGCAAAATGGAGGCCCAGGTAAGATGGGCCCACTGGCCCCACACCCAGCACACAGTGGGTCTTCAGCACGTATTGCTCAAAGCACTCCTCCCATCTCACAGCACTTTACACTGGGCCCTCGCTTTAGTCTTGGGCCAGCCCCAGAAATGGACATCCTCCCATTCATTTTACAGAGGTACAAATTGATGCTCAGAAGAAGCAGGAGCCCTCCAAACTGCAAGTCTCTCCTCTGAGTCCGATGTTTTCCAAGCCTGCCATGTAGGGCATCATGAAGGCCACATGCTGGCATGTGGCTGCAGGATATGGGCATGGCTTTGCCTGGACCCTAAGGATGTGAGGCTCACTGCCACATGCTGGTTCTGGGAAATCATTCCAGCCCTTTCTCAGGCTCTTGAACAATGCCCCCAGCTTCCCAGCAGGTGTGTGATGATAGACTCACCGGCTGGAGGTATAGGTGAAGCCCACGAACGGCAGGTGGTGGCCTGAGAAGGCCCCATGGGAGGGTGGTGGCAGGGTACCCTGCAAGAGAGGGAAGGAGAATCAGAACCAGCAGGCACAACTCCAGGCTGACGCTCAAGAACCAGGAGACCCCAGAAACGGGCATGTCAACCTCTTCCTGCTCAGACACGAACCCAGGGGGACAAAACCAATCACATCTCCCATAAGTCCTTGAGGCTGTGGTGTTCAGGGGCTGCCGGGAGTTCTCTTCTGGTTAACAGGAAGACCCAGCTTTCATGTGGTACATCCACCTCAGTGCAGGAGAGCCAACCAGGTGAACCCTAACTCTCATGAGCCCCCAAAGGCCTCACCCAGGCCAGCAACTGTTTAGGGAACCTCTGGGGAGTCTCACAGCCCTCATAGGGCAGGGCAGCCCCCTCCTGCAGTGGCATGTGCCACTCACTGGATGGTTGAGAGTGTCGTCATCCACATCAAAGTTGGAGGTGTCCATAGGCCCTCGAAGCTCAGGGATATAGGGGGCAGTGCTGTTCGCCAGGCGCTCCCAGTCCACGCCTTGGAAGAAGGGGTGGTTCCGGAAGTCATCCAGCCCGCCACGACCCAGCCGCTCCTCCTGGCGGCACAGCAGCCGGCGGATCAGGTCTTGGGCACTGGCTGGCACATCAGGCACATCTGAGGGGAACTGCAGGTGGTCCTGTGGGCCAGAGCAGGCGCCAGGCAGGTCAGGCCAGGGGCCCACCTTGGCCTGCAGCTGTTCCACTGTCTCCCCAGAATCCCAGGGTCCAGTGGCCAGACCTCATGGTTCATGATCTTGCCATAGGTTTCCACCAGGGATTCAGCATAGAAAGGTGTTTCCCCGAAGAGCAGCTCGTAGGCGCAGACTCCCAGGGACCACCAGTCGCACTGCGGGCCGTAGTGGCCCTTGCCCTCCTCCATGGCCTGCAGGATCTCAGGGGAGATGTAGTCTGGTGTCCCTACTGCCACCGATGAATCCACCTGTGGGTGTTGGTGTCAGATGCTATGAGGATACTTCCAGCTTGGCTGGGCCTGCTAGGCCCTCACCCGGGCCTGGGGCCACACTCCCCAGAGGCAGGCTGCCCTGGTGCCCCCTGTTCCCCTGAGAATTTGACCCCTCCAGTTCCCACTCTGGGCGTGGTCCTTACCATGCCACTGTTGTTGAGACGCAGGCAGGAGCCGAAGTCAGCCAGGCGGATGTGCCCGTTCATGTCCAGAAGGACATTGTCTGGCTTGACATCCCTGGAGGGGGACAGGGAGAGGGAGGGATGGCTCCATGTGGATGCCCATTTAAGGCATGTGTCCAGGTGCCACCTGCTCTACCCACGTGTGTTCCCGAGGGCACTCATGGGCCTAGTGTGTGCGTGCATGCAAGAAGAGAGAAGGCTGGTGGCCAGGAGGAAGATGGTGGTTACCTTGGGGAAAAGTCCCACAAGAATGGCCCTGGGACAAGCTGCAGGGGATGCAGGGCTACCTGCAGACCTGACCACCCCTTGCAGACCTCAGCTCTACCACCCGCTAGCTGGGTCATCTTGAACTGAGGGCTTGCCTGTGCTTAGCTATGGCATCTTTCACTGTGAAAGGGACACACTGCATCCTCACCTCAGAGGGCCTTTTGGAAGGAGGAGTCAAGAGAAACTTACAAAGTACCCTGCACAGTGCTGGGTACATGGCAATGCCATACCCCAGCAGTCACCAGGGACTGGCTGGGCAGCGGGGGCCTTGAGGGCCTTACCTGTGGACATAGCCCAGCTGGTGCAGCGAGTGGATGGCCAGCACCATCTCAGCCAGGTAGAACTGAGCAAGCTCAGGGGGAAGGCGGTCCTCAAAGCGGCTCAGCAGCGTGAGGAGGTCCCCGCCGGCGTAGTAGTCCATCACCAGGTACTGCCCAAAGTGCAGGGAGAATCAGAATAGGGGGAGCGGCCCCCTGGGGCACTGGGAAGGCAGGGCCTGGCCTCCAGAGAGCTCAGGGGTGGCCAGCTCCCAGCCAGACTCAGCAGGAGGCTCTAGGTCAGGAACTGGTGAGAAGAGGCTGCCTCCTGGTCTGAGTGGGACCCAGAGCCCTGGCCCCCAAGGGGCTTCTCCTTGTCCCCAGGCAAGATCTGCCCCCACTCCCAAGTGTCCTACCAGGTACTCCTCATCCTGGAAGGCATAGTGCAGAGCAGTCACCCAGCGGCTGTCCCCCTTCACCAGAACGTCCCGCTCCTCCCGGAAACAGGCGGTCTGTAACAGGTTTTGGGGAGCAGAGAGCAGTTAGGATCAGAGCCTAGGAAAGACCCTTATCAGTTTGGGGGATGGTGAAGGACTCATAAGCCTCGGGGCTGAGATTGAGGGTACAGCTCTGCTCTGCCCCAGGCTGACCTTGGATGAGCCAAACCCATGCTTTAAGGCTCTGGGCCTCTGTTACCTACAGAAAGTGGGAACAACTCTGCCCACTCTTCAGAAAGGTTTACTGTGCCAGGCTAGGTAGCCCACGCCTGCTATCCCAGCAACTCAGGAGGCTGAGGCAGGAGGATGGCAAGTACAAGGCCAGCCTCAGCAACTTGGCAAGGCCCTGAGCAACTTGGTGAGACCCTGTCTCAAAATAAAAAGGGCTGGGGATGTGACTCAGGCTTATTGTGAGGAAGGGACAAGAGATGGGTGGCTGTCGAGGATGGAATCCTTTGTCGGCTCGGCAGCCAGGTCCTGCACTGCCCCTTCCCCTGAGTGCCTCGCGGGTCTTGCTGGCAGCACACGCTTCCTCTGCCCACCTGTAGGTTTCCCGAGACCAGAGCCCACACTGACCTCGGCCCTCTTCAGCATCTCCCATTTGTGCAGCATTTTCATGGCAAAAATCTGCCCACTGTCCCTCTGCCTCACCACAGCAACCTGAGGACACAGGGAGAAGTGGGATCAGCCAGGTCAGGTGCAGATCCCCTGTCCCCTCCCACCCACCCCAGGCCCTTTGCTCACCTCCCCAAAGGCCCCTCGGCCGATCACCTTCAGGATCTCAAAGTCATCTCGCTGTAGACGGAGTTCTTTCACCTTGGTTACAAAGGGACTGGCTGAGGGGACAGAGCAGGTAGCTCAGTGAGCTGTGAGAGGGCCAGCTTCCTCTCTCACCTTGGGAAAGCCAGGAGGTGCCACTCCCATGAGGCCAGGGCAGGGAGGACCTTCCCAGGGACAGCCAAGGGGCTGATAAGACCTGGAGCCCGTGCAGCATTGGCCAGGAAGCTGCAGGGGAAGGTCCTGGCTCAGCAGACTCCACCTGGCCCCCACCTCCCTGACTCCAGGCAGCCTCCATCCCTGACAGGACATGTAATCCTCCCAGCCTGGGGCCTGACCCTGGTCGGCCAGGTCACCCTGGGGAGGATGAGGACACCATTCCCACCCCCGGCTCACAGTTCTTGGCCCCTAACAGGGTCAGCCAGGGGCCTGTATTGGGAAACTGGACAAGTGACATTCCTTGTCCCCAGAGAGGCTTCTCTACCATTCAGGAACTGTGAGCCAGGGTCTAGGGTCCCCGTAGGGGAGAAGTACTTGGCTGAGGTGAGGTGGGGCAGCCTGGAGGGCAGGGAGGGTTCTGTGAGGTTATGGGAGGACTGTCTGTGTTCCCCAGTGGGGCTCCCTGGTCTGGAGACAGACACACCAGTCGTCTCAGGTGCTCACAAGACTCAAAAACAGGTCCACAAACCCCTCTCTGGCACCTGAGGGTCCCCTCCAGGCTGACCAGCCCTGCTGCTCTGAGTCCTCTCTCTCTCTCTGGATGGGGCTTGTGGCTGGCCAAGAGCCTCCCCCTGTGTCACAGTCTCTGATAGCTCCAAGAGGGACATCTCCAGTCACTCCCAGGCCCTCTCCAGGCCACAGGCCCGGGGCCAGGGGGATTGGGTCTTTGGAACAGAGGGAGGGAAGCAGGAGCAACCAGTCAGGATTGGGGGCAGCTGCGGTCTGGCGCCCTGCCTCAGTTTCCCTCTGCCAGGAGGTGAACTCCCTGCCAGCTGGGCGGGCCTGTGGGTGGGACGGAGAGCTGCTCCACAGGTTTATCAGGCAGAACCCCCGCAGTGGGGGTGGTGTGGAAACCTCATTACAGAAATTAATTGTCTCTTTCCCAGGTCTGTGCATGGAGCTAGGGAGGAGCCGCCACAGGCCTCCAAGGGGGAACGGAGGCCAGGGCAGTTCCCCACCAGCCAGATGGGCCAAGGCTTGGGGTCCAGAACCGGGAGGACCCACACCCCCAGGACAGGAGGCTCAGTGCCCCAGCCTTGCCACAGGGGATGGGGGCTCTGGGCAGGAGCAGGAGCAAGTTAGGGCAGGAGAGGAGTGAGTCACGCCCTTGGAGTTACCTCGGGAGATGTCAACAGACAGGCCCCCACGCTAGGGTCCTAGGCAGAGATGCCAGGCGCAGGTTAGGGAGGAGCACACGCGTGTGTGCAAACACACACACGTGGGTGTGGGCATTATGGGGGAGGGGTGCGTGATGACAACACAGTCAGAAACACTAGCATAATACTCGCGAGTCCTGGGTAGACCAGCAGGCAACAGGGGCAGGGCCCTGACTGCCCCCACCCCAGATGCAAGGAGCAAGTCCAGGTGGCAGGCCTCTGACAGTACCAGGTGGAACCTTGAGCCTGTCCACAGCTCAGGAGCGCCAGGAACGCTAGTCACCCACTGGGCAAACACCCCACCTCACCCCACCCTCCAGGCTGGGTCCCCATGTCCTGGCCAGGTGTGACCAGGGAACCCTCAGGCTGGCGCCAGTGCCCACGCTGGGTTCAGGGTCACCCCCTTGCCAGCCACTCCCAGTGATTCAGATGAGTCAACCAGGAAAGGGCGCAGACCCACCTCCAGCCAGGTCCCCCTCTCCAGCCCTCAGGAACAGCCCTCAGGAAGCACATCGCACATAGGGGGAGTCCAGGCTGGGTGGACTGTGTGCAGGGTGTGGGGTGTCTGCCAATATGAGCACCTACAGGTCTGTGAACGTGTAGGACAGTCAGAGGGATCCAGGTGTTCCACGGCACGGCAGGCAGGGCTCCCTGGGTCCCTTCATGAGCAGCATGTGTCCCAATGTGCGGGTGAGGAATGAGGGAGACTGAGAAAGCCTGTGTGTCTGTGTGACACGCACAGGGGTCCTGGCTGGGGCAGGAATCTTGTACATAAGGTTGAGGAGAGTGTGTATTAGGTACATACGTCTGCGGTCTACACCTGGGGACAAGTTTGTGTGTGACTGTGTTAAGTACGTGTTGTGTATTTGCTGAGGTCTGGGAGTGGGAACCAGCGTGTGTGAGTGACGTTGAGGTGTGCAGGTGAGTCAGTTGGTCAGCCCTGGGGTCCGGGGACACGTGTTAGAGCCAAGTGCGGGGATGGGGAGAGTCTTCAAGGGGAGTCTCTAGGGTGTGCGGTACTGCGGGAGGGCATGAGGAGGTGGAATACGCGGGGGGTCCCAGCGCGGTGTCCCTAGGGCAGCTCGTCCACCCTCCACCCGGTGCCGCCCAGGCTACTCACCCCAGCTCAGGAACTGCGCCACATTGCGCTCCCGACGCAGGGGGGCGCTGCTGAGCTCGTGGTGCAGCCCCAGCAGCAGATCCAGGAGGCCGTCGAGCCCCGGGCCGCCTCCGGCCTCACCCCGCGCCAGCTGCTCCAGCGCGCGTAGCCTCTGCTCCATGGCCGCGGCCGGAGCCCCGTGCCCGGACTAGAGCCAGGCCGTCGGCATGCCCGCCTGTCGGTGGATCGATCCGTCCGTGCGTCCGTCGGTCCGCGCGGCCTCCCCCCACCCTCCCGCCCTCCCCGCTGTCACCTTCCTCCGCCGCCGCCCGCGCACCCTCACCTGGGCGCCGCGCCCCGCCCTCCTCCCCGCCCCCCGACGGACGGGCAGGTGCGCGCCGGCCAATGGGAGCTGCGGCTGAAGGCGAAGGTGGGAGGGTGGAGGCGCGCGGGGCGGGGCCAACTCCCGGCCAGGAAGTGTGGGGGGGGGGCGGACCGTGAAAAGCAACTCCTGAGCCGGGCGGGGAGGGGGTCCGCTGGGGTCGAAACGACCGCCGTACCCCTGCGCGGCCCCAGACGCAGCCCTACCTGCTCCCTCGCCCGGCCCTAACCTAGATGGTGCCTGCCCAGGTCACTACAACTTCCTCGCGCCCTGGGCAGCGGCCGCCTCCCCTTTGGCCCAGGGAGAGGGGCTGGGGACGGCCGCGGCCCCGGAGCCGGATGGGAGTTGTAGTTCGCTCTCTCCCGGGTTTGCCCGCTGCGCTGGGCAGCACTCCCTCACCCCACCCCAAATTTCTGATCATACTTTTTTTTTTTTTTTAATCGTGAGAAGTGACATGAGAGGGAGATCGGATAGGTTTGGTCACACCCATTTGGCAGATGAGCACACTGAGGCTTGGGAGGAGGAAGGTGAATGAGGGTCGAGCGTGAGGGGACTCCGAAGCTGGACCCCAGTGTGGCCTGACCTGGCACGTCCACCACAGGCTTGCTGAGCAGGCCGGCGGCCCGACTTGGAATGTGGAGGGCAGGAAAGGTCCGAGCCGTCTGGAGCAGGCCCCGGCGGCGGGAAGGGGCCCACTCTGTCAATGCTGTTTCTCACTTCTGCCCAGCTGTGACCAGCTGGCCTGGACCCGAAGCCGTGGGGAGGGCATTTTAGTCACTTTAGGCAAACTTTCTTTCATTAGAAGACCTGTTTGATAGTTTCCTTCACCTTTCAGACGAGGGAGCTCCTTGGGATGGGACAGGGTGGGTTTCCCCGTGTTGGGGGAGGGACGCTCTGTCATGTCTGCCAAACGGAGCTGGACACCTCTGGCTGCAGGCTGGGTCTTCTCGACACAGCGGGTGTTTCATGTGATCTTCGCGGACATGATGCCTTGGGGCCTCCTAGGGCTCACAATGTGTGAAATGGAAGAAAAATTGGGGTGCTTCTCGAATTCGTCAGGTTGGGAAGAGGAGCCAGGATTCAAACTCAAATCTGGGGATCTTCATCACTGCATCTGGGTCTCCTGGAAGGGTAGGGACGGAGTTTGGACGGTTTGATTGAGGCCTTCTGGCTCCCGCCTAAGGGATTTGGAGCCTTCCTTCGGGACCAGCTCGGGTGGGGCGCAGAGAAGGTAAGAGGGGGCCACATGGGGGCGCCAGAGACCAGGGGAGGGGCAGGCGCTCTGCGGGAATCAAGTTCTCAGCCAGAGTTAGGGGGCAGGTAAGGGGTCCTGGGCAGTAAGACGGAGTTCTCTGCTACCCGTACTCCACCGCAGACTGGACATCCTAATTCCCCATCCCAACACAGCCCAGCGGTGGGTATTCAAGGGCCAACTGGCCCGGCCTCCAGGTCCTGGCTTCTTCCCTGTGTAACTCTGGGTTCCTCCCTTAACCTCTCTGAATGCTGAATTCTCAGAAAAACCCGTGCCCCACACTACCAGGGGAGCTGAGTCCTGGGGCCTAGCTGTGTGGGGCAGGACTGGAACCGGCACTAGGTACTCCCTGCCTCTCGGGCACTTTCAGGTATTTGATTTCTTTTTGGTTGTGTTCTTCTTGTCACAGTATTTTGCAAGCCTGTTTCCTTACCTGTAAAAGGGGTTGCAGTTGCCTGCTCACCCTTCGAAGTGCTGGTGCCGAAGATCCTGAAAGGCTCACTCTGCCTGCCCGGTCCAGCCCCAACAGGCGGCCAGGCCTCCTTGGCCCTCACAGTCAGAAACAGTGCCTGGACATGACCTCACTTTGTCCCAGCAGCTCTGTTCTCTGATCCTTTGTGAGCCAGGCCCCCAGGGCCACAGAGGTCTGGCCTTGCTCCCCGCAGAGCCCTGCATGCCAGGAGGCCCATGGCCAGCTCAGAAGGGGTCAGTGAATGAATGAGTCCCTCCACCCCAGAACCTGGCCCACAGCCGGTCTGAGCCGTCAGGCCACTGTCTTTCTTTTCCCTCTTCCCAAAGTGTCCTCATTCAAATGCCTCCTTCATGGCCACTGTTTCCCAGAGGCTGAGGACAGTAGGAGACGTCTGCTGCCCGGCAGCCCTCACCTACCTCCTAAGCCCCTTTGGTATGGAGGTGCTGGCACCAGCCCTCCCCCAGCCTTCAGGCAGAGGTCATGATGATAACACCTTGCATTCTTAGGTGCTTCTTAGCATTTCAAAGTGACTTCAGATCTCTTATCTCCACAAGAGCCCAGCCAGGAGAGTTCTGATTACACTCCTTCACAGATTAGCGCCAGTGCCAGCCCTGGGCTCTTGCCCTCAGTCCACACCCTGCCCGCGTGCCTGGGTTCCCTGCTTAGGTCAGTGCCTGGCAGTAGACGGGTACTGTATGGTGCCCAAGTGCTGGGGCCAGGGGACAGGGAAAGGCCAGACCAAGTGGACTTTGCATAGGCTTCTGCAAACAGCCTTCGATGGAGAAAAGAGATCGATTCAGCAATCCAGGCCCAGCAGAAAGAGAAGTTTCTGAAAAGGGGAGAAGCCCAGAGAAGGCTGCTCACCGCAGGGAGAGGCTCCGAGAGCCCAGGAGAAATGAGCAGGGACCCCAGGTCTTCTGAGCCCCAAACCTGGCCCTCTGGAGCTGGAAGGAGGCTCAGACACAATGCAGCCTCCAGGGTCTGCCACCTCCAAAGTTCACATTGCAGTCTTTATGAGGCTGGTTCTGCGGGGCTCCCTCTCCCAAGATTCAGATTCAGTTGTTTTTTTTTTTTTTTTTTTTTTAAGATAGAGAAGAGAGAAAGAGAAAGAGAATTTTTAAATATTTATTTTTCAGTGGATACAACATCTTTATTTGTATGTGGTGCTGAGGATCGAACCCAGCGCCCCGCGCATGCCAGGCCAGCGCGCTACTGTTTGAGCCACATCCCCAGCCCAGAGAGAGATTCCGTTTTATTGGGGGGCTGAGGAAGAGTCCCCCAGCCTGGTCTCTGAAGCTGCTGAAAGCTGCTGCCCTGCTCTGAGCCACAGGAAGTATGGTGCCCACTCCTACCTGAGGGGAGCAGGGAGCAGCAGCTGGCCGCAGGGTCCTGCAGCCCTGCGCACTGGGGCCCAGGTATGTGGTCTTGGGCAAGTCCTGTCCCTGCTGTTTGGACACATTTGTGTATAATGGAGAACCGCACCTGCTCAGACGTGAGGGGCTAATGAGGCCCATGTATGGCGACCACTGGCTCCTCCCATGTCTCTCTAGGAGAGCCGGGATTTGGAGTGGGGAGCTCCGTGCACCTGCTTTTGCTGCTTAGGCACCTCGTTCTGGTTTGAAGGTGTGTGTTGGGGGGTTGGGGGGCTGATGGAGCTGGCTAGGTTGAGCGGCCACTAGTCCCCACCCCAGTCCTTGGCAGCCCCCATCCCACCAACCCCAGGCACTCCAGGGGTGTGTCCTTTGAAATGTCCAAAGCTCCAAATGGGTGGACATATGGTGGCTTTGTCATCCTGGGTTTTCTTCCAAAAACCTTCCCCTGGCTGCTTTAGCACGCCATAGGGGCTCCCACGCTCTCCCAGCTGCAGCCCCATGTGGTTTTGCAATTAATGGTCCCTCTGGGTGCACAGGAAGCCCAGCCCTGAGCCCCCTTGGCCACCACCCCTCTGGCCCCTGGGCGCCACCAAGTCTGAGCTGCTTCAGGGAAGGGTGGGACCCCTTGTTTTGTTCCGAGGGTTGGGTGGGGCACTGCGCTCCCCAGACTCCACCCTCCCTCCTCCCCTATAACTGCCCCAGGTGTTCAGCAGCGGAGGCCACTGAAGGTAGACATCCTGGGGACTCTGCCTCCATGAGCATTTGGAGTCTGAGGAAACAGGCTCAGGAGGCAAAAGCCCTGGCCCGGCCCCAGAGTGACACAGCTGGGATTCAAATACAGGCTGTCACCCAGGCTGCCCTCTAAGTGCTGCTTGGCTTTTTAAGATTTTTGTTATTAGGTTTTAATTTTTGGTAGTGCTGGGCATGAACCCCAGAGTTCCATGCATGCTAGGGAAGTGCTCTGCCACCGTGCCCCAGCCCTAGCCCTGGCAGTGACTTCAAACACAGCAGGTATGGTGGCTGGGTGTCGTCTCACCAGCTGGACAAGTCCTATGACCAGAATAATTGAGATAAAAACAGGGCCCAGGGGTGGATTTGTAGTTTTTTGGGGTTTTAAGGAGAAGAAACGTTTGTTCTGAATGAAATTGTAGAAGGAAACTCACCAGACCAAACAGCCACTGTGGAGGGCAGTGGTAAAGCCCTTGGCCCCTGGGTCCTGGGCACTGAGGCGCTGCATGGGTAGGACAGTGGGGTGGTGACAGATTGTTGCAAAGGTCTCTTACTCTAGGGCTCAGGAAGTGAGAGCTTCCTTTGCCCCAGCACAGCCTCCCAGGAGGGTCTTCCCACCAGGATCCTGGCTGCGAAGGAACCTGGAAGGAGTCGAGGGATGGGGGCTGGGTCACCAGAAGGGTGGCCACACCCTGATCCACATCCACTGGCCCTTCCTCAACTCCCCTCTCAGTCTAAAGAGAACCTCAATATATGCAACCCGACCCAGGCCTGGGAGCTCTGGGGCAGCCGTGGGGTGGGGCAGACGCTATCTCTGTCCTTCCTTCAAGGCTCAGCTCACTTCTTGGCAGCCTCTGGGAGTTCACTGCAGTGGGGGGGCGGGTGTGTGCCGAGAGTGGACATTGGACGTGCTGCAGAGCCCCGTGGATACAGTGGCCCAATGGAAGAGGGCAGGCCTGGCCATTCCCCAACTACATTCCAGGAGAGCTCTTGGGGTCTGTTTTCTTTGACTCTTGACAGCTTAGTCCACTTCCAAGCCCTTCCTGGGTGGGAGAGGGGGACCACGGCATTTCATCTGGGCTCTGGAGCCTGAGATAGCACAGTCAGGAGTGGGCAGGTGGGAGCTTTTTTGTACTGGGAATTGAACCCAGGGGGGCACTTTACCATGGAGTTGCCCCCTCAGTCCTATTTATTTATTTAGGGTACTAAGGATTTAACTCATGAGTGTTTTACCACTGAGCTATACCCCCCAGCTTTTCAAATTATTATTTGGGTACTGGGGATTGAACCCAGGGGTGCTTAACCACAGGGCCACATCCCCTGCCCTTTTTATGTTTTATTTTGAGACAGGGGCTCACTGAGTGCTTAGGGCCTATCAAGTTGCTGAGGCTGGCCTTTAACTCGCGAGCCTCCTGCCTCAGCCTCTGTAAAAGGAACTTTCAATGGGAAACAGTAAAAAACAGCGTGGAGCTGGAGAGAACTGTCTGAACCTGCTGTCGAAGCTGAATGTCTTGGGCTCTTCTGCTGTGAAGGGGGATTCTGAAGGTTTAGGAGAACCTAGGTCATGGAGAACCTACACAGGAGGTGACTGAGTGACGTGGGAGGTCTAGCAAGCCTGGGGCACTTTGACTCAGAGCTGGGACAGATGGGGTATAGCGGCTGGGCCCCAGACACATCCTCAACCCTCCAGATAAACACCTGTTTACTCTGTCCGGGGCCATGTTCACCTGGAGCAGTCTCCCCAGCTGCACCTCCAGTCTGCACCTCCAGTCTGCACCCTCCTGGGGCACGGTCACTGCCGATTTGTCACCCTTTCCTTTGCTGGTACAAACAGTCCTTCTATCTGTGACATCAGCTGGCCCTTCTGGCCCCACCCAAAGCTGTGTGGATTGTCACTGTGTCTGCTTTGTCTGTCTTGAGCTGCCTTCCCTGTCTTTAAACAGCCCTCAGGGTGAGCGTGGAGCCAGGCTGGGGCTGGAGCCCAGAAACCCCTGTTTACCGAACCCCTCCAGGTGCCAAGGGCCCCAAGGGCGCCCACTGTCTGTCTCTGAGGTGGAGCCCAGCATGAAGTGATGCTGTGAAGGTGGCGCGCAGAGGTGCCCACCTGGCCCAGGTCGCCTGGCTTTGCCAACTGTTAGCCCCACCAGAATAAGCTCCTCAAGCTCAGCCCCCACCCAACAGGGAAGCAGGCCTCAGCTCCTCCCCAAGCCCCTCTCCCTACTCTCGTCTGCAGGACCCCGGTAACAGGAGGCGGCATTTTCTATAGTTAGTGGACTGGGCAGCGGTGGCCCTCTCGCCCTGGCAGGCTGCCCAACCTGTCCCTGCCGGAGTCTTGGTCCCCCAAATGCTCTGCCAGTGGCCCCTGGGTCCCGAGTGGGAGGAGTCTGGGGCTCTTGGCCCTGGAAGAGACAACTGAGCACCAGGAGCCAGCGTCGGCACAATGAAAACTTTCTTTAATGCAAGGAAAACAGTCTCCAGTCTGACACGTGCCCCCAGGTGAGTGTGAACAGGTGCCCTTACCCAGGGAATGCCAGCGGGGCGGTGGGGACGCACCTCACCCAGCCTCACCCGACACCACACAGGATGAAAGGCAGGCCAGGGCAGTGGGGGACGGGCCAGCAGCAGCACTACGGTGGGCAAGCGGCTCCCTGAAGCCCACCTGAGCACAGGAGGCTGCTCCATCTGCCCTGGCCAGCGAGAGCATCCAGGTCCCCAGGTCCCCAAGGCGGCACAGAGTAAGGTGGCTGCGCTGGCTGCCTGCTGGCTCTGGTTTTATTGCTCATTCTGGGGCTGTGGGGTCCATCTGAGGAGATCAGGTCCTGTGTGCCCCCTTTGCTCAGGGGGAGGGGAAGGTAGGAAAGGGAGAGGAAAACGGGGTGAAGGGGCTGGGTTTTCCCCTGGTCCCTGCTGCCTGGCAGGAGGCCAGAGCCGCAGGCTTCCTTTCACAGCCCCAAGCCACACCAGGTCCCAGGGGTCCTCCACCCACCTCAAGAAGAGTGCCAGGAGGCTCCAGCAGGCCAGAGAGCGAGCCAGGGCCACAGTTCAGGCACCTCTGGGCCAGGCCTGGGACGGCCGCCCCTCCTGGGCCAGAAAGCAAACCTGGGCCACTGAAAGGTGGCTCCGACCTACTCCACACCCCTAATGGCTCTTGGGTGAAGCTGCCCCAAAGCTGGACTGTAGGCAAGAGAGACAAAAGTCCCAGCTTTTGAACTAGTTATGTGGAAGTTTCTTGAAAATCTGGTCAAGTCTGAAAGGTGTCCCTTTATAGAACAAGACCTAGCTTACGTGTTCCTGGAAGGCGCTCACTCCTCCCTGCAGCCCCCTAAAACAACAGGCCAGCGGCTGGGCTTGGCACCTGTGGCCGCCACACTGTAGGGCTGGTGGATTGGGGGTGTGAGGGGCAGGGGTGGGGCCTGGGCACCGGGAGCCCAGGCTGTCCAGGCCGGGCAGGGAGACACTAGACTGGCTCACCCCAGGAGCAGGGGCTTGGGGCAGAGCCGCTGCTCGAGGCCATCCCCAGTCTGGAAACACAGGGAACTGGGGCTCCTGTCTATTCGGCGGCCCCTGGTGGCAGCTGCCAGACCATGAGCTGAGGCGGGCCAGGTGGCCCAGCACCCTGGGGTCAGTTGCCATGGCGGCTAGCCAGGGCAAGAGTAAAGGCTGGGACGGAAGAGAGGGTGTGTGTGCATGGGCTGTCGGACAGAGGAGGAGGCAAGAAAGAAGGCTGCCTCTAACGTTATATATTAAAAATATCCATAGTTCTTGTGCACAAAATTCCATCATTCACATCCGAGCGTCACCCCGCCTCCCCCAACGGGCCCAGGAACAGCCTTAAAGAAAGATGGTGGTCTTCCTGTTTGAGAACTGAGGAAACACCGCTCAGTCTTTATGGACCTTGAAAGGTGGTGACCCTTCCCCTCCCCCAATCTCTGCCTCCCAGGCCCCGCCCACCTGGGCAGGCACAGAGGGTGGGCAGGACATCCGGGTGGCCCTGCATGGCCGGGGCGGTCACTCATGCCTGCGCTTGGAGGGCGGGACGAGGTGCGGGGGCAGGTCGGCGGGCAGCTCGTGGCCCTCCAGCTTGACCTTGATGAGGTGGTTGGCCAGGGCGAACTCCTCGTCGTCCAGCAGCCCGTCCTTGTCCACGTCGGCCAGCTTCCAGATCTTCCCCAGCACCGTGTTGGGCAGCTTGGACTTCACCATCTCCTTCTTGGCGTTGGCTCCTGTGATCTTGCCATTGACAGGTGACAGTGTGTAGAAGATCTCATCGTAGGTGGGCTTGTCCTTGCCCACTACCCACTCAACGTCGTCGATGCCCTCACCGGCCCCCTCGCCATAGCCGTGCCCAAACGGCCCGTTCATGGTGCCATCGAAGGCGCCGCCCTTCACGGCCTGGGAGGGCATCAGGGACTCTTCCTGGCGCACCATCACCATCAGTCGAGCGATGTCGTTGGCAAGCATGTCGTCCACTGTGTCCAGCAGCTTGGGCTTCAAGGCCTGGAACTTGCTGAAGTCCTGGGTCTGCAGTAGTTCCTAGGGTGGAGGAGAAAGGAGAGGGCTGGGTGGGGCAGCGGCCCTGGCTTCACAAGGACAGACCAGGTTTTGGGGCTGGGGTGTAGCTCAGGGTAGAGCGCTTGCTTGGCGCGTGTGAAGCCCTGGGTTCTGAACCCAGAACCGCAAAAACAAAACAAATACAAAGGAGGCAGCCAGTTCCTCGCTGACCGTCCAGCGCTGTGAGCCCGGCTCAGCAGCACCCTCCAGGAGTCAGACAGGATGCTCAAGGTCCCCACCCCCTGCTGAGTCACCACATTCCCCTCCTTGGTGTCACAACCTGGGTCAACCCTGACTCGGGTGGGGTGCAGGTGACTAACCCAGCTGCGTCCCTCTGGGGAAGCACTACCCCCTGCAGCCAGGATTCCCTCCAGAGCCAGCACCCTATGCCCTGGCCTTTCTCAGGGCGGCCTACCTGCATCTTGCGGAGGCTCGGGAAGTCTCCGGGGGAGATCTGATGCTCCCGCTCAATCTTCTGGTAGATCTCACCCAGGTTGTTCACCAGTTCCTTCTTCTTGCTCTCTTTACCAAAGACGTTGGGCATCTCCTTCTTGAGGGAGCTGATGATGTAGGCATGGACCTGGGTGGGCAGAAGGGCTGGGCGTCAGGGGCTTGCTTGGCATGTGCCCTGGCCGCCCAAGAGCCTTCAGGAATGCAGCCAGGTGCCCGCTGCTCACTGCCTGGGGGCAGGAAGGCAGAGGGGCCGGGGTCACACTCAAAGCTGCTATTCCACCATAGGATTCCCGGGTCTAGGGATGGACACATTTTGGCAAGAGGCACAACCCCTCCCTGCCATGGGGACAGAGGAAAGGAGGGTGCACCTGCAACAGAAGGCAGATGACGTCCTGCACAAGTCATGATGACAAGTGTTGCCTGTCAACAAGAGAAGGCCACCAGCTGAGCACTGAGAGGCGCCATGAGGCACTGCACCCCCCCCCCTGAACCTCGGGCCAGGAGAACTCAGTCTCTTCCAGTGAGCTCAGAGCGTCTGGAAGCCTGGCCCAGGAGCAAGGTGCTCAAGGTGCTGGGGGCAGAAGTGGGCATGTAATGGGGCAGCGGAGGGTGTCCCAGGGCCCCGTTCTGCCTGCTTCTCTTTGACCTCAGCTGCCAAGGCAGGGGAGGCGAGCGCTCCCTGCAGAGCCAGGCAGTGGGGTGGGGGCGGAGTGGGGTGCGGTGGGTGTCCCTGCCTACAGCCTCAAATCTGTGCTGTGCTCAGGCGTTCCCAAGCTCCAATGCAGTCCCAGCTCTGCTCTGCGCACCACCAGCCTCGGGATGACTGAGGACTAGAAGGACCCACGAAGGACCCACAAAGGCTTTCTCCAGCTGCTGCGAGGTTCTGCTCAGCTTCAAGCCTTGCTTACACATTTCCCAATTAAGGGCGGCCACCTTTCATCTGCCGCCTGCTCCAGGCTGGTTGCACTAGTGCCCCAACCAAGAGCAGCCCAGCCCTCAAATCGCTCAGCCCTGCCAAGTGATGTCCAGTCACAGAGGGCTGCTGCTGGCGGCCTCTCCCCTCCCGTGGCCATTCCAGCCCCTCTAGTGCACCCTACTCAGTCCCACTGGCAGCTCCCCCAGCTCTGGGGCTGGCATCTGGGATCTCCTAGGGATGCTGTAGCAGGTGGGTCACAGCCACAGACACCACTCTCCCAGCACAGGCTAGCGCTAGTACCCAGGAAAAGGAAGCAGCCACAAAACAGCAGGTGTGGGACAAAACTAGAGACCCCGGGGCTTTCCAGGCATATGACTAGAGAGTTACAAGCCATCTCTGAGGGCAGGGAGTCCGGCCTGCCCTGTTCTGCCTCTCGCCGATGGAGGCTGAGCAGGCCGAGGCTAGGGCCGCTCTCTACAGCCTGGGGGAGAGCAGGGTCAGGGCCGCCCCTCAGCTCAGGCTCTTCTTGGTCCTTTGAGACCATAGGCTCCCATCTCAGAGCCGGCTCTGCTCACAGGAAGTCCTGGGTATCTAGAAAAATGAAGAGCCCTGTACCCTCCCCAGAGCAAGTTTCTGACAAGTGCTCATTGGGGACACCAATTCTGAGCTGAGCATGGTGGCCTCACTTAGAATCCCAGCAATTGGGGGAAGGCTGAAGCAAGAGGACTGAAAGTTCGAGGCCAGCCTGGGCAACCTGGTGAGACTCTGTCTCAGAAAAAAAAATATAAAAAGGTCTGGATATGTAGCTCAGTGGCAGAGGGCTCCTGGATTCAACCTCAGTGTTACAAAAAAAAAAAAAAAAAAATCAGACATCCTAAAGTGACACCTTCTGCTCTGTGCTTGAAGGATTCACTGGCATGCTTGCTGACGGGGTTTCCTAGCCTCCGCTACCCCAGACTCTCACTCAAGCACTTGGCCAGGCACCCAGATCCCAAAAGCTCAAGTGACACAGATGTTGTGTCAGGTGCAACGGGCTCTGAGCTCCTCTGGAGGGTCAGGATGGTTTGCAGGACCTGCGTAGCCGCTGCCGCCTCCTGGGGTGTGGGCTTACGCACCGGTGCTCTCTCTGGGCTGAAGGCCAGGGCCTATCTCTTCACTAGCTACCTCTTGTCTCCTGGACAGCAGCTCCCACCTCAGGCCACCCCATGGCCCTCTGTCCCCTGGGATGGCTCCCAGCTGTGGCCACGCAGCCCCCAGCCTACCTGTAACAGCACAGATGCTTGATGCTTGTTTTCATTTGTGCCTTGTTTTCCTTACAAGGCCACCAAGGGCTGGCCCGGGGCTGGGTGCCGTCCCTACTACACCCCCAGTACCACCACCAGACCGCGCACTTTAATGCACAACGAAGCCTGAGGGGCAGCTGTGGAGGCCTGAGCTATGTACAGCACACTCCATTTCCGGGGCACCTCCTTTCTTCTGTGGTAACTTCCTGTTTCCATGCTGAACACACATTCAGACTTTGACACAGGGAGGCACAACCCTGGGCTACACCACAGGGCCACAGAGCAGTGGCTTGTGACACAGAAAGAGCAACACTGGTCTGGCTCTGCAGACAGCTGGGCTGCGTCTCAGGCAAACCTCCAGCCCTAGAGCCCCGGGCCCCTTGGGCCCCATCTGATGCTGTGCCCAGCCCCTTGCCCTAGGGTCTACCTTGGCCAGCCTGGCCCGCTTGATCAGGTCATTGAGCTTCCTGAGGGCAGCGTTTCGGGGCAGAGACTGGATGTCTTTGAAGAGGTCCTGCTCCTCGGCCTCGAAGAGCTTTCGGTTGTCGGGGATGAGCAGCGGGTGGGACCAGAAAGAACCAATGTAGACGCGGACCACCTCGGGGGTGTTGATGATCTTGCCCAGGGACCACATGAGGGCCCCGTACACCCGCATCAGCTGCTGCGTCTCGATCTGGTCGGCCTTGTTCAGCACCACGCGGATCTTGTCCTCGTGGTTCTTGAGGGCCTTGATGACCTCAGAGAACTCGTCGGAGATGTCCAGCTTGTGGGCATCGAAGAGCAGGATGATGCGGTCCACCCGCTCGGCGAACCACTCCAGGACCGCAGCGAAGTCGTAACCTGGGGAAAAGAGGGGTGAGGCGGGGAGCCAAGGGCCCAGGCTGCCCTGTTGGCTCTCGGCCCTGACTTGGCATGGAACCGCCGTACCCAGGGGTGCTCCTCAAGTCCCCGGAAGGCAGGTATCTGAGCAGCACCGCTGCCCAGGACAGGGTCGCTGGGTCTCCCCTACTTCGGCGCCACATGGCCATACTCTTCTTACACGCGGCACCTGGCGTGGATAGGTGCTCGCGCACAGAAGCCACCCAGCCTGTTCTAAAGTGGGTCACGTGAGGGCAAGATGACCCTAGCAATGTGGCTTCGCACAGTAGGGCAGGAGAGATGGACCCAGGCGCTGCCGCCTGCCAACTGTGCGCCCACCAGCAGCGTCTGCAGTCTAGTGGCCACCTGTTCGGTGCTTACGTGCCAGGCTCCCTATTTTGCAAGAATCTCTCTTATTTTCTACAACAGGGGCTGGCAAACTACAGCTCAGAGGCGACGCAAGCCCCCCACCTGCTGTGTAAACGGCCACACTCATCTGTGTGTCCAGGGCTGCTGTTGTCCATAACAGCAGAGCTCGGTTGTGACAGATCGTGAAGTCTGCAGAGCTGGGAACATTGACTTTCTGACCCTTCCAGAAAGTTTGCTGACCTCTGCTCTACATCGAGCCGTGGAGTGCTGCAAACCACTTCCCTTTGTAGGTGTCAAATATTTCTCCCCCACCCCCACCCCCACGGCACAAGGGCCGGAACCCAGGGCCTCACACACACTCGGCAAGTGCTCTGCCTCTGAGCTGCACTGCAGCCCTCTGAAGCATGTCTCTGTGACCAAGTGACTCTCCCAGACCAGCTCCAGCACTGAACCCTATTTTATGCTGTTTCTCACCAACCAATTAAGGTCCAATCAAACTCAACCAATTAAAATGACTTGTGCCATCTGACAGGCTAACTGGAATTCTGCCACTTACAACAAAAGTCTCTATTTTAAGTTGGATTCATGGCTTCCAGGTTAAGCCTGCATTTTCCATCCTTCGTTGCAACAGAAATAAGAAAAGGTGTAAGAGCCCTTTTGGTTTTCTCCCTGGGAACTGGGATACAGATGTAATGGTAGGAGCAGAGTAGACACTTGAGTTCAAAGATGGAAGCTGTGTGTTCCCGGTGGCTGGGACTATTATTTTTCACATAAACTCCTGGGTATCTGACTCGGGCCATTCTGGAGTCTCCGCAATAGTGTTTTTAACTAGTATCTTTTTTTTTTTTTTAATTTATATTTATTTTTTAGTTCTCGGCGGACACAACATCTTTGTTGGTATGTGGTGCTGAGGATCGAACCCGGGCCACACGCATGCCAGGCGAGCACGCTACCGCTTGAGCCACATCCCCAGCCCCTTTAACTAGTATCTTATCTGACAATTATGGCTCTTCAAAATCTTTCCACTGCTTCCACTGATCCCAGAAGTGAAAATTCTGCTTCTCGCCTTTTAGGAACACTATGAGAAAGGCGGGTTGTGTATGGCAGCAGCCTAGAGTCCCCAGGGAATTTGGCATAGCCCACAAAGTGCCGGTCCTTTTCCTTGTTTTGCACCTGTGCCCAAGCCACTACAGACGTAGGCCAGCCCTCTAAGAACCACAGAGCACTTCCCAGAGAGCAGTCACCAACTCCTGAGAAGAAACCAGAGAAGCCCTTCCCGCAGATGCTCTATAGGAGGGGGCATGCCCGGGGCCCGCCCAGACAGCCTGCACCTGGCATTCCCCGTGAAGACCACATGGTGCCCCCAACCACTAGTCTGACATGCATTCTGCAGACAAGAGAGACAGAAAGATGGCAGGGGGAAGGGAGCTCACAAAAAAGGACAACCGTCCAAGGAATGTGGATGTGGCCCTCTCAGGCCTGCTCAGTGCTGCATGGCAGCCAGGAGGGCAGCTCAGGCCTCGGTGCCGTTTGTGTTCCCCATCCTGCCAGGCCCTCCCAGCCCTCCCAGGCTGGAGGCAAGTCCCCAGCCCGGCTGCTGGAGAGACTGTGGGTCCCAAGGCGCTTAGGCTACAGGGTTGCCACCGCCGGGCTGCCAGGGCGCGATTCTGCTCCCCAAGACAACAATGTTCGTGTTGCCAGGCCCCAGGTCAAGTGCGCTTTAAGGGTTGCTGTGCCTCTCCCAATGCTGGGACAGCCAGAAAGAACAGTCTCTGAAATAAGGTAGTTCTGGACTCTGCTCCTGGCTCTAGCCACTGACTGGTGACTTCACTTCTGAGTTTTACTGTATCTGCATGATTTCTCTCTAGGTCCTACAGGCAGGATTAAATGCGGTAATGGGAGGGCCCCCCACAGGGACCTAGCAGGAAATGGAACAACTGGAGGAGGGGGCGTGGAGTTCCCTGGGAACAAGGGACTGAGGGGCCTGGAATTCCATCACTGGTCAGGAACTTAGAGCTACCAGTGTTTGGCCTGACTTGGAGGTCAGAGGCCAGACTCCTTGAGGCAAGTCATCAAAATGTAAAGAAAATCCCAGATCCACCACTTTAGTGACAGCATGGTGGGGGGGAGCTCCTCAGAGCTGTGCTTTGCAACTCTTTGCTGCTGCAGCACCACAGGGACACGGCATGCTGACCAGAGGACAGGAACACGGCATGCTGACCAGAAGGCAACTCTTCCCCAGGCAGAGGTGTGCAGTAGCTGGGGCTGGGCTTCTGTCTGGGCAGGGGAACCGATCTGCTTCCCGGGGGCTCTAGCCAACAATAGCCAGGGCAGCAGAGTGTCCAGGTTCAACGTGCCCAGGTGAGGGAGCGCACTGAGCAAGTGCCAGGACACTACATGCCAGCTGACAGCCACCACAGGCTTCCAGTTCCAAAGTACAAGGCTGCAGGGACTCCCTGGTCCCGGAGCAGGGAGCGGACACTCAGGGAATGAAAAGTCAGCAGAAGTTGGAAGGGATGGTGCTGCCCCAGGCCACAGGCCACGCCCCGGCTGACCCATGGGGCCACTTTTTGAGGAGTAGCTTTAGGAACACAGGCCAGCACTGAAAAACCAAGTCTCAGGAAATAATGGAGGCCTCTCACTCAGCAAAAGTGAGCCCGACTTCTCCCTCATCACACTGTGTCCTCACCCCACCACAAGTGGGAACTAGAATCCACACAGCTGGGGACGCAGCGATGCCAAAACCAAGTTCCTGGGAACAGGGGCGCCCTGATGGGCTGTGCTCAGCCGTGTTGGATTTGGCTTGGCAGTCAGGACAGTGCCTGGGGAGCTGAGGTCACCCTCCCAAGTCCCACCCAGTTTGGCCTCCCGCCCCTACCTCTCGTCCACAGGGAACAAAAGCGGAGAAGGCCGGAGTCTGAATCCCAGCCCGCCCCCGCCCCCACCCGGCCCACAAGCCCAGTTCCTGGCCAGCACCTAGGCAGGAGTCAAAAATGGAGCTAAGGCAATATTTTCACAGGTGAATAAAATTTCCTGTTTATTATGGAAAATGCTCACACTTTTGGTGGGAGGGAGCCACAGTGGCTGGCCAAGTACATCCACAGGTCACCTAAAAGGTCACAGCACTCATGCCTGCACCATGTCATCAAGGGCATGTGACCACATGTCTGGACATCACCACCAGGCCCACCTGGAGCTTCTTGGCCCACCGTCCCTCACTGCCCTCAGAGGCACCGCTGTGGCTTGAGACACGGTTTCCAGAGGCACGGAGGGCCACACCACACAGCAGCGGCACCAAGTGCCTGGGGTCCCCAACAAGGGCAAGAACAGCAGCAGAACCCTCCATTCAGGTTGGTGGAGGGTGACAAGAACAGAAACACCCACCCGTCAGGCCACCAGCAACCCCAGCATGTGCACAGAACGAGCCTGCAGGCTCTGGGGCCAGCAGAGGTTGGCTTGGGTGTCCCCAGGCCCGGATGCAGGGGTGGAGGTGAGGTTTGTCCAGTTCAGGCCCAGGTGGGAGTGGCAGAGCTGACACAGAAAACACGGCCCTGGGGGTGGGCTAGAGAGAAAAGTCAACCTGCCCCGTGGGGATTTAGTGAGTAAAAGCCAGTGTCACCTCTGCTAAGGGACATGAGCCCCCGGGATAAGCTCTGGCCCCAAAGTCCTAGAACCTGGAAGAACAGACGCCAAGAGAAAGAAGCCAGACACTAGGCCACTTCAGACCCCACCTGAGGTCCCAGAACAGCCAATGCCAGGAGAAAGTGGGAGGGAGGGGCCGGGAGGGGGTGAAGGGGGCAGGCGGGGTTTAGTGGAGAATCTCAATTTGGGGAGCTGAGAAGTTCTGGAGATGGACAGAGGGGCTGGCTGCACAGATGTTAATGTCCCCAACGTCATGGAGCTGCACGTGAAGAAGTGGGCAAAGTAGAAAATCTTATACATTAAATACATTTTACCACAATTTAAAAAGACAGAGAAAAAAGTCCTGGGAGTGGGACCTAAGGGTGAGCAGAGCCGCTCTGGACAGCCACGGCAGAGGCCCCGGCCACCTACAGCTGCTTCCCACTTGGGCCCAGGAGAGGACGAGGGGGCTGCTCTCCACACCCCTCCCTCTCCAAGCACCATCCCCTACTCAGGTGGTTCCAGCAGCTGGAGGGAGCTGCCTCACACATTCCGCAAGTTTCTAGAACATGAAACAATGGAGGGTTTGTCTCCATCTGACTCCTGTTTCCTGCCATTCAAGCAGCATGAGCCTCAATATTCCTTGCCAAACACCCCATCTCACAGGTTCCCAACTCCCACAGGACGAGATGGCACAGCCAAGCAGGGTCTCGCCATCTGGGACCCAGCAGCTTGTAAGGACCAGCTCGGAAGCCCCCCCACGCTCAAGTAGCACAGAGTTTAAACCAAGGCCCTCACCCTGGGGATTCATTCACTGGAAAGAAATGAAAGCCTAAGTCCATACCAGCAGCTGTACACCAATATTTACAGCAGCTTTAGGCAAGTTTTGATTAATAAAATACTCCAGTTTTGTCCCAAACTGGAGGTGAATGGGTCACAAATGAGAGGACAGCCTGGGATGGGACGTAGCTTAGCAATAGAGAGGAAGCATCGCCAGGGCCCGGTGTGGCTTGGTTGTGGAGCCCGGTCTAGCATGTGGAGGCCCTGGGTTCCATCACCTGCACCTCAAATTATTTTTTTTTTTTAAGGGAAAAGTTTTGGTTTTTGTTTTGGTATTGGGGGTTGAATCCACGGGTGCTTAAACCTGAGCCACATTCCCAGACCTTTTTAGTTTTTAAGACAAGGTTCTTGTTAAGTTGCTTAGGGCCTTGCTAAGTTGCTGAGGCTGGTCTCAAATTTAAGATCCTCAGCCTCAGCCTCTCGAGTTGCTGGGATTATAGGCGTGTGCCACCGTGCCCAGCTCAATATTCCAAAACACAGGAATGAATCTCAAAAGCAACAGAATCGATGAAAGAAGACAGACACAAAGGCTCTGCATTATATGATTCCATTTATAGGGCATATCAGAAAAAGCAAACTTTAGGGACAAATGTCACTGTGCTGCCTGAACTGGGCACGAGTGACCACAGAGGACATAGGGAAGTTTTGGGGTAAGGGAAATTCCCTGTCCTGGTTGGTGGCAAACAGCTGCTACAATGAGCTGTACACTCCAAAAGGGTGGATCTAAGCATACAGAACGCAGACCTCAACCCATCTGACCTAAAATAAGCAACAAGACAAGGCAGCGGAGGAAGGACAGATGGACTGGCATGTTGCAGGAATCAGGCAAGAAGTGGCAAACGGCGTTCAAACAGTGGGAGAAACCAGAGGAGATCAGCACTCCAGATTCTGAGTCCCCCTTACCAGTTTTCACAACATTTATAAGCTATCAAGTGTTGTACATTTTCTAGTCTGAAAAGACACGGTTGTGCACAAGGTTTCAAAAAAGGATATGTGGTGGGGGGCTGGGGTTGTGGCTCAGCAGCAGAGCGCTCACCTAGCATGTGTGAGGCCCTGGGTCCCATCCTCAGCACCCAGAAAAATAAATAAATAAAATAAAGGTATTGTGTGCAACTACAACCAAAAAATAAATAATAATAAAAAAGGGATGGGGCTGGGGCTCAGTGGTAGAGCGCTCGCCTAGCTTGCATGAGGCACTGGGTTCCATCCTCAGCATCACATAAAAATAAAATAAAGATACTGTGTCTACCTAAAACAAAAAAATAAATATTTAAAGTTCTTTGCAGTCCAAAAGGTAGGAGTCAATGGTGCTAATTAGGTTCCCTGAAAACCAGCCTGCTGAAAAGGGGAAGGGAGGAGAACTCTCCCTTTCTAGGCACTGATTTTCGCAGACAGTGTCCTTAGTTGATTTTGTATCAGGCTGGGGTCAGTTACCACGACAGCACCGGGCCCCACACTTCAACCCTGCGCTAGTTCTAATCAACAGCCAGCCGGGTCACCCCAGAGGTCATCCAAGCCTCAGTTCCCAGTTTCTTCTCTGTAGTGGAAGACAGTAGTTCGCCCCAGAGGCTGCCGGAAGGTCCAGTGAGTGCCTGGCTCTGCGTGAATGTCTGCTCTTATTTACTCTCAGGATTTGTATTTGGGACCCAAGAAGCCCAGATCCTGATGGGCGTGTGGGCAGGGATGGCTTCTGAGGCGTGGAGAATGCCTGGTACCTCAAATAGAAACCAAACATTTGCAGGGCTCGGGCCAGCTGCTCCCCAGCCTGCCACCGGCTGGCAGCCTGGGGAACAGGTGCCGAAGCCAGCACAGCCTGGTACGCCGCCTCCACGGGCAGAGCTGGCTGCACCCCCGGCTGAGCGCTCAGCCAAACCAGCTTGCTGGGCAGAGAGGAGGAGCGCAGGCGGGATGCACACCAGTGGGGTGTGGTGGGGGTCAAAGACTTTAGGGAGGCTGGCTATGGGCAGGCCAGGCCAGAGGATGTTCTGGAATCCAAAGGGGAACCTCAGCTGAGTCAGTGCTGCCCCGAGAACGCTCCTCAGGACATGACTCAGAAAAACAGCAAAGTCTGGGAAACCCTGGAGCTTCTGGTCTCTTTACTATTAGTCAGGGGACACTTGGTGAACGCTTAACTGTGCGCCAGGCACCAGGGCGAGCGCCTCCTGCATGTCCACTTCTACACCATCCTCAACAACCCTAAGAGGGCTGTAATACAGTGAAAGGACTGCTGTACCTGTCACCATGATGTGGCCCCCAGGAGTTACAGTGACTCCTTGGGGCCAGTGCTGACCTGGATTGAAGCTTCTGGTATCATCTGTGCTGTATTTCCAAGAGGAACACCGAACTCAGCCTTGCCCCAGGCCTCTGGGCAACCCCTGGAGCAGCCTGTGGTTGCAGAACACTCTGGGGAAACTGGCCTAGAGGGTATGATCAGGTCACAGGGTTCTGGGCTGCAGAGCTGGAAGCCCTACCCAACTATGAGGATCAGGATGGCGTAGCGAAGCATGCAAACCAGGGACAGTCCGCAGGAAGGCAAGTGAGAACCCAGGGGACCTCCATGGATGGCCTGGGGGCAGCTTCCGGCTGGAGGCAGGGAACAGAGAGAAGATGCTAGTCAAACCCCAGACCTCGGGTCCCTTCCAGACTGAGCCTGACCTTGACTGGGGGGAGGCAGAAGGCAGCCTCTGTGTTTTAGGGGAGCTTAGAACCCTGTACTATAAAGACCCAAAAGGGTCAAAGGTCCATCTGATCCAACTCTCAGTTACATTGCAGCATAAGCACAACCTGGCCAGGTTTGAATCCTGGGGCCGATTCCTGCTTGCCTGGTATCATCTGGGCCTCCTTACTGATGTCCCTCAGCCTGTTTCCTCATCTGCACGGCAGCAGCTTCCTCGCAGGTGCAGCTGCTGTGGTGACTAGATGGGACGCTTTGCTGGGCAGTAGCAGCAGGAAGCCAGGCACCGAGCCAGCCAGGCTGAAGTCACACTGCCCCTGCCAACACAGCTTTCCTGGGAGAAACTGAGGCACAACAGTTACAGCTCAGTCACAGCTACAGAGTGACAATAGGGGAGGTGGGGGGCGCACTAGCCAGGCCCCTAACGTTGCCACCTGCTGCTGCCCAGAGGACTGCATGGAAGACCCTGCTCCCAGGTGCTGACTACGCAGGTAGTTGGTCATGGCTCTGGGAGCCAAGGGCACCTGCCCTGCTTGGCTCAGCTGCCCTTTATCAGTCACATGGGCAATACTCAGGAATGAACGCTGTCCTCACAGGCCACCTTTCTCCGCTGACGCTGACAGAGGACAATGTTATCTTTAAAGTCACTCAGAAGATTAGCTAAACAGGCAAGAGCAGCTTGAGACCCCAAAAGGGGCCCCTTTTCTTCCCTGAGCCAACTCTCAGGGGTCCCCAGCAGAGCCTGGGAGGTGTCCAGACTGCTCTGGGGCTACACAGGCCCCATCTTATCTCTGCAGACGGTATTTCCTGCACATATTAGGGGCCGTGGGGAAAGGGAAAGAATCAGGAGGGGCTGGTGGACAGGGTGGGAGTGGGAGCACGTGGGCTCAGCAATGCGACTGTGTGAGCAACCCACAGGACGTTCTATTTTCCAGGGAACAGACGACAGACTGCAGCAGTGCGCCACTGTCCAGCCCCGCCTTCGCCTTGGGCCTCTCTTTCTGGGAAGGAAACACCTGTTTTCTATGCTGCCAGCAAAGGGAGCCCAGAAGGTGCTGCCCTGCCCGGACTTCCTCTGCCGCACTGGGCCACAGGAGGCCTTCAGGAGACCAGCAGCAAGGTCTCCAAGAAGCCCGACCCTCCCGTGATCTCCTGGGGTGACCACCTGGAGTCCACATCCAGCAGCTCCAGAGGTGTCAAGTAATAGTCCTTCTTTCAATGATAAAACACCCAGCCTCAAATCCTAACTGGGTAACGTTCAGTAAGTCACATTTAAGTCAGGATCTCTGGAGTTATGGAGAGAAAGGAATGGTCTAGAAAATGGATTGAATCTCACTATTTCACAGTGACAGCCCTCCTCCAATCAGAGGGATGCATTGGGGCTGGGGATGTAGCTCAGTTGGTAGAGTGCTTGCCTCGCATGCTCAAGGCCCTGGGTTCAATCCCCAGCACCAACAAAAAGCAGAGTGATACCCTGATCTTTCAGCACCACTCTTCTTCCCAGGGTGCAGTAAGGGTACCTTCTGTAGATCTGGGGGCTCTGGCTACAGAGACCCAGAGGCGCTTCATGTTTCACCTAGCAGACACAGGAGGCCCCACAAGGCAGGCATCTGTCTCCTGTTGGCTCTCTCCTCCATGTGTTGCCTGCACAGGCTACTTGAGGGCCAGAACTGCCTGGCACATAATGTCCTTCCTAACCCCATCAAAGCACATTGCCGGGCTGGAGATATAGCTCAGTTGGAGAGTGCTTCCTTGCATACATAAAGCCCCAGATTCAATGCCCAGCACCACACAAACACATCCAAAAAAAAAAAGAAAAAGAAAAAAAAAAGTTTGTCAAGTGACTAATTAGCTATGGAAACTCAATAAAAAATAAAAACATTGCCAAGAAGGCTGCAGGGGGTACATGCAACTTAGACCCTCTCTCAAATTGAAACTATAAAAGGGCTGGGGATGCACCTCAATGGTAGAGAGCTTGCTGGCAATCAAGAGATCCCGGGCGCCATCTCCAGTATCGCAGGGAAAAAAGAAAAGAGCAAAACAAAACCTATGGGCTGGGACGTAGCTCAGTGATACAGCATTTGCCTCGCATGTCCTAGAGAAAACAAGTCCAGACCACGCCTCTCTCCTCACAGGAAAGGAGCAGGGAAGGGGTGCATCCCAGGAGACAGAACCAGGGATTCAATGCACCAAGATGCCAAGTCCAAGCTGCTCAGCCTAAGCCCCGAGGACACAGGCTGAAGTGTCACAGACCACAGAGCAGGCAAATGTCATGGCACCAGGGAAACAGAAGCTACTGAATCCTTTTATTAGGTAACAGGAGCCAGGGGAGACCCACATCAGGCCCTAAAGCCACACCAACAATGGCATTCTAGAGGGATAGGCCTCTTTTGGTGAGTGGTTGTCCCTGTCCTACACTGTGTGCACACTGCCACACAGTAAGGCCCTCAGCCTACTCCTGAGGCCTCAAAGGCCAGGACACCTCAGCCCCGAGGCATGTTGTGAATGGACTCCTGCTGCAGTTCCTGCTCTTAAAGAGTAACTTATTCAAACTTGCCTTGCTCTGGCCAGTTACAGGGCATTGGCTCATGAGGCATTTTCTTAAAATCAAGTTGGAACAATAAGAAGGAAGAAGATGGGCCCTTTAGAGGGGTCCCCAAATCTGCTCCTCTTAACTCCTAGAAGCATCACTCCCACCAGGGTTACAACCTAAAAGCAAAATGGGCAGCTTTCAAACCCGATTAGAGAGATGTTTCTTGCACGTCCGAGGCCAATCTAGTCTCAGCAACTTAGCAAGACCCTGCCTCAAAAAATTAAAAGGGCTGAGGGTGTAGCTTAGTGGTAAAGCTTCCCTGGGTTCAACCTTCAATTAAAGAAAAAAACGGACACAGTCTTAATGTGTCTGATGCAACGTCACACTGGCTGGGGCCTGCAAGGACAGAGGACAGGGCTTCACCCCTCAAAGCCACAGCAGATCCAAGCACCCCGAAGCCCAGGTGGCTGGCTTCACTTGCAGGCTCCCCACTGTGGGGCAGCCCGGAGGGCAAGGGGCACAGGGGAGCGGTGCAAGTTAATGATAAATCGGTCACTGGTCCTCAACCCTTCCTCATTTCATTTTCCCCTCTGCAGCTACAGATTTCCCCTCCAACCCCAGCCCGCCCTCATGGTCCTTCCAAAAGGCACTCACTCAGGCCCTATAGTGGGTGCCCACCTTTAGGGGCGGGCGACAGTGAGCAATGTGACCCAGGCCAGACGCATCCCGAACCAGGTCTTCAAATGAGCATGGCAAAACTCAGACAGGAGTTGACACAACTGGATCTAACCCTGGGCACGAAACCTGCCCCCTCACCCCACTACACCCCCGCCCCTTGCCCTTGCCCCCACCCCCGCACCTCAGGGCGGTTGCTGACTACACACGCTAAGCAAATTTAAGCAAATTTTTATGAGCCCTAAGAAGTTCACTAGTTCTGCTAGTTTCTCTTTCGTCTGGCAGGCTCACAGTCCTGCTGGGCTTACTAGAACTCAGATGGCTCTAGGAGGCAAAACTTTGAAATGCTGATGGAAGCAAGTAAGCCCCGGGAGGCCAGTCAGCACTGCTAGCTGGGCCACCTTGCACAGGGGCAAATCACCCAGCCAGTTGTCCCTGCTACCCCACTGCATGGCCTGAGGCCCCAACTGCCCTATCTCCAGCATGCTCCAAGGATTCAAAAGCAGCCAGTCACAGGGAATGGGTAGGGGCCTCACCTTGGCTGCTCCTGTCACTTGAGTACAGGGAGGCAGGGAAGAAAGCGGCAGCCTGGAGATAAGAGGCTAATGTGAAGCACCTATCCTTTAGACAATTTGTGTGTGTGTGTGTGTGTGTGTGTGTGTATGTGTGTGTGTGGTGCTGGGGATTGAACCCAGGGCCTTGTGCAAGCGAGGCAAGCGCTCTACCAACCGAGCTATATCTCCAGCCCTCCTTTAAATGTTTTTAAAAACCCTGCCAGACACCTACCTATAATCCCAGTGACTCGGGAGGCTGAGGCAAGAGGATCCCAAGTTCAAAGCCAACCTCAGCAATTTAGTGAGACCCTAAGCAACTTAGTGAGACCCTGTCTCGAAATAAAAAAACAAATAGGGCTGGGGATGCGGATCAGTGCTCAAATGCCCCTGGGTTCAATCCCTGATAGAAATAAAAGGAAAACGCTGGGGTGGAAGACACCTGAAGGAATCCCGGCAACTGGGCAACAGATATCAGCTGAGGTGGTCGAGGACACTGGCACCTGGCTGCAGCCTGGATCTGTTTACCTCTGCTGATTCGCTGCTTCTCTCCGGACAGGATCCCGGGAGTGTCAATGATGCTGATGCTGTCCAGGACCGGGTTGGGCAGCTGGGCACACATGAACCTGCAGAAGAGCAAGGCCAGAAAGCGCTGTCAAGGCAAGGCTGTTGATGCTCCAGATGCCACAGGGAGGGCGTTCTGGCCTCCGCTGTCTCCACGCTGGCTTCCTTCCCAGAAGCAAGGAACGTAAGGAGGTGTCCTATCATCTTACTTTCCAGAGGTGGCCAGCAAACTGGAAAAACTTTTTTTTTTTGGTGTTGGGGCTGGAACATGGCCAAGGCCTTGCACAGGCTAAGCACGGACTCTACCCTGGAGCCATGCTCCCTGCCCCCACCAAGTGGACATACTTTCTCAACTGGAAATGTAACAGCAGGCTCCAAATGACCCACAGCAGTGTTTCTGTCACAGCTGCTCCCCGGCCACCGCCCCGAGTTCCAGAGTCCTACTTCCCAGTTGCTGACTTGTTAATGACAGCCGAGAGCCTAGGTTACCACTCAGTTCAGAAGGAAACAGACGCTTGACACGGGGACCTTGCCATTCCATATTACAATGTTCAACTATTTGGCTGGAGTCCCACAGAGTGAAGAGGGATGGTCTCTTCCCATTGCTGCTGGGCCAGCACTCCCCTTTCACCCAGCTGCCTGGATGAAGGGGCGGCAGTGGGCTGCCAGTAAAGACTGGGGGAGCACGCAGGCTGGCTGACAGCGGGGAGGTCAGCAGACACATCATGCTCTGAGTCAAAGTGGGCACAGTCACCACAGGCTGGAGACTCCTTGGGGGAGGGATTAGCTACCCAATTTCCACACTGGGCTTAGAACTACCCAGAAGAACAAAGGTGATCTCAACTGATAGCAGGATTCTTTACAGAAAAGAATCCTTTAAGAACTTTCTAAAGGGACTAAGGATATAGCTCAGTTGGTAGAGTGCTTGCCTCACATGCACAAGGCCCTGGGTTCAATCCCCAGCACCAAAAAGACCCACCTCTCTGAAGACCCAAACACAGCAGCGCACGCCCATAGTTCCTGCCGAGGCTGAGGCAGGAAGGACCATGATTTTGAGGCCAGCATGGGCAATACAGCAAGACCCCATCTCAAAATAAAAAGGGCTGGGGATGTAGCTCAGTGTATAGCACCCTTGGATTCAATCCTTAGCACCATAAACAAAACCAAACCTCTCTAAGAAAGTACTGTGAGCAAAGGAAATCCTATTGTCCAGCAGGACACAGGCACAGAGCTGCCCTCCCAACAGTGAGGAGGATTCAGGACTGATCAGCTCCTCCTTGTGGCCCCATCACCCTGGTGGTCCACAGGCCAGCAAGAGGTGCATCTGTGAGTGCAACCAAGTGCAACCAAGCCAAACCAGCTGACCCCCAAGGTGAGAAAACCTCAGACTTCACCCCTCCAAGGCCAGCATGGAGCACGAGTGCCCTTCTGCACGTCCATCCTGGGTTTCTGCTCAGGAAGGGGCTCTCTGAAAGGGCTGACAGAAGAAAAGGTGTGAAAGGAGGTCTGCCTTTGAGAAGCACCACGTAACATACACAAAAAAGCCCTTACAGGGGCCTGGTGAGTGAAGGCACGTTTGTAGGACTCAGGAAGAAGCTGCTCTGCTGCACCCGGGAGCGTGGTGGAGAACAAGAAAGGCAGGTGGCAGGAAAGAGGCTGGGTCCTACCCAGGAGACAGACTGGTCTCCCTGTACAAGTGGGCAGCCTGGTTATGCAACAGGTTTTAACCAGTCACTCTGAGGTCTCCCTGATTGTACCCTGTCTCAGTCTGCTCCATCTCTATCTGATTGTATTCTTAGAGCAGACACTCAGAAGGAAAAGGCCGGAAAGTCAAGTTCATGACTCAATGGGTCCCTTTAAGAGTGCTGGGAGAGGCTGTAATAGCCACAGAAAAGCCCCTTTTGTTGTACCCTCCCTGGCGGGCGGCACCCTGTATACCACACATCCTGACACAGCTTGGGCCTTGGTTGTAATCGATAAGGCCCCCTTGGTAGACCCCCGGCACTCAGGGACCCTCTGGAGATGAAGCGGTTGCAAAGCAGCATTAAGTGTGGATCTTGGGTCTAGTGTCACCCACACCATCAAAATGCCTATCTGACCAAAACTCCTAAGCTGTTCCTTTTTCAGGCAGAAGCATTAGTGACCACAGGTTTGTCTTAATGAGTGAACTCGAGAAATCAGCTAGGCAGTCTGAGCCTCAGTCTCCTAAATTAGTGAGGCAGGGGCTGCTGGGGTGGCATCCAGGATCCTTCCAGCTCTGAAAACTCTAGGTTTCTGAAGGCAGAAAACAGATAACATGCTGGGTTTCTCCTTTTAAAAAAGCTCTACCCTCATGATTGAATCAAGTGAAGACTGGAGGACAATGACCCACCCTGTCATTCCCAAAAGTTCTGCCTGGAAGCAGAAATCTAATGAGTAGATAACTTTCCAGTACAGCAGCCAAACTTTCCACAAGAACAAATGGCTCCCACCAGCTAAGGTCTGAGCCAAGTGCCTATCTACAGGCATGATAAAATGTAAGCATCCTTGAAAAAGGGGCCAGGCTAAGGGGACCAGCCCTTCAAGAGCCTGAGCCCAAAGGGCTTCACTCAACCTGGCCCTGCCAACACCATGAGCATAGAATGGGAGCACAGGATTAAATGCCTGAAAGAAGCAAAAAGACACCAAAGGTCAGCTCAGGCAGGGAGGCGGGCCTGGTCAGGGCCTGGGCTCTGGAGCAAGCCAGCCTGCCCTGTGTGGCCACAGCATCTGGGCAGGAATGTAATCACACAGGGCGGAGACCTGGAAGGCAGGATTGAGATTCTTTCCTAGGCTCTTCCCCTGACACAGACTTCAGCTATTCAAAGGCTTGGAGTCTCTTTGAAAGAGAAAAGGGAAGGGTCTGTGAAGTCTGTTCCCCTGGGGCCTAGGGATGCCTTGAATTCCTTTAGAGAAAAGTGTGACACTCCTTAGAGAGGAGACCACTGTTTTACTATAGCGTTGTATGGGTCAGGATCTTGGATGATCACTCTTATTATAAGGGGGCAGTTCTCACCCATTTAACCAGGGAAACTGAGTCCAAGTAGGCTAAGGAACATCCTAACACATCTAAAGTGGGACTTAGGGCCCAAATCTCATTTCAGGGTTCCTAGCGCCACCACCTCCTGAAGCCTCTCAAGGCAGCAATGACCCATTAAGAGCTACCTCTGGGAGAAGTATTCAGAGTCCATCTGTCCCCTTCCTTCAAAGGGCTGCCACAAAGTCAGAAGGCCACAGAGGATCCTTCTTGTCCCTCCTACACAAAGCCAATGGTCCCAGGGGAGGCAGAACAGAGAGAGACACACCACACCAGCAAATGAAATGGCCAAAAGCCTTATTGGGTTTTTCTAGGACACTTAAGAAACATCTCAGCCTAGCATGGTGGCTCAGGCCTGTAATTCCAGCAACTCAGGAGGATAAGGCAGGAGGATTTCAAATTTGAGGCCAGCCTCAGAACTCAGTGAGACTCTCAACAACTTAAGAGAGATCCTGTGTCAAAAAGGACTGGGATGTAGCTCGGTGGTAAAGCACCCCAGCACAGCAGCCCAGGGGGACACAGATACACACACATACACACACACAAACACACACACACACAAACACACACCCCACATGATTTAAAACAAAAATCTCAGAGCAGGGAGAGACTGATTTGAATGACTTGGATGCGTCCAGTCTGGGGAAGAAGGTGGAAACCAAGAAAGAGAGGACAGCAATAACTCATCTTTCTAACCCGAACCCTCGCATTGCTCGAAGTTGGGCTGGGGTCTGCAGGAGGGTTTGGGAGTTAAACTGATAATCTGGAAGATTCTGGGGGCGACAGAAGACGTAGTAGTCCGAAATGCCCACTCCCAGACCTCCAGATGTGATTGGATGTTTTTCCGTGGGACTCCTGTCCCTGGGAGTGGTCGTTCAGGGTCTGGTCGGGGCCTCAGAGACAAAGGATAGCGAGGACGAGGGCCGTGAGAGGCCCAGGTCGCCCCTCGAGCCCCCGGGGCAAGGGAAGGATACCTGTTGAGGAAGGCGTTGCCGAAGGCGTTGAGCTTGCGGAAGGGGCGCCGTGGGTCAACGACGAGCGCGTTGCCGGGCACCACGCCCTCGGTGGGGCCGTGCATGACCGCGATAAAAGAGTCGGTGGTGGGCTCGGGCCCGATGCGCATCCCCGGGAAGTCCTGCTCGATCAAGTGCCGGATGAAGGTGGTCTTGCCCGTGCTGTACTGGCCCACGAGGAGCACCATGGGCTTGTTGTCGAAGTCAGCATCCTCCAGCGCGGGCGAGTGGAACTCGTGGAAGCGGTAGTGCTCTTCCAGGGGCAGCAGCTTCTGTGCGTACAGCTGCCGCAGCCCCTCCGCAACTGTCTGGAAGAGCTCCGGCTCCTTCTTGCGGCGGGCATCCTTGCTGACCCAGCTGAACATGCTGCGGGGAACGGGGCTGGCTGCTGCGGGGTAGACGGGCAGCTGAGAGCGGGGCGAGAGCGCACCGCCGAGGAGGGGCCGGCCGGCCGGCGGAGAGAGGCGGGCGGCGGCCGGGGGACAGGGGGCGGGGAGCGGCGCGCACTGCGCAGGCGCACGGCACGGCTCACTGAGGCGCCCTCTGCCGAGTGGAGCGCGCGCCTCGCCGAGCGTCCTTTATAGGGTCGAGCGCCGCGATCCGGCGCGCCCCGCCGCCCGAGAGCCGGCGGGGAGGGAGAGGCAGAGGGAGGAATCTCTCCGGACCCCGCCCCCAGCTGCGTGCCACGTCCTCCCCTCCCCCGCCTTCCATTGGCTGATTTCAAATATCGCGAGCCCTGGGCCGGGGCGCCGTGGCAACTGCACCTGTTTCGCCCCGCCCTTCGTGCGCGGACTACGGAAGTGCTGTGGTTGGGAAAGCCCGAGTCCGCAGCTCGGTGGTCCCGGGCCGCGAGCCTTTCAGCGCGGATGACACCCCCACGCCCAGCCGGAGGGTTGCAGCCAGGCACCCCACTCGCTCTGTCTCCCGCGAGCCGTTCTCCCACTGGCTCAGTATCCCCAGAGGCCTTGGCGGACCCCGGGATCCCTGGCGCCTCCGCATCTCGTCCGCTTCCCCAACACCTCCCTCTCTTCCCCACATCTTTCATCTGCCCCGTGGAGGGAGAGATGGGAAAGCGATGGTAGCAGCCGAGGGAGCAGAGAATCCATCCGGGGCGGGGGGTGATTCGGGATGGAGAAGGGGTCCGTTGGGGAAAGTCCGACCGACCATAAAAGGCCTGGCCTCCCCTCAAGCCTGCGGGGCTGGATTGGGAGATGCGCCCAGCAGTGGAGGACATGAACGACGTGACCCGCCGGGAGAAGACAAGGCCTCTCCAAAGAGGCTACAACTGGCAGGGCGGAAGGGGGCGAGGAGGAAGTCGAAGCTCTCTGGCCACTTGGGTTTTGAGGAAGCGAAATCGGAAATTCCCTATGTGGGGCAACAATGAAATCTTGTGGGAACTTAGGGGGAATTTAAAGACCCAAATACTTCCGCTTTCACGTTAGGAACACCACCAGTAACCCCGACCTATGCCCCATCATCTTACCGGTTCCTGGCTGTTCCATTGGGTTCATGCCCCCGCCATCATCCCTGGCCACAGCGGGACCCTCTTGGCTGTCCAGGCTGGTAAGAAGCTTCAGTGGGTGATGTCAGAGCTTTGGGGACTGTGATTGTTATGTAACCAGTATCAGGACACCTGAGTGTGGGAGGGAGACCTGGGAGCTGTTGGAAGTCTAAAGTAAGCCAGAGAACTGGTGGTGGCACCTGCCTGTAGTTCAGCTGCTGGAGGGCTGAGGTGGAAGAATCTCTTGAGCCCACAAGATGAAGACTGGCCTGGCCATCAACAGCCACCAAAATAATAATAACAAAGTTATGGGGCTGGAGGTGTAGCTCAGTGATAGTGTGCCCACTTAGCATGCAGAAGGCTCTGGGTTTGAAGCCCAGACCATTAAAAAAAAAAAAAAAAGCCAGGGATGATGGTGGAACATCTGTAATCCTAGCAATTTGGGAAGCTGAGGTAGGAGGATGGTAAATTGGAGACTAGCTGGGTCAATTTACCAAGACCCTGTCTCAAAAAGGGGTGGGGGGCTCTGTAGTGCTCACCTGTAATCTCAGCAGCTCTGGAGGCTGAGGCAGGAAAATGGTGAGTTCAAGGCCAGCCTAAGTAAGTTAGTGAGGCCCTGTCTCTAAATTAAAAAAAAAGGGGGGGGGTAGGAATGTGGTTCAGTGGTTAAGCCCCTGGGTTCAATCCCCAGTACAAAAATAAAAGGGCTCGTAATGTAAACTCTGATAGAACACTTGCCTGCTTATGAGATCCTGGGTTCAACCTCTAGTACCACAAAATATTAATAGTAATAAAATAAACTTTAAAATGAGCCAGGCTGGGCATGATGGTGTATGCTGTAATCCCAGTAACTAGGGAGGCAGAGGCAGGAGAATTGTAAGTTCAAAGCCAGCTTCAGCAACTTAGCAGATCCTATCTAAAAAAAAAAAAAAAAGATGGGGATGTGGCTCTGTAATTAAGCATCCCTAGGTTTGATCCTCAGGACCAAAAAATAAAATAGAAAATAAAATGAGTTGGAGGCTCAGTGGTAGTTGTGGAGTTGTGGCTCAGTGGTAAGAGTGCTCACCTAGCACAGGTGAGACACTGGGTTCAATACTCAGCACCACATAAAAATAAATACATAAAAATAAAGGCATTGTGACCACCTACAACCAAAAAATATTTTAAAAATAAATGAGTCAGGCACAGTAGTACACACCTCTAATCCCAGTTACTCTAAGCCTGAAGCAAGAGGATCATAAGTGTGAGGCCAGTCTGGGCGATTTAGACCATGTGTCAAAAAACAAGGGGGAGATGGGGATAGAAGGGTTGGGGATGTCGTTCAGTGGCAACACACCCCTGGGTTCAATCCCCAGTCTAAATAATGCATGCATAACCTGGGAACATGAAAGACTCCTGACTCCTGAGAGATGGGGAAATCTGGAGGACTGGGCTCCTGTATCAGGGAAGCAAGCCGACTGGCAAGCAGAAAGAACAGGCAGGAGGTCAAATCTGAGAACAGGCAATGTATATATTGGGGGATCTCAATTAGGTGGGATCCAAAGAGGACAAGATGGGAAGTTTGGGCCTCTCTACTTTCTGAGGGAATATTTATTGCTTTCCCCTCTCATTCCTAACCCATTGGAGAGAATGTGTTATTCCAGTCCTGCCTGTTGTCCTGCCCATTGTCCTGCGCCCTGACTTACTGCCTTCATTGGGAATTCTATTAGCATTCTTTCCATCTGTCACAGTAAGATACAGAACCCAGAAGACTTTTTTTGCAGGATATGAAGGTGTTCTCAAGAGGATGTTGATGCTCCTGGGTTCAGGGGGATGTCATCAGACACTGTGCCAGCTTGTGACCAGGATCCTCCAGCAGGCCCAGTCCAGACTTCCTGTGTCAGCCTTGGAAACCAAAGGATTTGCCTCCTACACAGCAGTGATGAGGGGTCCACCCCGGAGATGTAATTTCTGGGCTGATCCAGGGGAAGGCCTGAGGCAGAGGATCCTAAATGACATGGTTGTTCAGTGGCATGAATAACTATGGGGAGCTCAGTCTCTAGCTCACTTACATTGACCTGCCATGGTTCTCCCATCTCCCCAGGGCCCTGTGTACTGGGAAAACCCAGCCCCAGAAAATTGAGAACAAAATGTTCCTGGGTTATTTATAAATGAAACCCAGACCCTGTTGTTCTATGTGTCCACTCAACTTTCTCCAAGGAGCTCAAAGGACTGGAAGAAGGAATCTCCCTCCTTCTGTCATGAGGCTCGGTTACCCCAAGTTCCCTGAGTTGGTGCCCAGATCCTGGGCAGCTTACTTATCTTGTGATGTCTCAAATTGTGAAAATATCCTGATATTACTTCTTTTGTCTTTTTTGAATAGGGCACTTTTGTTCAGTGGGAAAGTTTTAGGAAATTTGAATGAGCCATTTTACTTTTGGTTTCTCTCTTTCACTTTCTGCTTGTCTGCCTGGGACCAGGGCAGACTGCGGAGGGTTCAAATATTTCCTTTTGGGCTGGGGTTGTGGCTCAGTGGTAGAGCACTTGCCTAGCACGTGTGGCACTGGGTTCATTCCCCAGCACCACATTAAAAAACTAAACAAAGTTATTATGTCCATCTACAATTTAAAATATTTCTTAAAAATTTTCCTTTTATTTCAGAAACCATGCCCACCCACCCACTCCCGCTCAGTAATTTCCTCTTTGTTTCACAAACACACACCTGCAACCTGGAACTATTGGGTCTGCTCAGAGGCTGCCCTACACCAGCAGAAAAAGGTCTCCTACTGCCTTGCCCTCCCTCAAAGCAGTCTGCTCTGTCCCGTAGCAGTTTGGTCTAGGGAAATGTCTACATGTCCCTAAAGACAGCTTAAGGGCGGGGGGCGGGGTTGGTTTTTTTCTCTCCAAATATGGCAGAAGAATTAGGCTGGGAAAAGCCCAAAACTCAGGTTTCTCCCTCAAATGAGAAGTGGTTCATTATTTCCACTGAGAAAGTTTGCATATAAGTGTAGATTATTTGCTCTTACAATCAAGAAGAGATTTGGCCTGCAGATCAGTTTTGCCAAACCAAGGTAAAACAGGTTTGCCAAACCCGCAGTGGTCTGTCCTTTTGCATGGCAGGATCTTTAGCCCTGACCACAAGGGCATCCTTTGCACACCATGAGACCCCTTTCTTGCAGCAGCTGTGTGACCTTGGCCTGTGCTCTGGGGAGAGCTGCTGGGCTCCAGAGGCCTCTGCAGACATCTGGCAGTCCGGACATGGCTGGGCTTAGAGATGACAGTAGCAGGATCTCATCTACTTTCAAATCCCAGTGAGAAAAAGCCTGAGGCCCTGTGGTATTCAGTGACTTGCTTGTAGCGTCCCAGGCTGAGCGAGATGCTGGGCTTTTGGAATCTGAACACGTCTCTTTTCACACTCTGACCATTGGAAGCTGCCAGATCCGGCAGGTGGAAAAGCAGCCAGAGCATCAGAACCTCTTTCCCAGGCACAGGCTGAAGCGAACTCTGCCGGAGGCCACCAGCCCCCTCTGGCCCCTTTGCTCCTCTGGAGCCCTGGTGACAGGTGAGCATGCATGTGTGACCACAAGGAGGGTTTTACAGAGCTGAGACCTAGACACCTCTGTGCATTTTTGGTAAAGACAAAAGTTCATCTGCTGGGCTAGAGGCCATCTGCTGCTAGGCTTCTAAACATGCATCTCAATCTCTGGGATCTCTGGCCCTACTTTGTAGCTACAGCTGAGGCAGGAGCTGAGCCGAGAGCAGGGCACAGCATTTACCCTAGACTGGCTGGAGAGACCCAGGGCTGTCCTGGCCCCATTTTGGCTCCAGCCTTCACTGTGGCCAACTGGACTATGAGGTTTCCTCGGGAAGTGGTGATTATTTGGTAACAGGAGTATTCTGCTGGGACTCCTTTACCCTACAGTGGAGGGTATAACCCTGATGGCCCCCAGCCTCAGTGGCCTAAGAGCACAAATGAGGTGGACAGATGTTGCTGCCTGAGTGACAGGCTGCTGCCCTCTTCATGTCCGCTCCAGGCACTTTGGCGGTCTCCCCTGTCCTGCTCTCCTAGCTGTATCTCTCTCACCATGGTCTCTCCTTCCTGGAGCCTCCGTGGCTGGGGCTGCTCTGACCCTCATCATGGGCCTCACACACTGGGAGCTAGAGAGTCCCTAACCATGTGTCACACCCAGCATCAGAGCTTCGCCCATCTTCAGTGAGCCCAGCTCCCCAGGTTTCTAGTTCAGCCACTCACTGTCACGCCTCAGTAGGAGCCAGACATCATAACCCGGCCTGCCTCCAGGGCCCTCCTCTAAACCAACACCTCTCTTCTTCATCCCTCCAAACCAAAGACTCTGGGCAGGTCTCTTGGGTGGCCCATGAGTGGTCCATGCAGATCACCTTCTCTGCCAATGGCCAGTCTCCCACTGACCTTCTGTTCAGCTAGGACTTTCCTCTGACCTGTATCTTCTTCATCCTGTCCTCAAATACAGGTAATGGTGATGAGTCATCTTAAAGGGGACCAGAAGCCAGAGTCCTTCGCCGAGGCCCATGGTGACCCAAGGTCCATGCTTGTTCGCAGAAGGACATGTTGGGGCCTCCCTCAGGCAGGACTACAGTAGGACCCTTCTTGGAGTTGGAGTCAGGCCTCCATCTCCTGCTTATCCAGTTTGGCCCCCTGCCCCTCATTACCACAACTGCTCCCAGAAACACCTCTCCAGTCCTTTAATCATGGTCACAGGCAGAACTGCAATATGTCCCTGGGGTATATACCCAGTAGAGACCCAGAACTGTGAATGTCATGGATTTCCTACTGTGATCTGTTGCATTAGGCGGAACAGCTGCCTTCACATAGGAAAGTTGTCTTAGGGACCCTCACCTGAGCTCCTTAAAAAGCAGAATTTTCTCTGACTGGACAATTGCAGAAAAGGAAGTCATACATTCAAAGCAAAGGAGAGAGCAAGCTTTTCATGTTGGCTTGAAGAGGGAGGTCGGCTGGCAAAGGATATGGAGCCTCTAAGAGCTAAGTGAGGTCCCCAACAACCAGCCAGTAAGGAGAGGGGCATCTCAGCCCCACAACTCAAGAAAGCAGGTTCTGCCAAAAACGGGAGTGAGCTGGGAAGCAGACTGTGCCCAGGCTTGCAGGCTGAGAAGCCAACCCAGCTGGCATCTCCATTTCAGTGTCTGAGACTGAACAGAGAACCATGTGCTTGGACTTCTGACCTACAGAAGTGGCAAGTGCTGGGAATGAAATCCAGGGCCTTGCAAACCCTAGGCAAGTGCTCCACCACTGAGCTACACCTCCAGCCCATAAAGGGGCTTTTAAATCATGTGGTTTGCAGCAATCTGCTGTGTGACAACAGACAATGACTATAGTGTGCTGGGCGCGGTGGATCATGACTGTAATCCCAACCATTCAGGAGGCGGAAGTGGGAGGATACCAAGTTCAAGACCAGTATGGACAACTTTTATTTTGAGATCCTGTCTCAAAATTAAAAAAAAAAAAAAAGACTACAGCCCTGTCCTCTTGTCAACCCACAAGTTCACAAGTTACTGGATAGACAACTCCTGGAACCCATTAATTATATATGGGACTTGAGAAGAATATGGAAGAAACCTAAAGTGACCATGGCATAACCAGGAAAAGATTCCAAAAGTGACTATGGTGTGACCTGGTTTGACATTCCTAGGTATGCACGAGCACACGCACATGCAGACACACAAACATACAGACTACTTCTCAAAGGGGAGTTGAGAAATCCACTGATTTTGCAGCCCTGGGGACATTTGGCAATATCTGAAGACATTCTTGGTAGTCACAAGTTGGTGGATGGCTACTGACATCCAATGGATAGAGACCAGAGATGCTTCTAACCTTGCAATGCATACACAGCCCCCCATAAGTGATTCACCCCAAAGTCAATAGGGCAGAAGGTGAGCCATCTTTAAACACACACACACACACACACTCCCCAGGCACTTCTGAGAAACAGCATAAAAGCCAAATGCAGGACCCTGGAACAGACTGTCAAGGTTCAAGTTGAGCTGAATGTGATGCTTAGCAAGTTGTTCAAAGTCTCTGATACCAGCTATAAAGTAGGAGATAACAAGTCACCTTCCTCATGGGTGTGGTGAGTTGGTGTGCACCAAGCAGCACAGCCAGCCTTCTGAGTGATCACGGATACCTCTGTGGCTCTTCTTGCATTGAAAGGGCTCTGGCAATTTTTATTTATTCTTCTATATTATCCAAATGTTATATAATGGGCATATTTTACACTTTTAATGGGGGCAGTGGTGGAAAGTAAAATGAGGAACATTCTACAAAACAACTGACTTGTACTCTCCCAAAATACCAAGGTGGCTGGGGACAGTGGCACACACCTGTAATCCCAGCAACTCAGGAGGCTGAAGTGGGAGGATCACAAGTTCAAAGCCAGCCTCAGCAACTTTGAGAGACCCCTGTTTCAAAATTAAAAGCAAAAAGGGCTGGGATGTAGCTCAGTGGTAAACAGCTCCTGGGTTCAATCCCCAGTACCTACCCCCCAAAATAAGAGTCCTGACAACACCATGTGTGGTGCCGGTTGATGGGGACAGTCAGTGACATTTGAAAGTAGACTGCATATTGGAGAACAGCATTGCACCACAGTCTCAGGCGTAAATTTGGAAACTTTTTTGTGGTTGAGTAAGGGATGTCATTTTTCTTCAGAGATACATGTTGAAATATTTAAGAGTGAGGGGTCATTCCTATGTAACTTACTCTCCAATGCTTCAGAAAAAAAATAAAGTATGTGTATGAAAGAGAAAGAGAAAGGGAGAAAGCAAATATTCTGGCAAAATGTTAACTATGGGTGAATCTGATAGAGTATGAGGAGGTGGATTGCCCTTGTCTTGCAACTTTGCGCAAGTTCCACAATTTAGGAAACGAAAAACAAAAAGGCCTGTGCACAGGTATCTTTTCCTTCCACATGCCTTGGTCAGTGTTACATCCGCTGGTGCCCCAGCAGTGCCCCTGGAGAAGCATTGAACGCTGGGTGGTGCGTTACAAAGCTCAGGGCAGCACTGCTCCTAATAACCCTGGGCGGGGTGCAAAGTCCATCTCTAGTAAAAAAGAATAAGTTGTATCATTCATACAACAGAATACTACAGTCGGGAATGAAAATCCGGTGTCCTCAACCACACAGTACTCAGCCAGACCCAGCCACGGATGCAAACACCAAACCAGGGGACATGGACACATTATTTTGGGTTGCTAGGTAGGCAGGTAATAAACGACAGAGAAAGGCAGAGCAAGTGGTTATGTACCATGAAGGTCAGGATCGCACTGACCTGGGGGGACTGCAAGGACACATTTTGGGAGGACTTTTGGGCCATGATGTCTCTTTCTTGACTAGAGTGGCTGTTACACAGGGACTCATCATACATTAATTTACATTCATATAAATTGAGTCTGTAAGGGTACCATCAGGATCCCCACTTCGGGAGAGGCCAGCTACCAATCTCTCCATCTCATGCGTACCAGTCCCTAGGCGCGACTTTAGTGGGGCCGGGCTCAGCTCCTAGGCCCTTGGTGTGACACCGGGCTTCTGGGGCAGGCTTGGGAAGCAGTGGAGTTGGGAGAGGAGGCCCCACCGCCCTGGAGCGCAAGCAGCCCCGCCCATCCCCATTGTGGTGCCCAGGGCGCCCTCTGGCGGTGGCCTCAGGGAACGAGTCTTGTAGAAGAGCAAGCTGTCCCCACCATCAGTGCCTGCGTTTCACTCTCTGCATCTTTATGCTGGTGACCTGTTCCTGGGCTTCACTGCAGCAAGGGCTAAATTCCTATTCGCTTCTGTCAGGAGTCTTTCTTTAAGACCACCCAACTCTGACCACTCCTTCCCCATTGACTCCTTCAGCTGCAATTGGAACTTTATTCATTTGCACGTATCTCGGAGTGTGGAGGTGGTAGTGACAATGGTGATAGTGATGGCGATAGCGATGATGGTAAAAAAGAAAAAGACTGGCACCTACTGAGGGCCTCCTACCTACCAACATTGAGCTGACCACTCCACATGTGCGTGATGCCCTTCCCCCAAGCATCTCCATTCATGCTTGTGGTTGGTTCTTCAGCGTGCATTTATTAAGCTCCTCCTCTATGCCAGTCGGCCAGACTACAGGAAACAGTCAGTGACCACCACTCCTGGGGCTGGTGGGGGGAATAGCCAGGTGCTGGTGATGGGTATGAAAGGGATGCTAGCAGAAGCTGCAGAGCATCATGGGAGACCCTGGGTTGGGTAAGAGGGGAAGCCAATTCCTGCACAGGCAGGCATCCTGGAGGGAGTGACCCTTGAGTAGATCTCAGCAGGTTTGAGAGACAGAGCAGGCAGGTGCAGGGAGGCCCAAGCTAGGGAGAATGTGCACAGACCTGGGCCTACCAGGAAAAGGCCACGGCTGAGTGGAGCAAGGCACCAGAGGGCCAGTTTTGCTCCTGAGTTGAGGCATGGTCTCCTTTTGAACCAGAGAGCTCTGTAGAGGCAGACAGAGGAGGGGCCCAGGGACTGCCTGCCACTACCTTCCTGGGCCAGCACTTGAGGTCTGGGGCCTGACAATCCCAAGAAGGCCAGAATCCGGCGCTCTGTCATTCCACCAGTGTGTCTTGAACACCAACTAGGCTGGTGGCTGGGGAACAGGCCTGCGAGGATGAGTAAATTGTGGACTTTGCTCTCCAGGAGGCTGAGGCCAGCACAAGGATAAGATAACTACACAGAGCTCCTGAGCTCGGCCTGGAAGGAGATAAGGGAGGAGGGAGAGGCTCACCAAGCTGGGTGTGGGTGGCAGGGCAGGCCCTGCAGGATCATGGAAGGTCTTTGAGGAAGGGTGTCTGAGGGGAGGCTCAGCAGGGGCAGATGGGGTCCCAGGAATTCTGAGCAGCAAGGACAGTGGGATCAAAGCCACTTATGGGGCAAGGGATGGTATTGGGACCAGAGGAGAGGCTGCATGGGGTCGTCAGAAACAGAAGATCCAGCTCGCTCCAGGACTTTGGCTGGCACGTGTCCCCAGAAGACTGCACCTCCCCAATAGGCTTACAGGTTACCTCACAAGGGTGCCAGTAGGATTCTAGGTGCTCACAGGCGACGGGAGGATGGAAACAAACACAGACCTGCCAAAGGCCTAGGTGGGCACAGCACTCAAGGGCAGGGCAGGGCTCAGGGTGTCCAGGTGGGCACCCAGGGTTGAGAAGTCTTCCTGGCTGGGGCTGTAGTTCAATCCCAGCATCAAGAGAAAAAACGGCTGGGGCAGGGATTGAAATGGTCAGTAAGATGAGCCTGGCAAAAAGCTAGAGATGGTGTCCCAGGTGGAGGGCGGAGCTGGGCCGGAGCAGAGACCCCCAGGGCAGGCAGTGTGGGCTCAGCTCAGAAAAGCGGGAAGACAGATGGAGAGAAGAGGCCTCAGGGAAGAACTGGGGCAGCAGGTCTGCCCAGACCCCACCCCGCCCCGCCCCTGCAGGTCCTGGCGGCTGGCATTGAGGCGAACATACCTGTGACCTATGGAATTGGCAGCCAGAGGGGAGACGAGAGCACTGGCTGTCAATTCATAGGTCAGAGCCCTGTGCACTCGGTCTTGGTGGCCGCCCGACAGCCTGCCACCCTTGCCATCCTGGGCTGGGGGCGTTGCCATGGAAGCCCCCTGCAGTCTGCTGGCCGGTGGTTCCCTCTCCTCCTCCGAGAGTACCAGCCCCCACCCCGGATAACAGCAGCCCCAGCGGAACCTGTGGACACTTCCACATGGAGTTGCTGTTACAGGGGGGAGGGGCCAATTGGAGGCTGGCCCGGCTTGCCTGGCAGGTCCCCTCAGGCAGGACCTACAACCCCTGGCCGCCCAACCAGCCCTCTGGGTACCGGGGCCCCAAGTTCACAGCCTTTTTATTGAGGCTCCTTATCACGGGGCCCAGGCTGGTGCCAATACTTCCTGGGCGAAGTCCAGAATCAACCCCAGACCTGCCTCATAAAGCCGGGAGTGGCCCTGGTTTACGACTCCTGGGCAGCCTTTGCCCACCCCGACACCACACGCCCTCTGTCCCCGAGTTCTTTTGTTTCCTCCTTTCTTTTCCAACTAGAGCTGGGCCTCTCTCGGGTTTGGCTACTGTGGCCTCCACCCTCTGCCCTTTGCCCACCCTCCCTGCTGCAGCCATGAGGCAGAGGGACAGCCCGACATCTGTCCATCCCCAGGAACCTCTAAGTGCCACCTCTGTGAGGGTGGCCCTATACACGACTGGAGACGAGAGAAGAGGGGAGGGGAGGCAGGAGGAGAGAACAGGAAGGAGGGCAGAGAACTGGAAAGAAACTCGGAGAGGGGACAGAGAGGAGGCGAGGAGGGGGTGACGAGGGAAGACAGGAGACTTCAAAGGTGCCCGGGGCTGGGTGCAGCTCAGTGGGAGTAGCTTGCTTAGCCTGCGTGAGGCCCTGGGTTCCTTGCCCAGCACTGCAAATGAAAAAAAGGAAAAGATAACAAAGATGCCGACACCCAAATCTGCCTGCCGATTCTAAGAACAGGGCCGTGAGCCGCTGCCCACCTACCACACTCAGGGCCTCAGGAGCCCGAGAGCCAGCTGTGGCCTGGGAGCTGGGTGACCTTGAGCAAGTAGCTTGACCTCTCAGATTCCTCCTGTACAAACCAGGGCTTGTGAGGCTATCCTGCACTCTGCTCTGGACCCATCCTTTGACTCTGAGTCAGTCCCCACTTCAGGGAGGGGAAGGAGCTGCTGCTGGGGGCCCTAAGCTGGCCTGGAGCACCAAGAGCAGGACTTCTGGGAAGTACTCCTTCATCCCCACCTCAGGCTCTGGCCCGAGAGGCTTCAGTGATGGGTACTGGTGCCTGTCCTGCTGGGACCCAGTGGGCATTTGGAGAAAAAAGAAAGCTTCCAGAATGGATGGAGCCAGGCTTACATTTATCAGTGGTTAAAAAAAAAAAAAAAAAAAAAAAGAGGATCAGAGAGGCAGAGGAGGCTGCCCAATGTTAACAGAGCAGGGCTCTGGGGTGGGCGCTGCCCTGGCAACCCCCTCCATGTGGCATCATCTCGAGATGCAGTCAAGACAGGAACGGGGACCCGTGGGGAGGATCCTGGGAGTTGGGGCCTGTGAATGAAGACGCCAGAGCAGGTGACCAACAATCCCCCCAAACCCAGCAGACCCTCCCAGAGGCCTGGCCACAAGACGCCAGGCCACTCAGCTGACACTGCAGCCCCCTGGCCCAGGGTGGAATCAGGCACAGAGCAGGAGGCTAGCCCAGGGTCAGCCAGGTCCCCTTCTCTCCTGCTCAGAGGCTTTGTAGAAAGGCACCTGGGCTCGGAAGCACGCGGGCACAGTGCTGCAGGGAGACTGTCGGGAGGTCTCTTACCTGGGTGCCTGGCTGGCCCTCGAGGCACAGAAGGAAGTGGGGACACCCTGGGCTCAGCGCCTTTTGAGTCGTTGGCCCAGCCCTGGTGGCGGTTAATGTTTAGCCCACTGCCGTCAATACCGATCACAAGTGAGGTTCGAAGGGCAGGAAAGCCTGGACTGTGCCCGGGCAGGTGGGTGGGTCCAGGAAGCATCGGCTAGGCCCCATCTGCCCATCCTGGTGGCCTCAGACCCCAGCCATGCAGTCATCTCCCTCTGGGCTTCAACCTCTTTGCCTTCTTGCTTTGCCTACTTCCTACTGCCCCAAGTGACCACGGGCAGCTAGAACCTGGTCAAAGCTGCTGCCCCATCTTCCCCCAGAGGCAGAGAAGGAGCTGGTGGCCCTCTGCTAACTTCAAAGGGGTCTGCAGGCGCGGGCTCTCCAGCCCTGACTCCTAACCAGGCCCATCCCTCCATAGGCCTTCCTGCTTCTGTGGGTTGCAATGGAAGAAGAGTGGGGCGTGGGGAATGGCTCCCTCTTTCTTGTTCACAGAAACAGGGTGGAATGGTGGGCAATGGGCATCTTCCAGTCTCATGGGATGTTCCGTGACCCTTCCAGCCACAGCACTGCACCCCAGCACCCTTCCTCTTCTGATGTTTCATCACCCCCAAAGTCTTCTGCTACAGATGGTGGGAGCAGCCTCCAGGAGGCCCAGGGCTCAGCCTTTGAAGAATGGCCCCAAGTGAGTCTAGACCCTGCTGGTAGGCTGGGACCACCTGGAGGAACCCGAGGCTCAGAGTGGGGGCCGCATCAGGGCCTGTGCCGTCCTGACTGGCTCACATCCTTGCCCTTTGCTCTGGTCTGAACCTCGGGGATCCAAGGGCCAATCCTACTTCCCTGCCAGCCCCAGGTGGCTCCTCCCAGCTTCATTCAGCCTCTGCCAGTAAGAAGTGGAGCCAGGAGCTCCCTGGCAGGGTGACCAGGTAGAGCCCAAGCAGAGGCAAGTCAGGTGAGGGAAGATGGCTGGAAGGTGTGGCACCCCCTGCTGGTGACAGGGAGGAACAGGGTACAGGGATGGGATCGGGCCAGAAACCAAGGGGCAGGCGGAGGGGAGGGCCAGCGGGGGCCCTTCAGGCACTCAGGACCTGGGAGAGGGACTGGCGGTGGGCACAGTTTATTCCACTTCATGCAGACACTGACCCACGCGCTCAAGGAGCTTAAAAATAATACAGAACCATACAGAGTCTGTCCCCCACCTCCCCACGAGACACGGAAAGACACTTGGCTGAGTGGGGCTGGAGTCCGAGGGTCCAGAAGCCTCTGTCTTGGGACAAGGCAGCAGGTGGCCCAGGTGGAGGGGAGGGGCAGGGCCCTTTCTCCCCAGAGGAAAAGTGCACAGACGGGGTCGAGGCCCCAAGGCAGGGAACCCCACTCTCACAGCGGATTGGCAACAGGCAGGCCGGGCAGCTGTCCTTCAGAGGCCATCCCCTGAAAGGCCCAGGACTGGCCCAGCTATGGGTCGCCACTCTCAGGAGGTCTGGGAGCTGGTGGCACCCCTGGGGCAGGTGGAGAGGGTGGGTGGGCAGTGTCCCACCAGGTCCTGAAAGCCCTGGTCTCAGTCCTGGGCCTCCTCCGAGCGCCACTTGAGAGCATGGTCCTTGTGGGCATCGGGCAGGATCTGGTTGCGCATGCCCCCGAGCAGGTTGGACGTGGCCTCCGTGGCTAGGATGAATGGCCTCACCACCGTTGGGGGCAGCTGGCGGATCACCCCTCCCACGGCGCCCGTCAACCCCTTCTGCTCATGGCCCCGCGACGCCACATCACAGATGGTCTGAGCTGTGTCCAGGATGCCCTGTGGAGGTCAGAGGTCAGTGCAAGGGTCTGAGTGAGGAGGTGGGTGCGGGGTGACTGGGAGCAGGGCTGGGGCGTCACTCACCTCTCGAACGGTGTCATAGGCCTTGGCCACGCCTTCCCGGAGGTCAGCGGGCTGCTGGCCCTTGCGCAGCCTCCGAGCAGAGCGCTTGTCCTGCAGGGAGCGGGAGATGGGCGCCGCCGGGGACAGGATGTCGTACACTGTCTCAGCTGTGGCCTGAAGGACACAGGAGAGTTGGCCAGGCAGCACACTGGCACCTAGGCCCCCAGGCCAGCTCAGGGACCCTGCCATCCCTCAGCCTCTCCACACTCAGCCTCCGCTATGCACCCTGGGCGCCTGTTCCCAGCCACTTTCCTGCTCCTCCTTTTCCATGGCTCCTGCCGCCCAGGTCAGGGAATTTCAAACAGCACATGACCCCTGGGGGCTCCTCATGTCTCCCCAAACCGGAACCCTTTCCCCACTACCTGCCACACCCAGGTAGGCTTCTCATGGCTGCCACCAACGAGCTCACCGGAGGAGGACTGGCCCCGGAGACCCCACTGACCATCACTGAGCCCCAGCTTCCTCTGCCCTTGGGCTCCTCTGTTCTCTTTACCCCCACACGGGCCCCCGGTATCACTCTTTCCCACCCAACTTAACACACTTGGGGCTCCCTGTGCTTGTCTCCCCAGGTTCCCATTTTGAGACCTCGTCCTCAGCCCTCCTGGATGATCCTGCAGGCTCACCGCACCCACAATGGTCACCCCCCACCCCAGGGATGACACACTGTGTGCTGCTGCCGCAGGACTGTCCTCCTCACAGGCCAGCTCCCTGATGCCCTTGAGGACCCCTTGGGCCTGCGAAGTATATGGCCTGAGCAAACCAGGGCCAAACTATAAATAGTGCTTCTCCTGCCCTCCTTCTCAGGCACCCCTGAGCATGAAGACACAGTGGGTGGAAGCCACCGTGTGCCTCAGGGCTATGCAGCTGCGGGCCATCATTGGGCCTCTCCTCTCCAGGACTGTTTCTCCAAAACGAGGCCGCAGAACTGACTGGACCCTCTCAGCAGCTTTGTGGGCAGACTGAAGGCGCGGAGGGACAGGGGGCTGCTGGTGCTTCCTTCCCCCGTGGCCAGAGCCTGCGCTCACCTGGATGGCCTGCACCAACCGGTTGCTCAGTTCCAGGGCAGCAGAGGCCGTGGACGAGCCGAAGGAGGCGGCCCCACGCTGCAGCCCTCGCATGAGGCGCCCGTCCTTCCTGTACTGCTCAATGGGCAGCCACAGCAGGTCCCGGAACCCTTGGACTGGGGGAGATGGGGCTGTCAGAGATGCCTGAGGCTGTCCTGCCTCCATTTCCACTGCCTGGCGGCCTCTTCCTCCCTCCCCCATGCAGGTGTCTCGCCGTCCAAGCGTAACGCAGTCAAGGGTCCTCAAAGCCACTTACAGAGTTGAACGACTGAGTGCATGGGACCCACGCCGCCCAGCAGGCCAGGCAGCTGGTTCTTGCGGATGTCCTGTAGCCACTCATTGAGAGCATAGCCCAGGACCTTGTCCACACCCAGGAGCCTGGGAGGAGAGATGAGAAGGGGGAGGTGGAGGAGAGTTAAGGGGCCTGGAAGGACCAAGGATCACTCTGGCAAGTACCATGGGCACCTCCCATGGTCCCACGGGCGTGTGCAGAGCAATGACTACGCCCATTACCCAGAGGAGAGACAGGCCGCCGGAGGGTTTTGGACAAGGCTACACAACCAGCGAGAAGCACAGCAAAGGGAAGGTCGGGGACCTGGCGGGCAGGGCGCTGGGGGCTGGGGGCTCACCCGTGCCGGCAGCAGAGTCGCTTTAGCTTCAGCTCGGAGCAATTGAGCTGGGCCAGGCCGATGAGGAGGCCAGCGAAAGTGCCCTAGGGAAGGGGGTCCAGTTCTGCGATGGGCACAGAGACTGATGCAAGCCCTGTCCCCAGGGAGACTTGGCCATAGCTGAGCAGAACTAGGACCCCCAGAGAGCCCAGCCCACCCTGCCCTGCCTGATGGCCCTGCTTACCACTTGATCCATGGTGACGTGCTTGCCATGATAATCCAGCCAGATGGGCACCTCAGATGTGAAGCGGAACTCCCTGGTTGAGGATACAGGGTGAGTGTCCTTTGGGCACTGACCGGTCCCCAGCAGCCTGGCCCAGGATACCTGGGCTACATCCCTACCTGAAGTAGATTGGCTGCTGCTCAACAGAGGAACCGTGTCCACTGCCAGAGGTCTCTTGTGAGCTGCTGGTGTCTGTGCTCTTGGGCTGCCCTTCCTGAGGGCTACTGGGCCGGCCTCGGGTCTCAGGGTGAGCTAAGGCGAGAGAGGCCTCAGACCAGGGGCAGACCAGGGATGGCCGGGTGCCTGGCTGCCCAGAGGCAGATACCTGGGCTCTCCCCTCCCTGGCCCAGCCTCTCACCCTCCGCAGAGGTCTCTCCTGGGACCAAGGGGTTGATGCCAGCTGCCAGACTAGTGAAGAAGTCCTTGAGGAAGAAGAGGGCATCCTGCACAGAAGTGTTTGGAGAGATCAGACTCAGAGTTATGGAGACAGCAGGGGACATGCTGGGCTCTGCCTTCACCTGGTCTGCTCACCTGGTCCACGTTGAGCCGCAGGGGCATCAGCGAGACACGGAGACAGCACTCAGGTCCACCCACATTGGTGGTGGGGGCCACGTGCAGCGCTTTGATGGTGAGCTGCGGGCAGAGAACGAGTTCCGTGCTTGCTGGGCCTCTTCCCACTCCATCAGGCCCCTTTTGCCTGCACTGGTCCCCCTGCCAGGCCCGCCCGGGCGCTGCCCTCCCCGGGCCCCCACAGCACGCGCCTGCACGCACCATGTTGGAGTGGGTACGCCGGGGCAGCCGCTCGCTCGTGTGGAGGTGCAGGAACTTGTTAATCTGGGAGGTGGCCAGCCGGTCGCGGATCTCCAGCTCTTGCACAATGAGCACCTGGCGGGACAGTGGCCGCTCTTCCAGCTCCTGGCTAGGGTCTGGGCCTACAGCCGGCTCCTCTGGGTACACCTCGTGCTGGAAGCTCACCTGTGGAGTGGACCCCGGAGGGAGGGAAGGCCTGGCGCAGGCCCCTTCTCTCAGTGACTCTGTGCCCGTTCCCACCTCAGGCCTGCATCTAGCTGCCTACTGGAGGCTTCCACGTGACAGTTTCACCAGCGGCAAATGACCTGGCTGCGCTGAACTCCGATACCTTCCCCACATCCACCTGCCCTGTCCCCACAGCCTCCGTCCCCCCGTGGCTCCAGCCCACCCTGCCACCAGTAGGGCACACTTTGGCTCCACTCAGTGCTCATCCAGGCCGCCTTGGAACCTTTTTTTTAAAAAAAATATTTATTTTTTAATTGTAGTTGAACATGATACCTTTTACTTATTTTTATGTGGTGCCAAGGGTTGAACCCAGGGCCTCGCACATGCTAGGCGAGTGCTCTACCGCTGAGCCATGACCCCAGCACCTCCCTGGAACACCTTTGAATCTTGGACTCGCTCTCCATCATCCTCCCTCCACAGCTGCCCTCGCCACCTGCCCTGGACCACCCCTGTCCACTCTCCACATGCCCAAGAGGCCATGAAGTGCTGTATGTCCCCTGAGTGCCGTGCCCCAGTCTAGACAAGCATGGCCTTGGCCTTGTTCTTCCCTCTAGACCTGCTGTCCCCATGCTCCCTGTGCCCCTCCAGCCTGTGTCATCCTCAGGCCTTGCCTCTGTGCCCCACTGCAGAGAACCTTCCTGCTAATCCTAGAGGGCTGCTGGCTCCCGCTAGGTCTCAGGCCTCTGGTCCCTGAGCCCTTGGTGAACCCACTGCTCCCAACAGCCTGGGTGCTGTCTGCCTCCGCTCAGAAGGTGGGGCCTCCCCTGCACAACTTCTCAGGACAGAAACCCTCTGGAACATTCTGTGCCTCATATACAACGTAGACCAAACCAGTGTTTCTTCCTGCCATCTGGTCCCTCCAGAGTCTGCCCATCCTCACCGTCCCACTGTCTTGAACTGAGGCAGCCTCTCCAGGCCTCAAGGGACCTCACTCCGGAAGACCAAAACCTTTCTGTGCTCTCCGAGCTCTATGAGGTCCCTGCCATCTCTGGCCTCACCTCCTCTCACTCTCCTCCCTCACTTGGCTTTGGCCCTGCTGGGGCCTGGTGGCTCCTGGAAGACCCAGCAATGCTCCCAGCTGGCAGCGCTCACATCACTCCGCCGGCTCCTGTCTGCCTTTGTTCGAAGGTCTCTGTTTCTTGAAAACAGGGCTCTTCCACCTGTTCCTCCTGCCTTTGGCTTTTTTTTTTTTTGGCCACACTAGGGCCATCTTGCTTGGCTGCTCCACTGAGAAGGCAGGCATTTTGTCTGCTAGAACCTCAGCCCAGACGTGCTCTGACAATGCTGTGCACCCCTCGGCCACACTCACCTTGCTCAGCTGGATCTCCATGAGGACCTGGTGCTGCCGCCCACTGCCTCCCTGCGTTCGCCAGGAGTTCTGGGGCCGGTTGGGACCAGAGCAGCGGGAAGGGGAGCCCCTGGGGCCTGTGAGTCCAACTCTTGCTCTGGGGAGCAGGATGAGGGACAAGGTGACAAAGGAGTTCCTGCCCTGCCCCCTGCCCCGTGAGGCCTTCCCTCCTGGGGCAAGAGACCTTCTCCCTTCTGAGTCCTAAGAGGCGGCTGGGACAAGGAAGGGGACTCAGGCCAGTGAGGGTTGCATGAGGTCAAGGTCACTAGCTGCCAAGTCAGAGCGGGGCTGGGCCTGGGCCCTGATCTCCACTGGTTGCCACCTGTACCCTTCTCCTCACCTGTGGCCAGGGTGGGGGCCAAAGTCTCGGCCCCCATAGAGGTGCCAGACCAGGGAGACCTCGCGTAGCACCACACGACTGCTGGGCACTGGGAAGTGGGCAGGTGCCCGAAGCAGGTCTGTGCTCCCCAGCGGCCGGGAGAAATGTCCATCCTGCACCACAATGGGACCTGGATGCAGCTGCGTCACCACGGGCTCCCCGTCTCGGGGCTGCCAGGAAGTCAAGCAAAGATGCATGAGCACAGAGGCAGTCTCTCCCCAGTCCTTACATCTCCCTCTCCTCTTCTACCTGTTTTTGACAAAAGATGGCCCTCTTGGGCTACCATCCCCAGAGTTTGTGTCTCAGTAATCTGACCAGGAAGCGTCAAGAGTCCACATCTCCCTGGCTCTTCCTACTGGCCTGGCAGCCACATGGTCCCCTGCTCTGCTAACCGCCCCTCCTCTTCCTCCATCTCCCACTGTCTGTCCCTCTGCTCAGGATGCCAGGCCTCCTTTCCTCTGGAAACCCACGTGTCCCCTCCAAGCCCAGCGCCCAGGCTGTCCCTGCCTGCTCTCTCACTGAGGGGGCTCCAGAAGGGCTGAGCCTGAAGGGTGGCACCAAGGCAGCCCCCACCGCACACACCGGGATGCCCAGGCCAGGAGCGTCGAGGATGCAGAACTCGTCGCTGTCCAGGGTGTCTCCATCCCCCTCCTCTTCCTTCTCCTCTTCCTTCGCCTCAGAGTGGGACCCTAAGCTGCCAGTGGAGCCTCCACTCCGCTCACCTGGGAACAGGTAGACTGAGACGGGCGAGGCCTGAGGGAGGGGCCCACCTACGGGAGACAGAATCCAGTTTAGAGAGATGCCACTGTGGGTGCCTAATTGTGTTTGCTGTCCCAAAGTGTCCCCAGCCCACCTGCAGACTGGGCCAGCTCCCGCAGGCTGCGCTCTGTGTCCAGAAGGGCATCAGCCAGGTCCCGCTGGTTGATGAGAGCCGTCTCCACTGGTGGGCACGAGGGCAGGGAGGCAGGGCTCTCGGAGAGCTGGCTCGGGCAGGGAGGAGTGATGAGTGACAGGAGGGAGTCCCCAGGGATCCCCAACCCCCCACCCTGAGGGCCATGCAGGGGAGGGGCCTGGCCAAGCCCTGGTAGCCTGTGTGGCCAGGCCTCACCTGTACCTTCTGGCCGGCGATCTCCGTGGGGCTGGGGGGCCGGGGTGGGGGGTGCAGGTCGCCTGCGCTCATTACGTACTGCAGCAGATTGGCCAGCATGGCGCAGGAGTCAGCGCAGCTGTGCACGTGAACCACATTGTTGGAGCAGCGCAGCTCGAACAGTGGCTGGCTCTGTGGGCAGATGGGCGGTGGCATCAGTGCAGGCCCCACTGCCCACCTGGGGCCCATCCTGGGAGGGCCCACAGGTCTGCCCCTGCCACAGGGAGCGCTGGCCGCCTTCCCTCAGGTGGCAGCCTGTGCAACACTCATTGAGCACATGTGCAACTCAGAGAGTGACGTGGCCCTGGCTGAGGCCACCCTGGGAGCAGGAGCGCAACCACCCATCACCTCACGCCCTCTGCCCCTACCTCAGTCCAGCAAAGGGGCCTGTTTCTCACTGAACAGAGGAGGAAACTGGGGCCCTGTAGGGCTGTCAGTGTCCCAGGACCCCTTTGGGCCCTCCTCACAGATGCCCTTGGGTGATGGGCTGAAACCCTGTCCACTCAGCAAACAGTGTGGGGCAACCAGGGGCCTGAACCTCCCCAGCAGGTGCTAATATAGCCATCAGGGCAGGGCAGGCCATGCGACCCCCTCAGACCTCCTCAGGCCCCAGTGAAGGCTACACTCACCAGTTTGCCCTCAGTGCTCCCCTTCCACGTTTTGATCACCAGTTCCAAGAGGTCCACGTCCAGGACACAGACATAATCTGAGGTAGGAGGGGAAGACAGGTTCCTATGGTCTCCCTCCAGCCAGTCCCTGCCCACCACCAGGGGGAGGATCAGGTGCACCTGGTTGTGGCCCCTGTGTGTGCGCAGGTGCACTGAAAACCCGGGCAGCAGTGGGGTGAGGACACCTCACTGCTCTGGGTATGGCGGGGGCTGTGGTCTCTCAGAGGGAAGGGAGCCAAGTCCAGGCCCTGCCCACCTCGCCGCAGATCCAGGGTCTCCACCTCACACTTATCGGACAGGTACAAGGCGGAGTCGTCAAGGATGAACCTGGTGGGGAACAGGGCTGAGAAGGGCCAGGAGCCACTGCAGCGGCAGCTTCATGGCAGACGGGCAAAGCGTGGGGCTCCTGGCAACAGGCAGAGGGACTCAAGCCCACAAGAAGCTGCTGTGTGAGGAGCCCTCCAGCTTTGGTGCTCCTGTCTGTACAATGGGCAGAGCCTGGGCTGCAGACCCTGTCGGCTGGCAGGCGCTGTGTAGGGCCACACTTGGAGTTCTCAAGGTGCTTCCCGCTCCACCACCTCACGTGGGCCTCACACAGACCTGGGCAGGGAGGCAGGGAGGGGTCCTTTTCCCTCTACAGCAAACAAGTCCTTAGTCAGGTGTGGTGGCACACGCCTGGAATCCCAACAGCTCAGGAGGCTGAGGCAGGAGGATCATGAGTTCAAAGCCAGCCTCAGAAACTTAGCAAGGCCCTAAGCAACTAAGTGAGACCCCGTCTTTCAATAAAATATAAAAAAGGGGGCTGGGACTGTGGCTCAGTGGTAGAGCGCTCGCTTAGCATGGGCGGGACCCGGGTTTGATTCTCAGCACCACATACAAAAAAAAAAAAAGGCATTGTGTTGTGTCCATCTGTAAAAAAGATTCTCTCTCTCTCTAAAAAAAATATATATATATTTATATATATGGGCTGGGGCTCAGTGATAAAGCACTTGCCTAGCATGCGTGAGGCACTAAATTTAATCCTCAGCACAACATAAAAATAAATAAAAGTTGGGGCTGGGATTGTGGCTCAGTGGTAGAGCGCTCGCTTAGCATGGGCGGGACCCGGGTTCGATTCTCAGCACCACATAAAAAAATAAAAAAGACATTGTGTTGTGTTCATCTATACCTAAAAAATAAACATTAAAAAATTTTTTAAAAAAATAATAAAAGTATGGTGTTCAAGTACACTAAAAAATATTTTTTAAAAAAGGGCTGGGGATGTGGGAGTGGTTAAGTGGTCTTGGGTTCAATCCCTGGCAAATAAATATATAGAGAAAAATAAAATAAAACAGGCCAGGTGCTTAAGTTCTTGAGGCTGGCTTTGAACTCATGATCCTCCCGCCTCAGCCTCCAGAGCCACTGGGATTACAGGTGTGCACCACTGCGCCTGGCTATGTATGCTTCTTTCCAGTCTTTTCTATGCAGTCATATGTGTGTTTGTGTGTGTGTGTGTGTGTGTGTGTGTGTGTGTATTCACCAACCTGCAGGGCCAAGGAACAAACCTTACACATGCTAGGCAAGCACCTTGCCACTGAGCTAAACCCCCAACTCTCATTTTTAAAATATTTTTTAACATTATTCCTCAACTTTATATTAATGGTTACACAGTATCTCAGGGGTGAGGCATATTTATTTATTCAGTGGTGATTTGGGGACACTTAGATTGTTTAAGTTTGAACTTTTATTTTTTAAATTTTGCCTTGCTAAGGATGGAACCCAGGGCCTCACACTAGTGTCCCCAGCACTAGTTTGAACCATTCTGTTACACTACAGAGACTTGAACTCTACCTCTCTTATCCTCTTATCCTCAGGCAACCCCTAGAAGAGAGATCACCAGGTCAGAGAGTATCCCTTGTAAGGATCTGATTTGGGGCAACCAGCTCCACTCTAAGATGGAAACAACTCACATTCCTGCAAAAGGTACCTTCACCTGAACATCAGACAGGCCCAGACGGGCCTGAGGACACAGAGCAGGTTGGCAGCCACAGCCCCACTGGGGTGGGACTGATGGCATGTGGGGCAGCCTGCGTACCTGAGCAAGAAGGTGGATGTGTCCATGACGATGTTGCTGGAGAGGGTGAAGGTCTCAGCAGTAAGGAGGACACGAACAGGGAGGTAGAGGGGCCTAGAGGACACACTTGGGCTGGGGCAGGCTCCTTACATCTGAAGCCTGCCCCTGGCTCCTTCCCCAGCCCGGCTCTGGCCCTGACCCACGCCCATCCAGCCTGGTTACCTGTAGTCCACAGCGCAGGAGAACAGATGTGTGTGCAGGACAGTGATGACTGTTGGGGGCAGATAGCCCAGCACGGGGTCATCCAGCACATCTAAGAACTCCAGCAGCTTTGGAAGCCAGGCCAGGGAGGGATAATGAGCACGAGACAGCCCCCTCTTCCAATACCTCCCTGTCCTGGCCACTACCCAGCACCCCACCTGCTGCCCCTGAGCTGTGCACCACACCCCTTGCTAGGAGGTCCAGCCAAGGTCAGCTCCAGCCCAGCTGGTATCCCTCACCAGCTTCAACCCCTTTGACCCGCCCACCCAATCCAAAGTCCAGAGTCCTGGGCCAAGCGACTTCCCAGGCCCCTTCTGTTCACCTGGGAGTGCCAGCTCTGTTCAGGTAGGGCCATGTAGTGGCGCAGGGTGGCTTTGTGCAACCTTAGTGTCACCAGGAACTCCTGAGGGGGGGAGCAGTCAGAGCAGTGGGGAGCCCAACCCCAGCAGGCCCTGAGGAGGTGGCTGCCCAGCCAGGCGGGAAGGTGGAGTCAGGAAAAGCTGTACCTTGACATTCTTGTGGGGGTCCAGGTGGATGCGCACGGCGGCAGACAGCATGGGAGGGCCCTGGCCCTTGCGGCCTGAGGCTCCCCGCTCAGTCACCCCTTCCTCTGAGGGGTAGATGGTTGGGGCCAGCTGGGTTGGGGGAGTAAAGCTGGGCAGTTCCAGGTGACTGGACAGCAGGTAGTTGTCCACAGCCGCTGCAGAGGGATCTCACTGAGCCCATGCCAAGGCCACTGGCCACCCACTCTGCTCAGGGGCCCATTCCCAGAGAGCCCCCCACCCTTCACACCTCGGTGGTAGAGTGTGGCCTTTTCAGCCTCGAGGCAGAAGTAGCCGAGCCCCGGCTGGCCGCGGTACTGAGAGACACTGAAGATGGTGCCCCGTTCCACATCCAGCACCAGCTCCCCATGTGCGACCTCCAGCCGCCTCCCACCTTCGTCCTGCAGAGACAGAGCACCCACCTGTGCCACCTGCTTCGTTTGGTGGCTCCAGGCCTTGGGAGAAGTGTCACCTAGAGGCCTACCTGCAGGCACTTGCCTCTTCTGACATATGAGAATGATCCCTGCCTCTTGCTCCGTCTAAGGGACCAAATTCCCACCTGCCCCCCAGCATGGTTTCACCCAGAGGGGGTGTCAGGAAGTTGCTGACAGGCACAATGGAACTGGGTGGCGGGTGGGTGCTGGTGGCCACCTGGCCTTTGGCTCTCCATATCCCTGCCCTGGAGCTGCCATGTTGGTGCTGCCCCCTGTCACGGGGGTCTGGAGCAAGGGCTTGTCTTGCCACGGCTGCCCTCACCTTGGCCTCACAGAGGGCTGTGATCCGACCCTTCAGCACCGTCACCAGCGTAGAGAAGGTACTCTGGGAGTGACGGCGTCGGGGCTCAGGGGCAGGGGCCTGGTGGACACCTGAGGCCCCCACCGAGAAGAAGTGGGTGTCCTCATCATCCGAGTCAGAGTCTGGCAAGATTAAGGCGGCTGGTGGGATGGAGACCTGGCAGGCCTGCCCAGCCCTGCCCACACGTGGGGTCCTCCCGTCAGCCCGGCTCGAGAGCACCCCTCATACCCAGCTTGAAGGCTGACTTGCACATCTTGAAGTTGTCGTGCCAGAAGCCGGAGGAGCCCAGGAAGCCAGGGGGTTGAGAGGCAGGGTCAGGGGTGGGAAGCAGGTCCGCGGGCTCCCACATGAGCAGGTCATTGTTGATCCTGAGAAGGGAGGGGGGAGGATAGGTGAGGGAGGACAGGGTCCGGCCCCCGGCCCAGCCCGCCTGCCCCGTGCTGCCACCTGTTGTAGATGCTCTCGTAGACCTCCTTGCTGGGCAGGAAGATGTGGGCGCTGGGCAGAAGCACCTCCAGGCCACAGCGGGACAGCGCCAGAGTCCGGCTCTGGAACGTCCTCATTTCCTCAGGGTCTCCAGGGATCACCATCTGGACAGGGCGAAGAGACCCCCAGCAGGACAGTCATCTCCGCCTGGCCGGGCCTGTCCCTACTCCAGCTCACTCGTTCACTCACTTATCCACTCACAGGAGCCCTTCTCTGTGTGAACGGGTGATGCCCACCTGGGACCAGCACTAGTGGCATGCCAACCTTGCTCTGAGGGCACAGACTCTTTCACCCTCACAAGGGCCCTTGAGACAGAGCTCCTTGTGCCTACTTCCCAAAAGAGAAAACTCATCTGCAGGCAACACTCCAAGTGGTCAGAGCCACGGAGAGGCCCGGCCTGCCACCAATACAGGCAGTGTGGCCCACAGAACAGTCCCTCTGCTGCCCCTCACTCAGCAACTTCAAAGAGCACCTGAGGCCGAGTATAAACTGCCAACAACAGCTGAGCCAGGCTGCAGGCCTGATCTTCCCGACCACCGGGCCTGCCCTTGCCAGGGAGCTTCCCTCCCGACCCCTGAGCACAGGTGGGTGCTTCAGAGTCCCTTATTGGCCTGAAATAATCAAAGAAACAAAATCCTCCCACTTGTGTTGGGTCACCTCATGTCCACCCCAGGGAGTCCTGTCACTGAACCACAGTCACATAGGTGGCTCCCAAGGCAGCGCTGCAAGGGGGGGGGGGGCAGGGAAGAGGGGGCGGGGCAGGCTCACCTCCTCCGTCTCATACATGGTCCTCTTAGAGGAGAAGGGCGAGGGCTCAGGCTCTCGCAGCTCGCACGGACTCTCGGTGGACAGCTCCAGGTCTTCTCCCTTCTCTGGGGCCGTCTCCCACTGTGTGCTGCCGGACTGGGGGTCCAGGGTCAACACTATCCTACCAGGGCAAAGGCCTGTCACTGGCCTGTAGGGCCCCTGGGACCCGGGCCTCGGCTGGCCTCCTGCACTCCAGTGGCAGGACCCTCCCCTCCGGCTGCTCCTTCCAGAGACTCCACTTACTGGGGGAGGAAGTACTTGTGTCCAGGACTCTTGGGGTCCAGGGCTTTGGAGACACGGAGGCAGGGGACAGGTGGCTTTTCTCCATCTTCATAGATTCCTGGAGGAGATGGAGAGGGGTGAGGATCATCTCTGAGACCTCTCTCATTTTTCCCCATTGCTGGGTCCAGTCAGACACTCACAGACTGCGGATAAAGGGTCCCCTCTGCCTGTTGCCCAGGAGGCCAGGGATAGTCACGCTACTGTTCCCCAAAACTGGTAAGAGCCTGTGCCAGGATCTGCTCTGTGACCCACTTGCCCCAAGTCCACCTCTCCCCAAGGCCCAGGCCCCCTGCCCCGGGTGTTGTTCCCAAGGGCTCTTACCATGCAGGTCAGAGCAGGTGAGTTCCAGGCGGGTGGGGGCTGGGGGGCCAGGCCCACTGCTAAGCTCGGACCGGAACTGAGGATCACTCAGCTCCAGCCGCAGTTGCTCAGCCCGCACAGCCCGGCCTGCCCAAGGGTCCCGCTCGGGCCTCAGGTCAGCGATGGGAAATCGCAGCCTCAGTGTGGCCCGGGGTGCTGAAAGCCGAAATACTGTCTGCTGCTCAGTGGCTGGTGGAGGCTCTGCCTGCGGAAGGGTCAGGCGTCAGAGATGCCAGGGCCCTTGATACTATGGTCAAAGGCCAGAGGATCAGAGCTCTGTTCCCCATCCCAGTTCATTGGGATGTCTCACCAGAAGGCCAGCAGGAGGCTCAGGGGGTGTGGTGGCCATGTGCAACAGGGCAGCCAGGCGATCCAGGGCCCCCAGCTCCACATCTGCTTGAAAATCGGCTAGGTCCAGGGCCAGTTCTGAGTGGCAATGGCGGGCAATGGAGCGCCGGGGCCGGCTCTGTGTGGGGGCAAGAGTTTTGGACTGGTGAGGGCTGCAGGGCAGGTGAGAGCAGGACAGGAAGGGGCTTCCTCAAACAAAAATAAAACCTGAGTCCTTCCTCATGGTGGAAGAGCTTGGTAGGGGCCCAAGGAGACTGGGACTTTCAATACCCTGCCCTGTTGGACGACTCGCTGGTTTATTTAATAAAAGCCACCCAATATTTGCTCCTCCCACCTCAGAGGCTCAGCAGAGAGCAGCCCTGTTGAGACTCTTAGCAACCAGGCTAAGGGACAGCATGGATGGAGCACGGGGTCCATGACCCTGGGAAAAGAGCCTCTCAGCCTGGGATGGGAGGTGGTTACCTTGGGCACCCGGCGCAGAGTCTGTGTGTGGCGCAGGTGGGCACAGGGCCGAGCTGAGGCCTGGGAGCCCATGTTACTGGGGAAACTCAGGATCTGGGATGGGACATGGCCGGTGAAGAGGGTCAGGTAGGCCTGGGAGCCCACCTAACCCCCAGGCCCTGCCTCCACCCTCACCTCTGTGTACTCGGGCTCCGAAGTGCCCCTGGGCCACAAGCACTCCAGCACCTCCAGCTGCCCAAAGCGTACTTCCGTGCTGCTCGTCCGCCGGCCCCTACTGCCGGTCCGCAGCTCCCAGGACAGCTGCACAGCTGTGCCTGTGAGCCTGCAGGGAAGAAGACAGGCATCAGAGGGTGGGCTTGGGGATTCCAGGAGTCTCTTTACAGGCCCCTTCCTCGGGCTTGTGGCTTATACCGGACGTGGCTACAGGGGCAGGCTTTCTGGAAGCGCGGCCGGAGGTGGTGGAATTCTCGGGAGCCGAACGGCCCATCCTTGGCAGCATCAAACTCAGCAAAAAAATGGGTGGCGAGGTCAGGTGGTCCAGAAGATGGGGCAGAAGTCTGAAGCAAAGTCAGGGTCACACCCCCCAGGGTCATCTTCAGCAGTGAATCAGGGCGCATGGTGTCCGGAATGGGTGTGGGGGCCGCCTTGCCTGAGGGGACAGAGATTTCATTAGGGGCTCCTAGGAGCTTACGGGCACCCCAGCGAGTGTGAGAGTCAGCCACAAAGCTGGCCAAGCTGGACTATGGGGGGAGGCTAAATCTGCCTCACCATATAGCTCTAGCAGGGGGCTCAGTCAGGCAAAGGTGACAATAAACACCTTCTGTACACCAGGCCCTCCGCCCAGGCTGTTTAACCTCCTCAAGGTGCTAGAAGGATTCATTGGTATGATAGGCACCCAGCCCAGTGCCTGACCCACAGTAAGCTCTCACACCAACCAAACAACATCCAGATCTTTTATCAGTCTCAGAGCTTAAATGCTTGACCAAGAGTGCTGACTTAGATCCTGAGGCCCCATCCATTACATCACCAGCTTCCCAAATTAGGTCTCTGGGGAGCCACATCACAGTGGCAGGTGTCTCCAGGCATCACTGGGGTCTACTACATGCATCTGAGATCCGAGGCATCCAGGCCCCTTTCAGCCCTCCTCACCTCTAGAGGGCTGTCCAGGGTACTCAACTCACCAGCTGCGGGGGTAGGGGCAGAGAGTCGGCGGGAAGCCATGTTGCTATGCATAGAGGAGCCCAGGTCCACATCAGAGAGGGAGAGCTCAGAGACTGCTGAGGTCACACTGCTCGTAAGGCCAGTCATGGAAAAGAAGAGGTCTAGGGACAAGGTGAAAGGTGTGAGGGACAGAAGCTGGGCCCCTGGACTCTTGCACCCACATACATTGCCCCTCCAACCTGCATCTGCCCTACACCCACCAGTGCCGTCCAAGTTGACAAGAGGGTTGGGGAGGGGCTCTGGGCTGAGAGGCTCGGCCACAGCACCCGCCTGCAGCTGCTGGTTCAGGTCCTGCTCGATCAGCCACAGGTCTTCAGCACCGAGCGGGCGGCTCTTGTTCAGCTTGTCAGCCAGGCCTTCAGGGTCTAGGGGAGGGCATTTCAATCCAACCTGGCTGGCACTCCCTGCCACCCACTCCCTGGACCGCCCAGAGGCCTCACCTGTAAGGCTAACAGCACTAAGCAGATCCTGAAGCTGCTGGAGCTGCCGTGGGGTCAGAAGCAGGTGCAGAGAGCCCAGCTGTCCTGCCACCTCCAACTGGGTGCCAAAGGGACAGCCATGAAGTCCAAACTCACCACCCGCCCCCTTGAGATGTGCCGCCCACCTGTCCTTACGCTGGGGAATCAGGATGCCACGCTGACGAGGATAACATCTGTTAACAACTAGCTGATGACCCTGGCCACAACTGAGTCTGGGGCTCAGTTTCTCTAGTTGCAAAGAAAGTAATAACTTCCCCCGCTTGACATCGTCCCTCTGGCCTGGGCACGAGCAGCATTGCTAAGGAGGAGTCTGGGATGGGACACACTGCTCCAACCTCCGGGCCTGGGACCCACCTTGGGGCCTGGGAAGGCCTCGTTCTGCTTCAGCTTCACCATCAGCTCCATGTACCCTGAGCAGCTGCCGATTTGCAAGGGAGGCTCTGGCGGTTCTACCTGGAGGCAGAGAGTTGAGAAAAGTTGGTGATGGTCTGAGGGATGGGAGCAGGGTGAGGGGGCTCAAGGGTGTGAGAATCATCAGCCCACCTGCGGGGGGAACTCTTCGAAGTGCAGACGCACCCCTGCCAGCTGCAGCAGCTTGTGCAGGAAGGCTGGTGGCTGGTGCACATCTACCGGTGGCGCCTGGCTTGGGTCCCGCACTGCCTCGTCACAGTACTCCAGTCTGGGGAGTGTAGGGTCAGCTCTTGTCCTGGCCACCCCAGGCCTGGAGCCCTTTCTCCACACAGTGTTCTGTTCTAGGGGCATGGGTTGGGGAGCCCAGCGTGCAGAGCTGCCCGTCATGCCCATGGTGGCCATCCTGGACCACCATGTCCACCTTGGGGGCTCAGGCCAGGCCTTGGTCCTCTGACCCTCAGCAGCTAACCTGTCTTTGGGGCTCAGTTTCTCCAGGCCTGGACGACAGTTCCAGGCTCCAAACACAGCCCACCCCAACAACTTCACTACCGCCCAGCCTAACCCTGCCCTGCCCTGCCACTTCCCAAGAGCCTGATCCAGGGATGGGGGCCAGGGCAAGACCATCCAGCAGCCTCCCCCCGTCCCCGAGCCCACCCCATGTGGCTGGCCCCTACCTCTGTACATGGACCTCCACAGCCACACCGTGCTCCCCATCACCTGGTGAGTGCTCCACCCTCACAACAGTGTTCAGGAAGGTCACCTTGATTCTCCGCAGCACTGGGGGGGGGTGGTCTTGGATCAGGTGGGGTGACAAGATGGTAGTCTCCCAGCTGGGCAGCAGGGTTACTGCCTGAGCCCCCTGTCCTATGGCCCAGAGGGGTCTGCTCACCAGTCTCAATGGTCTGGGCAAACATCTCCAGTCCCTCCAGAGGCTGTGGGGGCTCAGAGGGCTCAGGGAGCCCCTCCCGCAGACACTCCTGAGCCAGCTGCAGGCTTGTGGTCATGCAGGAGGCCCAGCTCTGCGAGTCAGCAGCCCCTGGCCCTGTGGGAAAGAAAAGGTTCTTAGGGCAGACGCGCTCGGTCAGCTCCAGACTGCCCGGCCCTGGCCTTGCCTTGCCCTCACCTTGTCCCCGGCGGGGCTGCAGGGTGAGCTGGAGGCCTGACACGCGCACGGTGCAGTGATCAGTGAGCAGCGCAGCCCAGGGCACAGCCACCTCGATGGAGCCCACAAAGCCTTCCACCAGCTCTAGTGGCGACTCCATTGACTCCAGAACCTCATTCACAGACTGGAAACGAGCAGGGGACAAAGTGGTTTAGTGAAACCCCACATCCAGCTGACAGCCACAGCCTTTCCAGTTACTGTCACACAGAGCACTCAGCTTTCCCTGTCCCTCCATGTGCTATCTACAAGGCCCTACCTTGGCTCATGCTGTTCCCTGCTCCTGGCCTGCTCCATCATCTAAAGCCACTTAACCCTTTAAGCCAGCTCAAATGTCTCCTTCTATGTGAAGTTAAAATTGTTTACTGAGGCCAGGCACAGTGGCGCACGCCTGTAATCCCAGTGGCTCAGGAGGCTGAGACAGGAGGATTGTAAGTTCAAAGCCAGCCTCAGCAAAAGTGAGGCGCTAAGCAACTCAGTGAGACCCTGTCTCTAAATAAAATGCAAAATAGGGCTAGTGATGGCTCAGTGGTTGAGTGCCCCTGAGTTCAATCTCCAGTACCAAAAAAGTTTATTGAGCAACTTCTATGTGCACATGCCAAGGCTCCATGGGTATATGTTCTAGACATGGGGATAACACACACACAGGCCTGGCAGAGAGAACAGCAGCACCCCCCATTCACCCTGGGCAAACAGAGTTCAAGGGAAGAATGTCCAGGAGAGGGCTGACCTGAGGTGGGAAGGAGCCTCTGAACCCCAGACACATGGTGTAGCTCTGAGGCACGAGGGTAAACCCCTAGTGAAGACATCTGTGCTGGCTTTGCACCCTCACCAGCCTGGGAGCTCCTCAAGGGCAGCAGCACACTTGCCTTCTCCCTGCGACCCCAGGTGCTCTGGGTGCTAATACCAGAGAGGGCTTCAGTAAGCATCTGCCTGACCCGTGAATGAACAGGTACCAATAGAGCCACAGAGTCCAAATTTCCTACCCAGAGGCCAATGGATGGGGAAATTTAGGTCTGGAAAGAAGGGACTACTTGTCACCCCTTGTACTGTGAGGACTGAGGGTGGGACCTGGGCCTCTCTCCCAGACAGGCAGTCTCTTGGGGGCCTTTAAGGTGAGCTGCAGGCTGAGGACCTGGGAGGACGGCTGGTTAGCAATATAGTGCCTGCATTTTCCCCAGGTCAGGAGGAAAGCAGGCTAGCTAGGAGTCCCATGGGTCCCCAACAAGAGGGCAGGGCACAAAGGAATAGGGGTGTTTTCTGTTGTTGAAAAGAGAAAGGGAAGTTCAGAGGTCTGGGCCAGCTTACAGGCCAATCTAAGAGGCCAAGTTCAGAGGTCCGAGGAGACCTACACTGGAATTCACAGACCACGGGCTGCTGGGAAGTGCCTCCAACTCAGGGCTCAGCTCCCACTCCCCTATTTGCACCCAAGTTCTGGCCACCTCTAAGCCTTAGCTCTTCCTTCCCAGAACTACAGATCCCTGGGGCCAGCCAAAAAATGAGAAGGCCCTGCCCCCACGCCTAACCTGCTGCTCTGGACCTTAAGGGCTGACCCAGTACCAGCCTTAAACTGGTGCCTCTAATTGGTGGCTCCTGGGCTACTCCCCAGGTCAGCTGAGCTGTGAGTCAGGGGCCCCTCACCCACCACCCCCCAGCCTCAAGCCTTGGACAAGACCCAGGCTCACTCTGGCTTCCTCAGCATCTCTTAACTTCCTCGTTGCCCAAGGCCAGACCTTCACATCCTTCCTAGAGGGCTGCCCTCCAGGTAGAGATGATGGGTCCCAAGTCCCTCCCTAAACCCAGGCTTGGTCCCTCCTACTCTCCCTAAAGCAGGAAGTAGACAGCGGCAGAGTCACACGAGGTGTTGATCAACACGGGTGCTGACGCCGTTGTTGACATCCACATCCGGAGGCGAACCCCACCCACCGGCCCAGGATCCTGGGGTCAGGAGGTCGCGGCGCACTTTCCACAAGTGCCCCCACAGGGCTGTGGACCACGACAGCCTTTCCTACCAGCTGCTTCAGCCCAAATCTGTCGCTGCCCTGGCCCCACTACATGGGAGTCCCCGTTCCTGGGCTTTCTCTTCACCCACTCTAGCACCTAGGTATCACCCTCAACTCTGCCCCCAAACTCAATGTGACCATGCTGTCATTCTCCAGACAAGCGACATCCCCTCTCCTAGCCTGTTTCTCCTCCGGTGAAGTGGAGACCCGGACTCCTTCCCTTCCAGCTTGTTGCTCTGGCAAGGAACTGAAGCCACCAGCGGGGTGCCTCCGACTCCTGGAGAGGGCCCTGCTCCCCTGGCCTCTCACGCCGGTGCCTGCTCTTTCGGCTGGAATTGATCCTTTGGCAGCCTCAGGTCGCTGCGCTCCCGCCCTCCGCGCCTGCCCGAGCTCGGGCCTGGCTTCTCACCCAGGTCTCCAGGTGGATATCCCGCAGAGCAACGCTGCCCTTGTACAGATCCAGGCTGAGCTGGTCCAGGCTGAGGTGTTCCTGAAAGAAGTGCCCCAAGTAATGGTGCAGCAAGTAGCGGCAGACCCGCTCTTTCACACAGTTCGACCATGGCCACAGCCATCGTGACATCTCGGAGACCGCCTGGCCCCGGCCGCCTCCGCTTGCCGCCAGCCGGTGATCCCTGTCCGGCTGCGCTGTTCACTAGAGCCCCCGGCTTGCCCCACCGCTTCTCTCAGCGCCAGGCCGCGCCCCCAGCTGTCCAGCCACGCCCCCATGCTCACTGCCATTGGCCATTGGAAAGGGCGAGGCCCGCTGATTGGCCGCAAGAGGAGGAGCTTTCGGGAGCGAAAAAGGGACTGGGTTCTTGGCATGATATAGTGCCCTCAAACATGATTTACGCTTGCGTATAAATACTGTGTGGGAGGACCTTTAACCTCCCTTCTACAGACTCTGGAAGGCTGTTGTTGTAGGTTGCGGGGGGCGGGGGGGGGGCGGTCCCGCAGAGGAATGCGCATGTGCCGACTCGTCCGACTACTTTAGGTAGTTGGGAAGAATTTAAAGGGACAGTATCACATCAAACTTCGTAGAAGGCTTTCAGAGGAATCAAGTCAGCATGGTATCTGTAGCATGCCTCTGTGGAAACAAGTGAATAAACATTTGCGTTTTATGAAACCCTTTACCATTCTGTATGTCATTTAAACTTCTTAACTCTCTGAAGTAGTGATTATTGTCATCAATTTACAGGTTTAGGGAGGTTGCTGGGTCCACCAGGAAGGTCTTTTATTCCACTCCTCACCAAGGAATGTGCCACAGAAGATTAGCTGACCCACCCTTCTCTCCGCAGCTGGTCAGGCCTGGGGGCCCTCTCTAGAATAATAATAGCTTTTCATATCTCTAATCCTAAAATCAATAAAGATTGGATTCTACCTCGCTCCAGAGAGGCATTCATTGTTTTTGAACAGCCTGTGAGTGGAGAACGGTTTTTACATTTTTAAATGGATGGGGTGGAGTGGGGAATCAAAAGAATTGACATTTCATGACATGAAAAATCATATTTCAGTGTCCGTGAATACAATCTTATTGGAATATGGCCATACTCTCTTCGAATGCTGTTCTGTGCTCTTTTCTAGCTGCATTGGCAGAGTCATACACTTGAAGCAGAGGCCTGCGAAGCCTAAAATATTTGTTTTCTGGCCCTTTACAGAAAAACTTTGCTGACTCCTGCTCTACACTTTGGCCACAAAATCTCTTCCATCATGGGAGACCTCAGGGGTCCACTGGTAAATGATTATTCTATTTTAGGTTTACTAGGAAGTTGGAATCTATTTAAGTCTAATGCCAAAAGTCAGCTGGAAGCATGGCCCAGGGGGTCAGAGACCTGGATCCCAATCCCAGCCCTTGGTGTCCTGAGGGAAGTCACCACTCTTCTGTAAGCCTGGATTTTATCCCTGTACCCTTTGGTGAGGATAGTAGGCTCATTACACGGAGAAGACTGAGGATCAGCCTCCAAGAGATTCCAGGAGACATTGGGAAGGCCCCATTGGGGGAAGTGGGCTGACATGGCCATTCAAAAGGTATTTGTGGAATGATTCAAGAGAATTCTGTCTTCCATGACAGGTTAGGGACAGGGCTGTGCTCATCAGTTGTTTATTAAATGAATACTGATAAAAACAATAGACCCTATGAATTGAGCTTACGTGATGTTCTCTGTCCTTGTGACCTTACACACATTATTTCTTCTGCTCTTCTCCATAAGCTTGTTAGGGAGGCATTATGAATACCCCCATTTTGTGGGAGAGGAAACTGAGGCTGCATGCCCAAGTGCCTGTGGAGCAACTGAACGAATGAGTTCCACTGTACCACAGGCGCTGGGCACAGAAGGGTATATTCTCCAAGAGTCCAGGAAAGTGTCCAGGGAGCACTACCTACAGTGGGACACTCCCTAGCCCAGTGTTCCCTGAGGTGGCAGGGCCAGGCTGCGCTCACATCTGCTCTCACATCTGCGCTCACATCTGTAACTTGACTGGCTACCACATGTGCCTCTTAGGATTAAGTGCCTGGGAGTCCACCCCTGAGCCCAATTCCCAGTACAGTGTGGGAGCCACAGCACGGCACTAGGACGGAGAGGGGACACAAAGTTCCTTCTGTCACCTTCCCCAGATAATTCACCACAAGCTCCAAAGAAAACCAACTCCAAAGAGTGGTGCCCAACCGAGCCTAGGCCCTGGAGCAGCCGGAAGCAAATCAGTGAACACAAAATACTGGCAGAATAAAAGAGCCAGTAGCCTCTTGGGAGGGAAGGTGGTGTTGAGGTCCCCGCTGGGGTGTTTCTGGGATGGAGTCCCAGGCCCCACTTCAGGTCTCAGCTGTCCCAAATACGTAGTCCCCGGAACCACATCGGAGGACTTCTACTGGATGACAATACTGGATCCGAGGAAACTCAAGGGGTCTGGGGAAGGATGCAGCCAGGATTCCTCCCTAGAGGGAAAACAGGGAGGGACAGGCTTTTGCCCAAGGGGTCCTAGGAGGGGCACCTTAGATAAGATGGAAACAAAACATGTAAAGGTGCTTCAGGCTTCAGGGGACTTCAGAATCTCCCTAGGGAGGGCCTACCTTTGGGGATCCCACTGTAGGGTCAGGATGGGTGTGGAAAGAGTTGTGGCTTTTGATTTGGTCTTGATGGAGGCCTGGATTTTGTCAGAGGGAAGAGTTTTCTAGAAGGAAGATAAGCTAGAACACAAGGCTGGGTGGGGTTGGAGGGAGGATTCCAGGAAATGGCAAAGAACAGGGGTCCAGGCCAAAGGAGCTCATTTAGGGTAGCTCAGAGGCAATCAGATACAGTGAGATCTTGATGCACCTGAAAAGAAATTCTTATCTGAGTATACTAAACACCACTGAGTTGACCGGCAGGGTGGCACATGCCTATAAGCCTATAATCCCAACTAGTTCAGGAGGCTGAAGTAGAAGGATCCCAAGTCAAGGCCAGCCTGGGGCAACTTAATAAGACCATGTTTCCCTCCCTCCACCAAAAAAAAAAAAAGTTTGGGGGATGTACCCAGGATGGTGGGGTGCCCTGGGTTCAACCCCCAGACTGAACGAAACAAAGCAGGAACCATTGAATCCTACAACTAAAATGGATGAAGTTTTTTTCATATTTTCTTTTGTTTTGAATATATTTCCATCACTGCATATATCACAATGTGATACATTTTGTATGAATTGTAGTAAAACACTGGATATAAACTTTACCATCTTACCAGGGACAGTGGCATGTGCCTGTAATCCCAGTTGCTGGGGAGGCTGGGGTAGAAGCATCATAAGTTTGAGGCCAGCCTGGGCAACTTAGGGAGACCTTGTCTCAAAATAAAAAATTTAAAAGGGGTCTGGGGTTGTGGCTTGGCAGTAGAGCACTTGCCTAGCATGTGTGAGGCACTGGGTTCGATCCTCAGCACCACATAAAAATGGATAAATAAAATAAAGGTATTGTGTTATCTACAACTATATATATATATATATATATATATATATATATATATATATATATATATATATATTTTTTTTTTTTTTTAATTTAAAGGGATAGGGCTGGGGATGTGGCTCAAGCAGTAGCCGCTCGCCTGGCATCCGTGCAGCCCGGGGTTCGATTCTCAGCACCACATACAAACAAAGGTATTGTCTGCGGAAAACTAAAAAATAAATAAATACATATTAAAATTCTCTCCCTCCCTCTCTCTCTCTCTCTCTCTCTCTCTCTCTCTCTCTCTCTCCCCCCTCTCTTTCTCTTAAAAAAAAAATTAAAGGGATAGAGATGTAGCTCAGTGATAGAGTTATTGCCTAGTATGTGAAAGGCCCTGGGTTCAATCTCTAGTATAGAAAAAGAAAAATAAAATAAAATAAAAAAACTTTTCCCAGCCTTTTTGTTTTGATACTAGGGATTGAATCCAGGGGCACTTAACCACTGAGCCACACCCCAGCCCTTTTTATATTTTTTATTTAGAGACAGGGTCTTGATAAATTGCTGAGGCTGGGGCTGGGGTTGTGGCTCAGCGGTAGAGCGTTCGCCTGGTAGGTACGAGGCCCTGGGTTCGCTCCTCAGCACCACATAAAAATAAACAAATAAAATAAAGATATTGTGTGAAAAAAAATGCTGAGGCTAACTCTGATTCACTATCCTCCTGCCTCAGTCTCCCAAGCTGCTGGGATTACAGATGTGTGGCACCATGCTAAGCTTTCTTCCCATCTTATGCTGTTTTGGTTTTGTTTTGTTTGTAGCAGGGATTGAACCTGGGGGTGGGGTGCCAACAACGGATTCATATCACTAGCCCTTTTTGTTTTTAATTTTGAGACAGGGTCTTCTAAGTTGTTTAGACCCTCACTAAATTGCTGAGGCTGGCCTCATACTCATGGTCCTCCTGCCTCAGCTTCCTACATCACTAGGATTACAGGTGGACACCACCATGACTGGCCCATCTTAATTAATGCTGTTCTTAAGTGTACAGTTTGGTACTTTTAGGGATATTCACACTGTTGTGTATGCAATCCTCAGACCTTTTTCATCTGGCAATACTGACATAATATACCCATTAAACAACTAAAAAATTGGTAAACTTTACGGTATGTCTATGACATCTCAAGAGAGATATTAAAAACAGAAGAAAAAAAATTTTAACACTGCACCTCCCAGTTGACATTGTGCTTATTTTGAGACCAAGTTCAAATGTCACTTCTGGAGCTGGGGGGTAGCTCAGCATCAGAGTGCTTCCAGCATGGGAGAGGGCCCAGGCTGACCCCCAGCACCAGACACACACACATATATACTCTCTCTCTCTCTCTCTCTCTCACACACACACACACACACACACACACACACACACACAATACCCCCCAAAACAAATATCGCTTCTAGAATCTTATGACTCTCTTCTGCCCTTCTCATACTCAATCCTCAAACAGAGCACCTACTTTGTACAAAGCCCCCACCCTCCATGGTTACCCTGGCCTTCAGACCATAGTACAGGGGTCTATAGAGGGAGGCTAAAGTTAGCTGGGAGGTGGAGGCCTGGTCCCTGGTGGCTGTATTCTAGAGGAGAGGCATACTGGGGATGGACCAGGGACACTTTACCACTGATCTACATCCCAGCCCTTTTAATTTAATGTTATTATTATTATGATTACTGAGACAGGGTTCTCACTAAGATGCCAAGGCTTGCCTCAAGCTTGTGATCCTCCTATCTCAGACTCCCCAGTTGCTAGAATTACAGGAGTGCACCTCTGCCCTCAGTCCTGGTCACTGCTTTTGATGATAGGCTGTGTGACCTTGGGCAAGACAATCTTGCCTGAACCTCCAGCTCCCGGCCTGGCAGTAGGAGGCTCTGTGGGTCCATTCCTCTCACTTGTTGTGCATATGGGAAAGTCTTTGCCTTCTGAGCCTGGAGGTGAGCAAGCAGAGATTTGGGACTCCCCTTTGCAGATGAAGACACCAAGGGCAAGGCCTGATGAAGATTTATGAGCAAGGGGAGCGCTGTCCAGGTCTCCAGGGATAAGGTCCTGGATCCCACCCAGGAAACTGTGGCCCTTAGTAAAGGCCCCTGCCTTCTGTTGCTCTAGAAGGTGGATATCTCTTGAGCACCCAGGTTTCCTCTGTAGCATGGAATGGTCACAAGGGCTCAAAGCAAGGTGGTACAGACTCTAAAAAGGCCCCAGAACCTCCCTGACCTCATTGTCCAGCTTCATTACCCTCTCCTGCTGCTCAGCATAGACCAGACAAAACTTCAGGGTGGAGATTTCACAGCAGTTCAGGGAAATAAAGAGGATGTGGGGACCCCAGGTTTCAGTAAGGGAGCCCAGGACTGCAGACTGGGAACTTCTGTCCAGAATATCAAACTTCTGGAATTCTAGCTGTGCCTTGGATACCAAGCCATACGGTTTTGTACCTCCCTCCCCAGCACATCTTGAGGACAGGATGGCTGGAGACATCCACCTGGGAGGTCAGGCTGCCTGGGGTGGGCGGCAGCTCCGGAGGAGCACCTGCTCTGATGCTTTGCCACTCCAGGGCTGGCCCTTTAAACCACAGACCATGATGTCACCGCAGACAGCAAGAGATGGGAGGGGGACTGCAGGCCTGAGGATGGACTGCATTTCCCAGCAGCCTCTGGCAAACCACACCCCTCCCAGCAGGCATTGGGGCACCTCGGACAATTAACTGGTCCAGTGCCGGTTACAGAGGGTTTTGGAAGTGCCAGGCCATTCGGGGGTGAGGGCGGGGGTCTTATGAGGATGGCCTGGGAGCACAGATGGCCCAGGTCAAATTCTCCGGCCTGCTATAGCGCGCTGGGCCTCCTTCCTGCCAGCGTACTGGCATCATTCTCAGTTTCCTGGTGCAAACTCCTGCGTCCTCCTCTTTCCCTTCGCAGAATCCAGGCATCCAGCCTCGGCTGGAGCCCGTCCCATTCCGTTCTCCGGGTTCCAGAGCCTCAGCCCCTGCCGCGGAGCCCGCGCTCAGGTGTTACCCCTTCGCTCTGGTCGCTCCCTTTAAGCGGGGCGGGGACTACATTTCCCAGCGGCCCCGGGTCCTTCCTGACGCAGCCCCCCCAGTCGCGGGGAGGTGCGGGCCGGGAGGGGGGAGGTGACTTGATGTCATCCTGAGCAGCTGGGCGGCGGGTGCCGGTGCGCCCAGAGCCGGGGCTCCCCCTGCGCTGCGCCGCGCGGCACCCGAGTCCCGGGACGTCAGCAGAGGTCTGCGCGCTGCCCGGGCCAGCCCCGAGCCCGCCGTGCGCCCGGCCCCGACGCGGGGCTGAGCCGGGGGCATGCTCCAGCCCCCCCGGAGCCCCGGAGAGAACCCAGGAGCGCCGCCGCCCAGCCCCAGCGCCCCGAGCGGCGGAACTGCTGCGAAGGAGCCCTGAATCGCCGCCCCGCTCCCCGCGGGCAGCCCCGGGAGGTCCGCGACCAAAGTCTGGGCTTCTGAGAAGTGAGTGTCCCTGCTCTATGAGGTTTTTGCAGGGCCAGGAAGGAGGAGCTGAGTTTTGGGGAGGGTGTTGGGATTTAGAAAGGGTTGGCATGGGGACGGGGTCCCCATTCATGGGTGAGTCCACGGTGGCCCGCACTAGTGGAGCAGGATCTCCCATTTCTCTAAGGGATTAGGGATGAGGAATGCCCCCCCCCCCCAATCTGAGTAAGGGGCTGGCTTGGGGAATAGGCCCTGTTTTGGAAGGGTTATTTTAGAGCCCTGGAGCCTTTCAGTCTGGGAGAAGGGAGGGACCTGTCCATGGTGGGAAGGGGATGCACCCCTATTTGGGGGTATGCCAGGGGTTGGAGGGAAAAGAAGACTGGGCACCCAGCGGCAGCAGCCCAGGCTGTCTCTTGCTGACCTTCTTGGCTTGACTTCCTTCTCACAAGAGCAGAGTGGGAACCCTGACTGGACTCTTCTGGACTCCCAGGAAGGACCTGAGGCCTGAGCCATCTCCTTTCCACCCTGCCTGCCCCCCAGGACTGGGCAGTTGCCTAAGGCCCTGGGGGGGGGCCCAAGACTGTGGTTGTGCCCCCCCCCCCAACAGAATGGGCCCAAGTTAGTCCACTTGGCCTCACCCAGCATCCTCTGGGCCCTGGGGCAATCCCAGGGGCTCTGAAAGCTTGAGCTGCTGCCTGCCTGCCATGGAGACGAAGCTGCCCCCTGCGAGCACCCCTACCAGCCCCTCATCTCCTGGGCTGTCGCCTGTGCCACCACCTGACAAGGTGGATGGCTTCTCCCGCCGTTCCCTGCGTAGGGCCCGGCCCCGTCGCTCCCACAGCTCCTCTCAGTTCCGCTATCAGAGCAACCAGCAAGAGCTCACTCCACTGCCTCTGCTCAAAGGTGAGCCAGCTGCTGACTGCCAGGGTACCTGAGCCCATGAGGGGACCAGCAAGGATGGGGGCAGTGGGAGGAGAAGTAGCCGTCAGAGGGAGTTTGGATGGTCCTGCTGGGTTTGGGATTCCGCCACTGGAACTGACCCCCAGCCCTTCAGCCCTCTGCTGACGCATGGCCTGACTGGCCTGTCATCCCTGGAGGTGGGGCATCCGGAGGTGGTGCCACTCTGGGGGGCAGGCCAGGGCCAAGGGTGGGGCACACAGCCTGGGTTCCAGGAGGCCACTATCAGCCCAGCCAGCTGTCTGTGTCCTGGGGCAGGTGCTTGGAGTGGTTCCTGGTGATCATCATGTAGTCCCCACGTTCATCCTGGAGCCCCTCCCCACTTCTGGCTCATTGAACAGGGTACCACCTAGGAGAGGGAGGCAGAGGCTATTTTTGGAAAGCCCATACAACCAGGCTTTGTGGTCTTGCTTAACATTATGGAGTCTCTGAACCTGGATTAAGAGAAAATGAGGAAGACCCCTGACCCCCAGGAGTGGAGGATAGGACAGGAGATGCTTATTCTCTGCAGGGAGTAGGAGATAGCATTAGAGCATGGGGTCTGGGGGCAGCAGAAGCTGGCCCTAGGGATTAGGAGCCCTGGCAGCTGGGGCCCAGGCTCAGCCCCCTCTGTCTGTCCCTCCTTAGATGTGCCAGCCTCTGAACTGCATGAGCTGCTGAGCCGGAAGCTGGCCCAGTGTGGGGTGATGTTTGACTTCTTGGACTGTGTGGCTGACCTAAAGGGGAAGGAGGTGAAGCGGGCAGCACTCAATGAGCTGGTGGAATGTGTGGGGAGCACCCGGGGCGTCCTCATCGAGCCTGTCTACCCAGACATCATCCGCATGGTGAGCACCGGGCCCAGCCTCTGAGGGACTGCTGGGGGGATACATGAACCCCTACTGAGCCACCTGTAAGACCCTGTGCTAAGAGTAAACCCTACACCCTACAGCTTGGCCTCAGAGCCCATGTCCTCTGTCTCCCCTGAACCCCACTGCTGCCCAGAACCTACTCGGGGCCTCCTTGCACATCCTACCTCCATACCTTTGCTTATGCGAGCGAGGCCTGGAGCGACTGTCCCCCGTGTCACTTAACTTCTGGGGCCCAGCTCTGGTGGTGTCCCTCCTATGAAGTCTCTTTTAATGACCAAGCCCGAAATTTCCTTTTTCTTGCCCAGAATGCCTGTGGGCTTACTGCTGGCAACCATGTCTCCCTCACTGTTGCCCCTGCCCAAGGAGTGAATTGGGCACCTTGCTGGGGCAGGTGCCAATTCTGACCCATTAGGACGTTGGATGAGGGATCTCCCCAGCTTCTGCCTTCAAGGAATCATCCCTGACTCTGCTCCCCAGATCTCAGTGAATATCTTCCGGACCTTGCCACCCAGTGAGAATCCTGAATTTGACCCTGAAGAGGATGAGCCTAACCTTGAGCCTTCCTGGCCACATCTGCAGGTGTGAAGGGTGGGGCAGGCAGGGGTCCACACCTCAGAAGAGCTTCAGTCAGGGAGGGTCTGCTTAGCCCCTAAACTGTTGGATGAAGGTCACAGGGTGGGCTGAGTGGGTGAGGCTGTGGTTGGATTGATCTTTCTGTTTGTCCCTTCCCTTAGCTGGTATATGAGTTTTTCCTGCGTTTCTTGGAGAGTCCAGACTTTCAGCCCTCTGTGGCCAAGAGATATGTGGATCAAAAGTTTGTCCTGATGGTAATGTGGGGAGCCCTGGCTGGGTGGTATCATGGGGCAGGGGCAGGCTCTCTGAGGGCCATGCAACAGGATGGAAACTGCCTGGTGTTGATCTCTCACCTGACCCCACACCCTGTGTTCCACAGCTCCTGGAGCTCTTTGATAGTGAGGACCCCCGGGAGCGTGAGTACCTCAAGACCATCTTGCACCGCGTCTACGGCAAGTTCCTGGGTCTCCGGGCCTACATCCGCAAACAGTGCAACCATATCTTTCTCCGGTGAGTAGCTGCTGCCTGCCTGAGAAAAGCCCTGGGAAGGAGGGAGACAGACCAGTTGGGGAGAAGACTGAGGCCCTCCTAGGCTATGGGGTCTGTGTGGGATTCTGGTTTATCAGGTTCTTTCCCTATGGCCTAATAGTGATTATAAAAGGCTGAGACGTCAGCAGAGGGTGAATGTTTATTTGCATTTCATAGATGGGAAAAAAGAGGCCAAGAGAGTAGTTTTCTGAGACCAGGGGCGCCTAAGAGCTAGATCTTTTGATCCTTACCATATTGATCCTTAGGACCTGGAGAGATTCTTTCTGCAAATATGTATTGAACACCAACATCCAGTGGGTGTTGGAGACCCACGTGACCGTGTAGTTGAGCTCATGGCTCTAGTGTTAGATGGTCTGCGTTTGAATTTGGTTCCAGTATTTGGGGGAACTTGGGCAAATCACTTAAGCTCTCCTAATTTCCTTAACTTTGAAATGGGGATACTGCTTAAACTCACTTGGGGCCCAAGGAGAGATGAAGGAATGTCTTCAAACACTCAGAATAGTTCCTGGCCCAAGGCAGGGACTCTGAAGCATTAGCTCTTATTGTTATTAGCAACAAAGGAGGTAAGACACGATCCAGGTCCTGCAGGAGCTTGGAGTCCATTAGACTTCCCACTTATTGACTCTGGGGCAAGTGTCATTTAGTCGCTGAATCTCAATGTCTTTATCTGTGTAATGGCTCTCATACGCCCTACCTCTCAGGAGAATTTTGTGAATTACTGGGTCCAGAGGAGATGCTCTATGTGTTTGTCATTTCTTTGGTTGACCCGTATGAAGAGTGAAGGTCGTAGGCTGGGTGCCTGCTGGATGTGTGGGGATCAGGTACAGAGTGCCAGGGCCAGGGGGGAGGCAAACAGGAGCACCTTGTAGCAGAGAGACGAGGTTGGCAGAGGTGGCTGGGCTGAGGTACGTGTGGATCTCAGGGGGCCCGATCTGGGGCCCTGGGAAGGGAGAATGGCCTCTGAGTCGGAGAGTTGGACAGGTGTGCAGTGTGGGTGGGTGGGTAGGTAGGATGGGTGATGGGCTCACCCCTGCTCCGAGCCCTTCCACATTCTTCTCCTCCCACAGATTCATCTATGAACTGGAGCACTTCAATGGTGTGGCCGAGCTGCTGGAGATCTTAGGAAGGTGATTGTCCTGGGACCTCAGCTAGAGCTCAGGGTTCTGGAAGGAGGGACTAGGGACCTGGTCACCTGAACCCTGCTCCTCTCTTCTGGCCCCTCCTTAGCATCATCAATGGCTTTGCGCTGCCCCTGAAGACTGAGCACAAGCAGTTCCTTGTTCGCGTCCTGATCCCCCTACACTCCGTCAAGTCACTGTCTGTCTTTCACGCCCAGGTGAGGCCCAGGCTTGGCCCTGCCTCAACAGAACTTCTGACAGAGTCAGGGCTGCCCACAGGACCAGGAAGTGGCCTGACACCGGTGGGATCCTATCTCACCTTGGTTGTCTTCACTAATTCTTTCCACTTCAGGGAGTTGCCACTGGCCCTTTAAGGCCGACCTCAGACATCAGCTCTGAAGCCCCCCCAGGCCTTCCCTCTACCTGCTCTCAGCTCAGCGAAACTCTCCTCCCTCTATAAGCCCAAAGATTGCGATGCGCAGCTCTATTATGGAATCTTTTGCAAAATTTATAAGGGTTGGTTTGCCGAGCGTTTCCCCTGTGAGGTCATCGTGCATTCCCAGCTCCCTGGAGGGTACCGCCCGGGCAGGCTGGCAGTGCTGGGCCAGCAGAGTGAGAGGCAGTGGGTGGGTGAGCCCCTGATGGGCGCCGGGCGGTGGTACCCGGCCCCAGATGACCTCTGGCTTCCTCCCTCTCCCCCCACGCCCGCAGCTGGCATACTGTGTGGTGCAGTTCCTGGAGAAGGACGCCACCTTGACAGAGCACGTGAGTTCCTCTGGGGGAAGGTGGGCCCCTCACTCTGCAGGTCTGACTTTCTTCTGCCTCAACCCCCACAGGTGATCCGGGGGCTGCTCAAATACTGGCCCAAAACCTGCACCCAGAAAGAGGTATGAAGGAGGGCTTTGATGCCCACCAAAGGGAGGTTGGGGGCCATCTCGCAGAGGCAGGTAGGTGTGTGCGTGTCTGGGGAGATGTGAGCTATTGCCACTCTGTCCCCTCAGGTGATGTTTCTGGGGGAGATGGAAGAGATTCTTGATGTCATCGAGCCCTCCCAGTTCGTGAAGATCCAGGAGCCCCTCTTCAAGCAGGTGGCTCGCTGTGTATCCAGCCCCCATTTCCAGGTATGGGGCAGGGACAGGTGGGGTGGAGGCAGTGCTGTAGTCTGGAAAGGTTGGCCCATTTACCTGACATAGTTCCCTCTCCCCTCAGTTTCTCCTCCAGTCTTGGGTCTAATAATAGGGAGATGCTGGGTTTAGGGTCAGAAGATGTAGGGTCAAACCTCAGATCTCCTTCTCCTGGCTGCAGAGCCTTTGGGCATATCACCTCCCACTGTGAACCTGATTTAGGTTTCCTCATCTGTAAAATGGGCCAACAACAGTTTCTTCACTGGGTAGCAATGAGGATCAGAGAGATCATGACTGTAACATGATAAACTGAGCCAGAACAGGATGGAGTATTATCACTGATCTTAGCGGCCTTAGTATTTTTGTTGGTTGTGTTTGTTTCTGATTCGAGATTGAAACCAAGAGTACTGTACCACTGAGCTACATCCTCCTCCTTTTTGAATTTTTGTTTTGAGACAGGATCTTACTAAGTTGCTAAGGCTAGTCTTGAACTTGCAATCCTCCTATATCAGCCGCCCAAGTCACTGGGATTACAGGCTTCATCCCCTTATATTTCATTAGTCCCACTTAAGAACCCAGCCAGGTTTCCCTCATTATCCCACCTATTGTAACTCTTGCTCTTCTGCATGTATATAGAATCTCTTCCAGTCTTTTTAATTTTTCCCCATGGTGCTAGGATGAAACCCAGGGCCTAGCACAAGCTAGTCAGGTGCTCTGGCCACTGACGTACGTCTCCAGTCTTCTCTCATTTTTATGAACCCTAACCCTATGGACGTCACTTCTTCCTACAGTGATTCCAGTAGCTTACCTTCATTAAACAGTCTGGTATTTCATTTCGTTCTTACAGTAGTCCAGTGAAGATAGGTATCATGAGCTCCATTTTATAGATCAGACAACCGAGGTGGATACTGGATTCCTCCCAGGGTCCCATGAGTGGCCTGGAGTCTGTCAGTGAGGATTTGCCTGGGAGTTGATCCCAAACGTGGTGCTGTGTGTTTTTCTCTCTTCACCACATTGTTTCCCCCAGTGGATCAAATGAGCCCTTGGAGTTGGGGATTGTGGAGGTCAAGGGGCCTAGGCTTTAGGGAGGGATGGATGGATGCCCGTCCTTGCCACGCAGAAGCCACTACCAGGCATTTTCTGTACCACTTTTTCTGCCTCAGGTTGCAGAGCGGGCTCTGTATTTCTGGAACAATGAGTATATCCTGAGCCTCATTGAGGACAACTGCCACACTGTGCTGCCTGCTGTGTTTGGGACCCTCTACCAAGTCTCCAAGGAGCACTGGAATCAGTGAGTGCCCAGGCTTTGACTTCACCCTTAAACACTGGAAACACAGCCAACCCTGCCTCTGGGGCTGCTCCTAGCTGGAGAAGATCAGAGACAGTGGCGGAGGATGGCCGAGGGGGTGGTGGTGCATGGGCAGAGAAGCAAGGTGCTGGGTGGGGAACAGGATAGGCAGAACGCCAGGCAGGGAAGTGAGTCAAATTGGTGTTGTAATCATCTCAATCCCCATCCTTGACCACACCAAGAACCATCGTGTCTCTGATCTACAATGTGCTCAAGACCTTCATGGAGATGAACGGGAAGCTATTTGATGAGCTCACGGCCTCCTACAAGCTGGAGAAGCAGCAGTGAGTGCTGGGCATTGGGCATGGGGGAGGAGGAGAAAAGCAGGAAGGAATCTGACCCTCGGGTTGGACCCTGAGGTCTGCAGAAGACCCCCAACCCAGTGTGGTCCGAAGTTCCAAGTCCCTCCCTCGTCCCTGCACTGCTGCCCACTGCGCCGTCCAGCTGTTCTTCCTGCTCTGACGCCCTGCAACTCCTAGACCACAGGCTGGGCGTGTTCTCTCCTCAGCTCTTTCCTAAGCAGGGGGTTCCTCTAGAGTTAAAGGACAGAATATGATTCTGTGCCCCCCCACCCCGTTTTGCAGGGCAGGGTGGAGGATGGAGTGTGGGGGCCTCAGTAGGGGGAGCTGCCTTATCCTCTCTCCCCAGGGAGCAGCAGAAGGCCCGGGAGCGGCAGGAGCTATGGCAAGGCTTGGAGGAGCTACGGCTACGCCGGCTACAGGGGACCCAGGGGGCCAGGGAGGCCCCTCTCCAACGGCTTACACCCCAGGTGGCTGCCAGTGGGGGTCAGAGCTAGAGAGCTCCCAAAAGGGGAGAAGCTAAACCCAGACCAGAGCTGTCAGTCCCTCCATCCCTTTTCCTGCCCAGGGGCCCAGAGAGGCACACACCTACCCCTGGCCTTGCCAGAGTGGGCTCTGAGGACTCCCTGCCCAGCCCTGTGTGGGCAGTTTTCACTGGGGGACAAGAGGACAAGATGGTGGTCTTGGCAGCAGAACTCTCAGGCCCTCTTGGCAAGACTTGACCAAGGCAAGCTTGGCTGGGAAGCTGCCATCAGGGACATTCCCCTGCTCAGCAATGCAGGGCTTCAGGCTGCAGGGGATACAGCTCTGCCCCCAGTCTAGGACAAGGGCACTGGGCGCCTCGCCTGCCCTTGCCCTGGGCCGGCATGAGGTCCTTCCTCGTCTCCACCATGGGGTCCATGATCTATTTATTCTGCCCTGCGCACCCTCAACACAGGCACTGTCCTGGCCCTGGGGCATCCTCCTTCCCTCCTGTCCCTTGCCCTGTACTTCTTTGTCCCCTTTTTATTTATTGGGCAGGGGGAGGGGCGAGGGCACAGGCAAAGAGATTCACAGTGTCCTGGGGTAAGGGGGTCACAGTAACCATGGTCTATCCTCCTTCCCCTGGCTGGGGGTAGACGTAATAAAGAGAGAAACTGAACAGCTGCTTGCTTTATTTAGGGGTGGGGCATGACGAGGACTGGTTAAGGGGGACAGGCAGGGACGAGGCAGAGGCAAAAACACCCCTCTTCTCGGGAGGTAACATCACAAACTCAGGAGGGTTAGAGCTGGAGCAGCTCCTCATTTAAAAAGATTCGATAGCAAGTCACTAGCAGGATGGGAACTTCTTCCAGTGACTAGAAGCGAGAGAGGCGACACATGTCACATTGGCAGGCCCTGGCCGTGAAGATCTCGAGCTCCTGCCTCCGGTCCCCCACACACTGCAGCTGCACCTTTACCTGTGGTAGAGGGGAGCCAGCCACGTTCTGGACCCTCCGGGCCACCTTCGACCCCACCTCCTCTGTCTCCACCTCCCCAGCACCCCTCACCTTCTTCAGGCTGCTGATGGTGCAGCACTGGGAGACGGAGGTGATGTTGTGTCGATAGCCACTGGCCGCCAGCACAGAGTACCGGGAAGGGAAGGCACTGGATTCACAGTGGCCCACGCAGGCCTGTGCCACATGGGAGCCCTGGCAGGTGCCTTGGCGGTCACTGCGCACTGTCACGTTGAAGGCTGAGAGGAAATGGAGCAGTGGACTGTGCCTCTGGGAAGGCGAGCCCCAGCACTCTATCTGTGCCTCCCCGGGCGTCCCTCTAGGGTGCTGCCTGCCCACGTCCAGTCTGTCAGCTCTGCTCCCACCCAGAACTTCCACTCCTAGCTCTCTGGTCCCGGAGTTACTCACGGTGCAAGTGGCAACCTGGGATGGCTGCCTCCTGATCCCAGCCTTCAGTGACTGCCAGGACCAGCAGGCAGATGAGCAGGGCTTGGGGGGACGCCATGGGCACCTGAAGCACAGTGGGTGGAAGTCTCTAAGGGGGTGTGCAGGTGGGAGAGAGTTCTTTAAATAACTCCTGCCTGCAGGTAAGTGAGCCAGAGCTGGCTGGTCTGACAGGTGAGACATGCCTGAGGGGGCTGTCTTTTCTCTCTGCCTCCCTGCGTGGGTCACTCTGGATGGGACTTGTGTGTCCATCCTCCAGCCTTCTGCAGTGATTCTGCGCTGGAATCATCCTCACCATCTGGACTGCAAACATCTTCCTCCCTCCACCTGCCCCATCTTGGCCTGCAGGGCCCTTGCCTGCATCTCCCGCCCTCTGGAGCTCCTCCTGCCTCGGCAAGCTCACCAGCGCAGGCCAGGAACTGCTGCTTGCAGGCTCCGGGCGCCTCCTGCTGCTCTGGAGTCTGGTGCCAATTCTCTAGGCTTTTATTTGCCTGTTTCAGAGCCACGCCCTCTTGGAGATCAGCTTTCAGGCGCCTCCTGGCCTGAGCCCTTGGAGCAGTCCACCTGGGAAATCCTTGCTCTGAGGTCCAGGGCTGGGGGAAGTAAGGTATGGAGAAGAGCCCAGGAGCTGGGGGAGGGTGCAGCATGTGCACCCAGGGAGAGGGCTCAAGACTCAGTTGAGCTGTGGTCACTTGTGTCCTCTCTGCTGTGTGAATTTGGTCAGGACACTACCCCAGCCTAAAAAACTCCTAAAACAAGCCTTGCCCATTTCTTTTACTGACTACAAAGGAAAGAGATTGCAGGAGATTCTTATGGACAAGTGAAACGCCAGTGGGGGGCTCTGGAGCTGGGCTTGGTGGCAGGCAGAGCCATGGGGGCTGGGTCTACTGAGTCCCCTTCAGAGCCTCCCTTCCAGTGTCAGCGGATGTCTTCCACCCTGTGAGCCAGCTACAGAGCAGAGCTTGGGGTAGAGGGCTCTCTAGAATAACAGCAATGGGACTCCCCAAAGAGCCTGAGGCAGTTAATCCCAGGAAATCTGATTATTTGAGTCCAGCTCTGGTTTTACAGACAAGGTTTCTAAGGCTCAGAAAAGGGAAGTTACTTACTAAAAGTCACACAGCTAATGTTAATGTCCAGGCTGATTTAGAATCCAAGTTTTCTGCTGTACTATCCAATAGTGCTAAAATAAACTTAGGGCAAGAATGTGGCAAGTTGGGGAGAAAATACCCTAGTTAGCAGGAGCCAGAGATTGGGGCAGGATAGAGACCAAAAGGAAGGCTGTGGTGGTTCTGGGAAGCCTCAGTCAGGGCTATTGCCTCAGTGACCTACTCAGAAAGAGCAGGCAGGTCACACAGACTGCCAAAGCTAGATGGCCCCTAAGAACTCATCAAATCCCATCCTCTCATTTTCCAAGTGAGAATGTCCCCAAGGCCACACTGTCTGCTAGTCCAGGTCATGATGGGCATTCAGATCTCTAGATTTTGGAGCTGTACCCTTTGTAGCTCTGTCAAGGAGGCCATGTTTGGGACAGTAAGGCAAGGGCTGCAAATACAATCTGAAAGGAGCTGGTGTTATCAGTGTTGCTGACCCTCAGGTCCCCACTCTATCCAGTGCCACCTCCCTCCCACAGCAACCTACCTCTTCTTTTCTCCCCACCAATGTTAGGGGTAGCCAAGCAAGGGGACATGGAGGGACCTCAACAGTCCTACTCCTATGCTCCTACTTTCCCACACAGTGTAGCAACTCTCAGGCATGTGACAGATAATTAGCTGTTTAATGACTCCAGGTGAAAGGGCTCATTACCTCACAAGGTAGCCCATTCCCATACTGGACCCCCCCCCTTTTCTTTCTTTTTTTGTGGTACTGGGGATTGAACTCAGGGGCACTCAACCATGGAGCCACATCCCCAGCCCTGTCATACTGGACATCTCTAAGAGTTTAAAAAAGTGACTCTTTTGTTCTGAGCTAAAATGAGTTTCCTTAGATTTCCATCAGTTGTTTGGGTTCTCTGAGATCACCCAAGTCTAAACTGTCCCAGACTGGCCAGTTGGTTGAAGACAGTGTATGTGTAGCCTTGCCTTTACCAGGGGCCTACCTGGACTGGCTTCCAATTAATCTGATAAACTAATTTGTGCTAACAACAAGGCACCACAGGGATAGACAGGTGGGAAGCGTTTTATCTGTGGAGAGGCTATTCCTTGGGGCCCAACTTAGTTGGGAAAGAGATCCTTTCTTTGGGGGCAGCAGGGTTCCAGACAGTGAGTTTTGCACAACCTCATTCCCTACCCCTGGCAGTGGAGCTTAAGGTTTGGAATCAGGTAAGACTCCTCCATCCAACGTCATCCTGTAGCCAGCAGCAGGGGTCCAGGGCAAGTTTCATGCATTGCTTCTCTGTATCTTGAGAAAAGTTTGTTCTCTTAATCAGCTTCACCAAATGCAATCAATAGCTCTTCATGAATAATTTATTGGCATTAGGATCCTAAGTGCTGGAGGCAAAGGACCTACACTGGCCCTCAGGGCACTGAACTTCTTACATCACAGTATTTTAGAAAGCCCCATTTTTTTCCTTGATGTCTTAACTAAGGAAAAAAAAATTATAAGGGATGAAGGACAAGAAAAACCCACAAGAAGGCTCAGATAGGGGCCATCATCCCCACAACTGAGGTGTTGCTAAGATGCAGTCAGAGGAGGAACAGCTCTGGAGGGGTTGCTGTTAGAGAGGAGCTTCTCCCTGCTGCTGAGTCTGGAAGGCTCACTGGCTGTTCTTTCTGAAGAAATATCGAAATGGGAAGACAGTGCTGCAGGAACAAGAGCAGAGTAGGCTGAGACTAGAGATCTCCTTCCCTTCTCCCCAGTTCCCATTAATGACTCATTAGCCAGGGCATTTTGCTCTGGGGAACCACTGAATGGAAATTCAGGTCCAGAACAGCATTTGAGAAGGTAGCTAAATTAATTACACGAAGAAGGGAGAAATAAAGGAAAAAGAATTGCAAAGGGATAGCTGAACCCTAGACAGGGAGGGATTTGCTAACTGTTCTCCACAAAAAAGACTCTGAAGACAACCTAGGTTCAGAGGGAAGGATAGAAATGTTTTGGAAACTGTATTATCTGAATGGCCCCAGTAAAACATGAATAGTCTCTATTCAAACAAGGTCTGTGAAGCCAGGCCTTATTCCTAGTACATTAGAATGGGGGTGAGGTGCACAAAAATGAATGAGATGGTATTAAATTCCCAGTTAGGGCCCACATCCTCAATCTCATTTCCACAATCTATCCTGGAGATCACTGAGACACTTCTGCAAGTCATCTGTTTTTACTCTCATTTCCCCTGAAAGACTCAATGAGGCAGCTCTGGAGCTAGACCACTGCTTGGATGCTGGATCTCAGTTTGATGGCAGGAAAGAAGTCCTCCTTACCTTAGAAACCCAAAGAAGCCACTGGTTCCTAGCTCTTTAGGTGGAGGTGGGTTGTTTTGCTGTAATGGTGGGACAACTGGCCCTGGCAGACTGTGTTCCTTTTTAGAACCTGTAAAGAAAACACTCAGGCAGGAAAAACATATTGGTCCATGGGCTACTTTCACGCGATTAGGAAACAGAACAGCCTCATGCCAGGATTTCTTTAAGCCAGGTGAATTATTTGCTCTGACCTTTCCAATTTCATCTCAGCTCAATAAGATGCTAGTCTGACCTTGAAGTATTTTCAAAGCCAGGCTCCACAGATATTTACCCAGCTCAACTCCCCAGCTATCCACCAAGGCTGGTATGTTTTCACACAGAATGACAACTTGCCAAGTAACTCACTCGTGTTATATCCTGCTTCTAGGATAACTACAGTCCACACTGAATCATCATGCTGGGTGAACGATCAGCAAGTCGGAAGGGCAATACCTCCATATGCATTCCCAGGTCTTGCAGAGCCCCCGTCTGTGCCCTCAGTGTTAATACTAATACCTGAGGGGGAAGGGAGAGAGAGCTCCCCAAGATGGTTCTCCAGTTGCACAGAAAAAGGAAATACATCTCTTCCAACTTTTCTATAACACTTCCCACCTTATTCTGAAACATTTGGAGGGGCTGGGGTTGTGGTTCAGTGGAAGAGCATTTGCCTAGCATGTGAGAGGCCCTGGGTTCTATCCTTAGCACCACAATAAACAAATATAATAAAGGCATGTTGTCCATCTACAACTACAAAAAAAATTTTTAAAAAGAAACACTTTGGAACTGCAACTTCACTATCAGAAGCAGAAGAAGGGGGCTGGGGCTGGGGCTCAGTGGTAAGTCACTTGCCTAGCATGTGTGAGGCACTGGGTTCAATCCTCAGCACCACATAAAACAAACAAATAAAATTAAGGTATTGTGTCCATCCATAACTTAAAAAAAAAAAAAAGAAAGAAAGAAGCAGAGGAAGAGCACGCATTATTGCCTCCCTCACACCTTTGGGAGCTGGGAAGGGGATCCTGTTACTCCAAGTCAGTCCCCCTGGAGGACAATCACTGGTGCCTCTAAGGGTGAGAGGAACACCACACGGAATGTGCACAAACTCAGAGCACTAGAAGGGGTAGGACTATTAAAGGAAGGTAAATATGAACTTCCCAGAACCTACCCTGTTCCTGGGCATCAGTGGTATCAGAATCTAGGTTCGCCTGCCATTCCTGCTGGGGTTTTCTTTCCTTGTTCTGGTAAAAAGAAGACCAAGAAAAGTCCTAAGTTTTACTCCTATATGGCTGGTGATCTGACTTGCTATTTTCTGATGAACTGATTTCACATCAGCACCGGGGCCTGGCTTCTGGCTGCCCAGGCAGGTCTGAGATTCCCTGCTATAGTACTGTCCTTTTTCATTTCAGCTCCCTAACCATTGTCTGTCTAAAACCACAAAATTTAAGAGCTGAGAACAAGCCAAGCTGGGCTTACCTTACTGTTCCCTACTGTGGAGAGTGCCCACTATTACTGACACAATATCGAGGCTTGAGAAACCAGGACAAGGGCTGGGGATGTGGCTCAGCGGTAGCGCGCTCGCCTGGCATGCGTGCGGCCCAGGTTCAATCCTCAGCACCACATACCAACAAAGATGTTGTGTCTGCCAAAAACTAACTAAATAAATAAATATTAAAAAAAAAAAAGAAACCAGGACAACCTTACCATTACCTTGGAGAACTGAATAACTGTCAGATAAAACTGACCCATAAACCACGTGCCACAAGACAGTATGCTGAAGCTACCCCATGAGTCTCTAGACTGGCCTGGTTGCTGGGGAGGACATGAGCAGAGTGGGTGGTGGTTGTCAAGGCTTCATAGGGAGAGTGACGTCTGGATGGGGCCTGCATGGATGAGCGGGATTCTCATCTTGGGGGTGAGGATCTGGACAGTGAGAGCACAGCACTCTGGACAGGGACATGATGTAAAGGGCACAGTAACAATAAAGAGTAAACGCAATCAGCATGACTAGTGCCAGGCCGGGCAGAAACAGGGTGATGGCCTTAACAGCCAGCACAATACAGTGCAATCTTATTATTTCTCCATGTGCCACAGCCTGATAGGAATTCCTCTGCACTCTGAAGAAGACATTCTACAACTGGTTTCCAGGACCACAGCATTTCTCAGTAAACACCCTGAGAGTCAGAAACATGGTGCATATATTTTCTTTGGGAATGTGCCTGAGAGAGTCCAGCAGAGCCCATGTTCTTGAGCTGTGACACTGTGAATTCTAGAGCAGAATGGGCTCAGGGAGGCAGGCTCAGGGAAGACCTCAGGACATGCAGGACTGGCCCTCCACCCCAACCATAAACTTCAGGTTAGAACAGTAGATCTTTATGAGGTGAGATTCTTCACAAACCCCTCAAATATAGTCCATAGTGGCAGGCCCCTAAGTCATATTCCCCAAAAAGTGACAGGGAACTCTAGAAAGAAAGGACATAGACCATTCTTACTTTTTCTAGACAGAGTGGTGACAGGATTTAGAGGCCCTGGCTCTGGTTTCTGGCTTGAGGAAATAATTCTTACAAGTTTGATGAAACGATGCTCTGGAGCTTAAATTTTGCTATATGGAGTAGCCCTAGTAGAGTGGCATCTATTAGGGCTGATACAGGGACCAGAGGGCAAAGGCCTGGGGACAGAGGTAGAGTCTGCTCCAAGCCAGGGAGACAAGACTTGTGAGGACAAGACAGAGGCCTTTGTGTGCTCCTTTGTGATCTTGAGGGACGTTTTCCCAGGCAAAGCTGTAAGAGAGAAAAACAGCCTGAAGGAGACTGAGGGTTTCATCAGGGACCTCCAGTAGAACAGCACGCTGAACCTCTATATGTCCAGGGTTGGATCTGTCGAGAAGTGGCTTCAGTGGAGGGGGAAACAAGCTATGAGCACCAGTCCGTTTCACTTCTAGGCCATTTCTCTGTTTATCCACACCCCCACTTCCACCTTTTTTTTGTCCTTCCAACGTCTGGGTCTCTAGGTGTAGGGTCTGAAGGACCAAAGGGAAGGGATCTACCTTTCCTGCTTATTCTTCCCAAAATCCAAAGCACCGTTCATGAGATAACTGTTGTATTCAGCTAAGCTCTCCCTGTGCAGGTTCCCAATGTGTTTAGGCATGCACAAGTTGCACTGGCTGAGATCCTGTACCCTAACTTCCCCCAGAGGGGAGAGAAAATATCAAGCATTGGACATAGGCACAAATTCAATTTTTCCAGCTCAACTGACTTACACTGAGAGTCACTGTGATCATTTTAATTTAGGAGAAATCCTCTCCCTGGGAACAGGGTCTGTGATGGAGGCTGTCTTTGGGCTTTGAGTCAAAATCAATAAACATGCTTCTTTTACTCAGTTTTTTTTCTAAACCCAGAATCAGGTTGAAAAGGTAATTATGTTGAGTAAGAAGCTGTGGGTACAGTTCTTGAGGGAGATGATGTGTCAAACTAAGAATAGGAAGGTACGAAGGGTAGGGAGTGAGGGAAACGTTCCTTTAATAATAATTATCTTGGTTGTATAAAGTGTCTTTGTTCCCCAGAGCTTCATGTACTCTTCTTGTACTTTCCCATTTCTTTCTTTTCTTTTTTTCTTTCCTTTTTCCTTTTACCTCTAGAAAGGATAGGAGGTAAAGAAGGGGGCGACTTTCTTCCCAAAGTCACTCAGTGGGCCACTTGGCTATGGCACAACTGGGGCTTGTCCTGGACCCCCAGAGGCAGAGGGCTAGAACCCTCCCCAATGCACATTATAAACTCCTGGAGAGAAGAAGCCAGGTTTTACATGTGTTTGTATGTGCTCTAGCAAATAACATAATATAATATCTTGCAAACAGGAGACAGAATAATGGTTTAAAAACGTAAATTGCAGGATGGGGGTATATAGCTCAGTGTGAGACCCAGGTTCAATTCCCAGTACTGCAGAAAGGAAGAAAATTTCTTTTAAAAATGTTTTAGGGAGGGCTGGTGCTGTAGCTCAGTGGTTGAGTACTTGCCTTGCATGTGTGAGCCACTGTATTCGATCCTCAGCACCACATAAAAATAAACAAAATAAAGATATTGTGTCCATCTACAACTAAAATATTTAAAAAATATTTTAGGGAGTTGCACATCTATAATCCCAGCTACTCAAGAGGCTGAGGCAGGAGAATCACAAGTTTCAGGCCAGCCTGGGTAATGTAGCAAGAAACAGTCTCAAAATAAAAAGTAAAAAGGACTGGGGCTGTAGCTTAGTGATAGAGCACCCCTGGGTGCAATCTCCAGTACATAAAAAAAAAAGAAAAAGGTTTTAGGAAATTCTTGTGATCTTGAAGGTGACCTCAAAGCCTTCCATGATCCTGCTGGCCTGTCCAGTAACATTTCTGGTCCTGTGTTCTAAGCTCGAGGTGGGCTGGCTGCAGTCACCAAACACCTGCACTCTTCCCTCTCAGCCAGAGCTCTTTCAGTTCCTCTGAGTTCCTCTGGAAACCCTTCCTTCATGGTCACTTTGTGTTTTCTTTGTACCCTGTGCTTCCTTTTCCCCTGCACATGGCCTATCTATAAGTAACTATCCGCCTGGCCTGACACTGCTGGTGTTTTTAGGGGAGCACACGGTATTCCTGGCACTTGGCACACAGCAGACACAGTGAAAATTCGTTGAATTCATGCACATGTGCTCCATAGCTGATCATGTTATAGGTCCTGGGAAGGTGAAGGAAATGAGTTGGTAGTGTTTGGAAACTTAGGGTCAGAGCTACTTTGGACACATGAAGTGAAAAGAAAAGAGGAAAGATCTATAAGGCAGGTATAACAGCTAATAGCTATTTAAAGAGGGAAAGAAATGTAAAAAGGCACTGCTTTAGGGCTGGGGTTGTGGCTCAGTGGTAAAGTACTTCCCTCACATGTGTGAGGCACTGGGTTTGATTCTTAGCACTGCATATAAAAAATGAATAAAGTCCATCAACAACTAAAAATAATATTTTAAAAAATGGGCACTACTTTAGAGACTATTATGAGAAAAAAGCCTTGAAATGGAGGAGAAGCAGATATATGAATATTCAAATGGGGAACAGACTCCATAAGTAGAATCAAACCAAATGGTCAGGGGCCAGCACATCACTGCTTCAGAGATTTTCTCTTACCAATTTCCAATGCTGATAAATGTCTAGCTCATCTGTTAAAATTAGACATTCCCAGACTCAGACTCCAGTGTAGATGAAAGCAAAAAGTTTTCTAAAGAGAAAGTTCTACCCTGGATTCCACCTCTATTTAATACAGACCTATTTTCTTACTTCAACAGGAAAGTACAAGCAGCTGCTTTCTAAACTGAGAAGAGAGATGTTTTAACAAAAGGATTCATCCACATGTATATTATGCAGCCACTTTGGGGATGGGTTGTGGCAAGGGGGAAATAGCTGAAAGTGTTCTGCAGACAGTGAAACCTGAGAATGCTCTCAGTCAGTTCTATCTGCAGTAACGGGAACCTTGCCCTGCAGAAGAGCAGGAGCAGCCAGGAACCTCAAAGCCTCCATTTTAGTGCTCACCTTCCTGGTTTCCATATGGGGCTTCTTTTTGCTGCTTTCTTGACTAGAAGTCCCTATCTTGGCCCTGAGTAGGGGAAAAAGCCCAGAAAATGTTACTGGCAGTGACAACATTACCACGTTCTAGCAAATGTGGCCCAAATGAATATTTCAGCAGGTTGGCTATTTTTATACCACTCCTGGCTGGCAGGAAAAATTGTGTGGCCAAATTTTCTTTGGGTGCTGTTTTAATTCACAGTAGAATCCCATTTGAGACACTTAAGGATATGAGGTTTGAAAAAGGGAAAATGTGACTGACAGTAGGTTTTTAGATTCTGAGATACTTGATTGAGCATCAAAACCCAGAGAAAGGGAAAATCTGAGGCCTCATCTCTGTGGAAAATTCATTCAAATGGAACACAGCAAAGCTTCATTCCCTCGAGTACCCTCACATTGCCCTAGGTTGGAAAGGAACTCTTAGCTCTGCTCTTCCAACGTGTACACCTGGAAGGCACAGGGCAGCTCCTTTGTGGTCTACTCTAGGAACCCACATGGTCCCAGGAAAAGAGCAACTGCTTTCTTTGAACCCGGGTGAAAGCTCTGTGGGCTGGGCAGCAAACCACACCTTGGACTATTCCAGCAGGCCTCTCTGGGATGCTAATAAGGAAGACCAAACTATCTTACAGACTCCTTTTATCCCTGAGAATTAAATGATCATAAGTAGCCTTCACAATAGCAACTTCAACATTCCACCTCATAACTGATGTACTAAACATTCCACCAAGAAGTGATATGTAATAATTGATACTTCACCTAATAATTGATACTCACCCTAATAATTGATATAAACCCTTTTGCAAGCATTTATATTTCTCTCTGGACTACCTTTAAGGTTCTAAGAGCTTGCTGCTCACTAAGTAAAACAGAATAATTATATTTTATTTTATTCTCTCTTTTTGTTTTTGGATAATGTTCTGACTTCATAATTTCATGCCCTTCGACTGGGCCTTCTATAATGCTGCCATAGTAAGCATTCACTTGTAACAGGGGTTTACTTGAAACTTACATGTTTTTTCTTTTTCCCCAATTTTCTTCTCCCTGATCTCCTCCTTCCTGATCTCTCCTCCCTAATCTCATTTTTTCTGAGTCACCTCTTTAAAAGTCCTCTGTTCCTGAGGATGGGCAGAATCACAGCCTTTGGAAGAGGAAATCCCCTGTGTTTCTCTTTTGTTAACAAAGCAATAAACCTTTTTCCTTTTTCTCAAGACCTTGTTTTCATTATTGGATTGGTGTCAAGGACGAGGACCAAGCTTTTGGTTATATACTGACTGCACTGAAGTCAGTTCTACAGATCCAATTGTATTTCCTCTCAGCCTTCATCTTGAACAGAACAATCCTACTTTACTGAGAAAGGGAATGTGTTCAAATTACATCATAAATATCAACTCGCTTCCTTTCCTTAGCCCACTCACTGGAATAGGCAGGTACTATTGAAACCCCCCAAAAGAAAGTGATTTGCCCAAGAACAGAACCCACTGCAGCCTAGGTGGCAAAGCCTGCCTAGGAGGAGTCAGCCTCCCAGACCCTGCCACTGACCTGTGCAGCCCCGTCCTGCTGGGGGAGCTTGGCTCTTCCACAAGTCCTCGTTTCCTCACGGAGGCTCCTGCTGCTCTCTTCTCAGTTAGAAGCTTCAGAGAAGAACCAGATTTCTGTGAGCCTCCTTTTCCAGAGTGTCTCACATTCAAGAGGGTATCATGGAAGGGCGCTCCCCATCTTTTTTTTTAAATATTTTTTATCTGGACACAATGCACCTTTATTTTATTTATTTTTATGTGGGTGCTGAGGATCAAACCCAGCACCCTGCATGTGCTAGACAAACGCTCTACTGCTGAGCCACAACCCCAGGCCCAGGAGCTCCCCATCTTTAACCTGCCAAAGGCAACTTTATTTTTTTGGCAATGCTGGGGATGGAACCCAGGGCTGCATGTTAGGCAAGTGCTCTACCACTGAGCTACAGTTTCAGCCTTCAAAGGCAACTTTTATCAACAGTTTTGTAGCAAAGATAGATAGATGTTCTGTTAGAGACATGGTCTCTGAAATCTAGCCAAGGGGACATATAGGGTCTACAATTCTGCCTACAATTCTGATGGGACCCAGGCAGTGACCAATCAGCAAAGTCTGAGGAAGTCAAAAGCAGCACTTTGGGGAAAATGGGAGGTGATTACAGTGATTTTAATTTTGTACAAAAAGGGTAAACTTACCAATCCAAGAGGAGTGTCATTTATTGGTTTCCCTACAATAGGAAATTTAAATGTCATAATGGATCAAAACTTGTTTTGCCTAAATTTCTGGCTACTATTTATTTCTCAGAATTGGCCTCAGACAAAACCTCCCCATGTACCCTTCTCCCTTCCACCTGGCACCACTTTCCCTAAAACAGTATCTTCAAATTCTCCTTCTCCAGAAGGATTGTCATCTACAAGTTGAAATGGGTTTGATTCACATTATATTTAAAGATATATCACTTAAAAGGGGATAATCCTCATTATAAAAGAAAAACTGTGACTTTAGGCATCAATGACAAATGAACTAGAGAGATACTTGAAGCAAGGCCTTTGTACCCTTTTTAAAACACACTAGCACGTGTTTTCTTGTTCCTCAATAAATAAAATTAGCCATGGCCCTCAGAGATTAAAAACTGGGAGATACCTTCAAGACAACCCTAAAGTGAGTCACTGGATACTCAAAAGTGAAGAAAGTGTTTATAGAAGACTCACCTTCTATTGACTCTGACTTTGTATATTCCACCTCTCAGTATTTATATCGTCAATCTTTTTAACAACTCGAGAAGTGGTACAAGTATTTTTCTTCACCATTTCACAAAGGAGGCACAGAAAGACTAATTGATCAAAGGTCATACAGCTATTAAGTATCAAAAGCCACGGATCTGAACCAGGCTTTGGAGAACGTGATCCTGGCTTCTTCAAGGCAGTTGGGGCCCAGTCTGCAGACCCTTTCACCATATTCAGCTTGTACTGCTAATGGCTTTCTTCTCTGCCACCCTCAGTCCTCTCATGCTACTTACCAGGTGACAGGTTTTCTTGAAACCATTTCATCTCCACATATAGAGTGAAAACAAAAGGGTAGGGGATCAAGATGATTTCTCCATGTTTGAATTTCAGGTGGGAAACTCTCTCCCACTTGCTTTTATCTGGGAAATGGTGCTAAGGAGTGAGGACAGATGACAACTGCATTCCCTGAGGACTACTTTAGGGACTAGATTCCCTGCCCCTTTCCATGACCCACCCTCCAAACTGCATATGGTTCTGTTGTTTCCACTGGAATCTACAATGGGAGCTATAGCTCATGATAGCCAGAAAAGAAAGGATACAGGGAAACACAATGAAGTGTTCTGTAACAAAGGGCTGCAGATTGTCCAAGTTTCCCAAGACTGCACGGATGGAATCCTGAAAAAGATATGTGAAATGACTTCAATACTGTCAAATCTCATCCAATCTTTCCATTTATATTTTTCACTGCTTCTCACATACCCTGTCTTCTAACAAAACTGAACTATTTTCTATTCCCTAAATGTGCCTCTGTCTCTCCACTTCTGTCCTTTTCCTGTTCCCTCTGCCTGAAATGGGCTCTCTACCCATCAGTACACCTGTACATATCCTACCTTTCCTGTAAGGTACAGTTCAAAAGTTATCTCCTCCAGAAAGCTTTCTCAAGTTGTAATTAACTGTTGTCCCAAACTTCACAGTAGTTAGCCTGGGGCCTCTATTACATTTCACATACATCATACACACGTTTTATTTTCCTTAATAATTGAAGTTGAATACACAACTGATTTATCTTAGCATCCCTTCTCCGGTATCTACCATAGGAGGTGATGCAGAACAAGTTCTTAACAAATGGATATGCAAATGAATAATACCAATATTTATCAATATATAGTTATTTTGCTTCTGCTTAAATCAAACCTTTTCTTCTACTCTCTTTAAATCTTAATTGATTAGTTTCTAGTTAACGGTGATTGTTAGTTTATGCTAATTAAACACTTGGATATTATAAAAAGACTGCTGGATTTCTACAGGAAAAAAGTGAGGGCTGGGGATGTGGCTCAAGTGGTAGTGCGTTCGCCTGGCATGCGTGAGGCCCGGATTCGATCCTCAGCGCCACATACAAACAAAGATGTTGCATCGGCCGAAAACTAAAAATAAATAAATAAATAAATATTTTAAAATTCTCTCTCTCTCTTAAAAAAAAAAAAAAAAGTGAATTTTAGTTCCAGCTCTGTCATTTCACCTCTCCAAACCTCATTTTCCTCCTGTTTGGGCTCTCAGAAGTAAGAAACTGTGTCATTGGCTGGGCGCAGTAATGCACACCTATAATCCCAGTGACTTGGGAGGCTGAGGCAGAAGGCTCACAAGTTCAAAGCCAGCCTCAGCAACTTAGCAAGGCTCTAAGCAACTTAGTGAGACCCTGCCTCAAAAAAAAAAAAAAAATATATATATATATATATATATATATAAAAGACTGGGGATGTGGCTCAGTGGTTAAGTGCCGCTGGATTCAATCTCTGGTACCCCTCATCCCCCCAAAAAAAGAAACTGTTGTTGTTTATCTTTGTATTCTCTGTAGGAGCATGGTGTCTTGCTTATAACAGATAATTTTATTCAATAATTACTATGGCAAGTGATTGTTTATATATAATGTATCAACTTAACACTCCTGAACTCTCTATGAGATAGGCAGCTCTATTATTCCCATTTTACAGATAAAGAAACAGAGATAAAGAGAGGTGAAAAACACTTATTCAAGATTTACCCAGTTGGTCTTCGAATATTCTCGCTGTTCTGATTTTTGTAATAATCAGGGCAGGCTAAACATTCGCTATATTAAGGCCATGCATGGTGTCCCCAGACCTAGTTCTTTCCCTGGGTCTGGTTTTATAAGTGCTGGTGATAAACCCAATCTGATTTACAATATGACCATTTTGTATGACCATATTATGACTATGATTCTACATTATCTTGATCCACCTTTTGAAAAATGACAGTACAGCTAGTGGGGTAACTTGCAAATAATCAATACTAAGTTGCAGACTTGTCTAAAAGAACATGTAAACAAAATACAGAAATTTTATTACTACCAGTTGCCATTAAATGTATTGTAAAATTACTGTTTTTATTTTCTAGGTGATTCTGATATCATTAGAAGCATGCCAGAACAGACTGGTGAAAAGTAAAACGTGTAAAATTTTTCTTTAACAAAACTTGGCAGAGTGTGTTTTAAAAACAAACAAACAAACAAACAAACAAACAAACAAACAAACAAAAGATTTACCCAGTTGGAAATGATGGAGCCAGGATCTAAGCCCAAGCAGCAGGGCTTCAGAGCTCACACTCTTAACTAGATAGAGTTAATAGACTAGATCACCTCTCAATAAATATTCGTCTACAATAAATAAATGAATGCAAGACAGTGATAATACTGCCCCCAAACTAATGAAAGGAAGACAAAGAGAAGATGTAAAAAGCACTTTGAAAAAAAAATGTTTTGTTTTACATTTTTTAGTTGACAATAGATCTTTATTTATATGTGGTGCTAAAGGATCAAACCCAGGGCCTCACCATGCCAGGCAAGTGCTGTACCACTAAGCCACAACTCCAGCCCCCTGAAATTCTTTTTTTTCTTTTTTCTTTTTTTTTTAAGAGAGAGTGAGAGAGATAGAGAGAGAGAGAATTTTTAATATTTATTTTTTAGTTTTCGGTGGACACAACATCTTTGTTTGTATGTGGTGCTGAGGATTGACCCCAGGCCGCACGTATGCCAGGCGAGCGCACTACCGCTTGAGCCACATCTCCAGCCCCCCCTGAGATTCTTAATACAATATAGAAATATATGTAAATACTCTCTGGCTACTACTTATAGGGCTGCTGGTAGGCACTGCACACATCTATTCCTAATCCTTACCACAATCTTGAAAAGAGGCATCACTTATTAACCTTATTTGATAGGTAAGGGAACAGACTTAGAAAGAGTAGGTAACTTGCCTCAAGTCACATACCTAAGTTTGAATAGAACAACTAGATTTCAAATTCAGGTTCTCAAGTCTGTGCTCCCTCCACCCACTATGCTGTCTTGAGATTTTCTCTGTCCAAATTAACTGAAGCAAAGTAACATAAAGTTTGCTCTGCTCAGAATTTTAAAAAGCAGAAAAATTTCACGGTTCTATATGGAAATAACTGTTATTTATAATGATGTCCTTGAGGCCTTGTAAAATCCCAATGTATCTTTTAACATGTAGCTTGAGAGCCACAGGAACTTTTAAGGCTATGACTTAAAGATATGCTTTCTTGGAGTTCTGTGGTAAAGTGCATTTAATATATTATAATTCTTTGCAATGTGGAAGTACATCTTAGTAAGTCACTTGTCCTAAATCCCTGAGTTCTGAAGTTAGAAGAGGATAAATGAGTTCTGACCTCTTGTTTTACAGATGAGGCAATTGGAATCCAGATTGGCAAATGATCTGCCAAGGGTCACACTGTTTATTAGTGTGACTAAATCAGGACTAGACTCTAAAGCCCCCAGAATTCCAACTCATCCAATGCTTTCACCAATTTACAAAACTGCCCACCTGCTCAGTTGTCTTTTGGCTGGAAAGCCTAAAACTAGAGGAGTTGGGTAGAAAAGGAATGAAAATGAAATGGGAATAAAGCAACTGCAAATGTTTCTAATTAAAATAAAGACAGCAACCTTATCTATGTATTTACAGTTGAATTTCCTGGACGTCAAGTACCAGGCAGTGGTTGGGGTAAGGTTTCCCAGAGTCCTGGAAGGTGGCAGGGCTCCAGAAGTCTTCTATGTGCCGGCCCCCACAAAAGGGTGTGTGTGTGTCTGGGAACTCTGGTGGAAACAAAGTAACTCTCAGCCTCAAAGGTGCTGACAATTCAACTAGAATTGAGAAAGGATATGGGCTTTAAATTTTCCTAGAAAAACAGTAAAGTCTCTTTGCAGAGGAAACGTAGGAGGAGAAGCCAAGTTATCAAGTGGAGTTTGTGACTCAGTTTATAGGAAATAATTAGAAGTCTGGATGTGGATGTATCCTTGGAGGAAAGAATAACTTTCCCAGAAGTTGTCTGCTTCTTTCCTCACCTCCAGCTCCTGGATGATGACGTCCTTATTTTCTATCTCTTCTCCTCTAGAAGGTAAACAGATAAATGATGACTAACAAGGAAAGCTCTGGCAAGAACAGATTTTGGTCTACTCTTTAAATAGCTGAAGAGACAATGATACATAACAATTGTGTGTGCTGAGGCTGTTGCTCAGGGGGAAGAAGTGATCACCTAGGTGGTGTGGTCTGAGCATGGTAAAAAGTTGTACCAAAATATCTTCTCGGTTGACCTGCCGAGATCTGAAATCCCTGCTGTGACAGCTAATAATTCATTAGTCCAGTTGCCCTCCAAGCGTGGTTTGGGGGATCCTAGGGGTCCTCAAAAACTTTTTGAGGTGTGTCTAAGAGCAAATCTACTTTTATACTACTACTAAAATGTTATTTGCCTTTACAATTTTTCATTCATACATTAATGCAAAAGCAACAGTGACAAAACTGCTGGTGCCCTGGCACAAATCTAGCTAGCTGCACTAAGCTGTACCAGCAATCACAGTAATTATCACTGCCACATGGGAGAAAAAAATCCAGTTTCATGTAATACCCTTGAGAATGCAATAAAAAATAATTATAGAAAACCTCAACCCTTGACTACATCTCTTTTTTTTATCTTCAAACTTATATAAATTTATTTTAGCTGATATATAAAAACAAAAATTGTACTTATGTGACATTTTGATGGGTTGTACAGTGTTTAAATCAGAGTAAACATATCCATCTCTTCATTTATCATTTATTTATAGAGAAAACATTCAAAATAACTTCTTTTAGCGTTTTGACATACATAGTACATGACAGTATCTTTTAAAACATGTTATGTGATAACACAGGAAGTATGCATAAAGTTTTTCTTTTGCTTACCAGAATTTACCAGGTTCAATATATAATGGCTGACTTGAGGAAAAGCACTCATGTGATTCTTTAAGTTGTCAAACTGAATGAGCTGCTTTTTCCATGAAATTATTTTACTTGAATGATCAGCTAACAAACAAACTATGGTTGTTATTCAGACTTGGGAGTTTGATAGACATTTTCTCAAAAATGAATAAAGTAAGTATATCAACTCAAGGGAAACAACTGACAGTATTTGTTGTCAATGGTATATCTGGGGCTCTCAAGAGAAATTTTGAATTTTGGAAAACTTCTATTCACCATTGTAAGTTTGACAGTGTCAATCTGATAAGATTGGTAGTGACATTAATTTTTTTTTATATTATATAATGAAATGTGTCAACTTTTGGAAGATCTGAGGAAGTCAGTGAATCAAAACTTTCTAGGGGCCGGGGTTGTGGTTCAGTGGTAGAGCACTTGCCTTGCTTGCGCTGTAAGGGTACGGCGAGAGACCACCCAAGAGACTGACTCCATGCAATTGGCAAAAGGGGATTTATTAGGGATCCATTCCAGCGCGCTGGGACTCCGTGCTTACTCAAGAAGGGAGAGCAGCCCGGAGCCCAGAGCAAAGGTCATGCAGAGCTTAAGTACACTTTTTGGAGAGGGCGGTGGGCTTTGCACACATCAGAACAAATCACCATGAGGCACGGGGGAAATTGAACAACAACTGAGACGTGATTGGCACATTCATTGGCGGGAACAGGTCGGGCGGGGGTGATTGGTCATTAGTAAGGGGGTTACACATTCAAACTGATTGGTTTGGGCCCTGTGACGAACTGCACAGGGCCCTAGGCTAAACGGCCAGTAGGGCGTTGTTTTAACTATCTCAGGAATCTGGGTGTAACAGAGGAACTTAATAATACCTAATCTTTTACATTCAAGCTTTCCAGCTTAGAAACTTTACCCTTTCAGCGCGAGGCACTGGGTTTGATCCCCAGCACAACAGAAAAATAAACAAATAAAATAAAGGTACTATGTCCATCTAAAACTAAAAAAATATTTTAAAAAATACCAAATGACCAATGGAATTCATCATATTATAATATCATGCTAAATACAACATTCATTCAAAAAAAAAAAACAAGATAGGCCAATGGATTTTAACATAAGAGTTCAAAAAGTTCACTGTTATAATTTCAGATTTCACATTGCAACTAACATTAAGGGGAAAAATACCCTACCATTTGAAAAAACCACAAACTACCACTTGTCCATGTTTTTGTTTTTGTTTTGTGGTGCTGGGGATGGAACCCAGAGCCCTGTGCATGCTATATACCCCAACTCAATCAAGTTTAGATGTAGGATCAAAGAAGAATATCTATGATGATTTGAAAGGGCTATTATTATGTTTCTACCTACCTTTCCCAACTACAAATTTATGAGTTGGTCTTTTTTTTTTTAATATCAACAAAAACAATGCAACAGACTGAATGTGGAAGTAGATATGGTAATACAGCTAACAGTCTCAGACACTAATATATTTGCAGAAATGTAAAATGATGCCAATCTTCTCACCATTTTTTTTCACTTTAGAAAATATTTTAAAATAAAAACACATGAAAACTTCATGGATATATTATTTTAAAATTAATACATTTAACAAATTTACCATTTGTTCATTTTGAAGCATATAACTCACTGGTATCACTTCTACAATGTGGTATTGTAACAGTGGTCCATTTTATGCTTTGAATATAGTCCCTGCTGCCCTGCCCCTGCAATTTATTTTAAAAATAGACATTTCTTTCTCTTCCTTTCTCTCCTCTCCTCCCTAATCTCTCCCCCTCCCTAATCTCAAAGGAGATAAGATTACCTTTTTCCGCATCCCAGGTAGAGTTATCTGTCCCAGAGTACACACTCACCACAGGAATAAAGTAATCCAGATTTGGGGGATGGCACCAGAAGATGTCAGAAATGACTATCTCCCAAATTAACAAGTGAATTGCAACTCCCACAGAGAACGTGTGGAATATAGCCTTTAAGTCACCTCTTTAAAAGCCCCCTGTTCCTGCTGATGGGCAGAATCACAACCTTTGGGACAGGAGTCCCTGTGTTTCTCCTTTACTAGCAAAGCAATAAATCTTTTTCCTTTTTCTCAAAACTGTATCCTTGGGACTGGGATTGTGGCTCAGCGATAGAGCGCTTGCTTAGCATGCGTGAGGCACTGGGTTCGATCCTCAGCAACACATAAAAATAAAATAAAGGTATTGTGTCCACCTACATCTGGAGAATAAATATTTTTAAAAAATGTATCCTTGTTATTGGATTGGCACTGGGGACAAAGATTGAGCTTTCGGAAACAGTATGACCATCACTACTATTTCCAAAATTTTCTATCATCCCAAGCAGAAACACTGCTCAAGCACTAAGTCTCCATTCTTCCATCCTCCCAGCCCCCATGTCCTCTAATCTACTTTCTGTCTCTGAATTTCCATTTTATACAAATGGAATCATACAATATTTGTCCTTTTGTGATTGACTTTTTTTTTCACTTAGCATATGCTTCAAAAATTATCCTCCTTATACATATATCACAACTTCATTCTTTTTTGCAATTTCTTTTTATGGACTACAGATAATCCATTGTGCATATACACCATTTTTTTATTCATTTATTCACTGATGGACACTTGGGTCGTTTCCACCTTCTGGCTACTGTGACCAATGCTGCTATAAGCACCATTTTACAAGTTGTCCAAGTCTCTGTTTTCAATTCTAGGAGTATAATTGCTGGTCATATGGTAATTATGTTTTAAATTTTTGATAAACTGCCAATCTGTTTTCTATAGCAGCTGCACCATTTTACATTCCCACCAGCAATTTACAAGGGTTCCAAATTTCTTCACATCTTTGCCAACAGTGTTACCTTCTGCTTTTTTTTTTTTTTCAGCCATGCTGGCAGGTATATTGTGGTTTTGATATGTATTTCCCTAGTGATTAATGATATTGGGTATCTTTTCATAAGCTGCTGGCCATTTGTATATCTTCTTTGGAGAAATGCCTATTCAAGCCCATTGTCTGTTTTCTAGTTGGATTGTTTATTTTTCTGTTGTTTAGTTGTAAGTGTTCTCTATATATTTTGATAATATGATTTGCAAATATTTTTTTCCATGCTGTGGGTTGCCTTTTACTCAGTTAGGTACTTTTTATTAGATCCAAACCATAACAGAGAATCCTATAATATGCTAATCCAACAACTGGATGGCAGTCTCCTGAACAGAATGAAGACAAAGAGGGGATGAGCCTGGAAGAATATACTAATTTGGGCTTACACAGGCTACCCTCCTATCTTGAAAATTACCTGATGCTGTTGCCATATCTGATTTTAAATTTGTACACGTTGGGTCCTGCGTGAAGAAACCTCGTCTCTGGAAATGGGTAGGTAAAAGGTTTTAAACTCATTGCTTCCAAATGGTAGCCTAAATGAAGTAGAAATAATAGAAAATTATTAAAAGGGAAAATATTGTTCCTTGCATATGGGAAAGGGAGCTTATTCAATCTGTAGTATCTCTTCTCAAGTAAAATGCCCAACACTTAGTACCATTGCCCTTGTACCAGGCTCAGGTCTGCTATTAGTCATTGGGACTATTCTCCTACCTGCATGGGGAAGATTCATGGTGTGTTGGGATATCTCTGCTTGAAAGCAAAAGACCAGAATGCAAGTTTTGTTGTTTATCTTATGGCCTTGTGCAAACTACTTCTCTTCCATAGACTAATGATGCTAACATCTGTCTTGATTATTCACAAAGTTATGGTTACGATGAAATATTTCTCCCAAATATTTCTCTTTTTTTTTTGAGAGAGAGAGAGAGAGAGAGAGAGAGAGAATATTTTAATATTTATTTTTTAGTTATTGGTGGACACAACATCTTTGTTTGTATGTGGTGCTGAGGATCGAACCCCGGGCCGCACGCATGCCAGGCAAGCGCGCTACTACTTGAGCCACATCCCCAGCCCCCAAATATTTCTCGAATCTATTATCCTTCCCTATTCCCACTTCTCCTGGAACCTAGGTGGGTATGAAGAGGCTCAAGTTAAATAATGAGATAATTCAGAGGATACATCAATAATAGGCATAATGAGAAGGACCTCTGCCATTAATTTGAGATGAAATTAAGGAATTAGCACAGCTCCCTGACACAGCCAATGCAACAGATAAGGATGTACACACTAAGGTTTCCCTGTCTTGTAAGAAATCCCTGCCTCTCAATTATTCTTCCTCTCTATCACTTGTGAGGCTTCCCTAAGCCCCAAGAGTGCCTACTATACCCCTAGCACTACTACTTTTATTTTTCTAATTCCAGAATCTCTGACCACCTAAGTTAAATTCCACAGGGAACTCAGTAAAGGGGTAAGATGATATGGGGAGGGTAGCACACTGCTTCTCCAAGAAGGCATCTGCATGTGCTCAAAGGTACACTGTGATTTTTGTCACTAGGGCTTTGTTGTGACACTTTATAGAGATAATAAACCTTGCATTCCTTTTGTCTCTTCGTATGGAACTTTAAATAATGAGTAGAGAAAGAGGTCTGGAATTCTAAAGGATCAAAGCTACCTGTATACAACACAAGGTATTGATTTTAGAGAGAGCTGAGATAGAGTAAACAGAATAGGTACAATGTAAGATGAATCTGAGTTTGAATCTCAGATCCAGTGACCCCTTTAATTTCTTTGAGCCTTGGTTTTCTTACACAACAATAAACAACAATGACTTTTTTCCTTTTTTTTTAAAGTCAGGGGTTCACTGTATTGTCCAGGCTGCCCTGAACTCCCTGGGCTCAAGCAATCCTCACACCTCAGTCTCCCAAGGAGCTGAGATTATAGGAATGTACCACTGTACCCAGCTAACAACTTTTGTCATGCCCTATTCTAATTGCTGTATATATTATCTTATTTCATCTTCACAAAAAAATTATGAGCTAAGTAGTCTAAGTTTTATAAATGAGGAAACTGAGGCACTGAGAGTTGAAGTGACCAGCACATAGCTATGAATATTGGAATCTGGATTCAGACTTAAGTATAGATCCATTAACTACTCTGCCAGTGGACTATCTGGGGAATATTAGGAGGAAAAACAAGTTAATAAACAAAATAATTTTGCAAGTAGTAAAATATCATTCACACATAAAGGACTATTTCCATTATTCTTCCTTTCATATTACCCTAATGTCATTTCTACTTTGCAGGGAAAACTCTTGTATGTTGAAGTCAGCAGCTCTTTGGGCCCAAAGAATGGAATTTCCCATAGTTTCCAAAGTTTAAGTCTGGGTTGCCAGTAAGGAGAGACTCCAGGGTCTGATCTCGGCTCTGTGGGATTAGAATGAAAGGAGAGTGGAGCCAGAATTCATGGGACTATTTAGACTAAAATTGCAGTCAAAACTAAAAAGTAGTTGATGCCAAGTCCAAAGTCGCTGGAGTGAAAATATTGTTTATATCCTAAGAAAAAAACTTGCTGATGCCCTTTGTCCAGGGTATAGCAGGAGCTCAAATCTAGATTTGATAGAATTTTGGTGCCAAATGAGTTTTCTATGTAGTAGGCAGGGAGCCACCTGGTGAGACTTAGTTGCTGCCACAGAATTTTAGCCCTGTTATTCAGAGTTCTTCCAAGATGTAGTCACCTGGGGCCTGGGGGCATCAGAGCAAAAGAAATGAAGAACATTTGCTGGATGTGACAATCTAGAGAGGAAATGTCACATGCTACACCATAGCTGGCTGTTTGAAAGAAGAAAAAACAACCTACTTCTAGCTGGGGCCTGTTCCTGTTAATTGCTGGCTGCCCACTTCAGAAACAAACAGCACACGCTAATTACCTCATGTGAAAATAAAGATTAGACAGCATAATCCAAAACAACAACATAGTAGTAATGGTTCAAAGATTTCACAGGATTATTTTCCAACATTTTTTACTGTAGCCATGGTGACATTATGTCCCAGTAATTGAGTTGATATTACCTTGCAGAAAAAGGTCAGATTCTAGACCCATTTTTAGGTGACCACAAATCATGATGGCTTTTAAGCAAATGAAGAGAAATTATAGAAGAATGGGATGGTGCAAAAGACATAAGATTTAAAATTGGAAGACCAAGGCTTAAGTTCTACTTTTGCCCCTCATTAGTCATTAGCAAATCAATTAGTCTTTTCATTTCTTAGTTTCTACATCTACAATGGGAATTGCACCTACCCCTGGACTGTTGCAGGAATTAAATAAGATAGTGTGGTAAGCAGCTACTCCACAAATTCCAGAGTATAATATAAAATACCAGCTATTATGATAGATTTGAAGAGTTTCTTTCTGAATGCTTTACAAGAAAAGTGAATCCAAGAAAGCAAAGTTGATTAGCTTTAACCTCAGTGCAAAATCTGACAAATCCCAGCCTAGAATCTTTCCTTGAAAATACCCAAGTGGGGCTGGGGATGTGGCTCAAGCGGTAGCATGCTTGCCTGGCATGCGTGCGACCCGGGTTCGATCCTCAGCACCACATACAAACAAAGATGTTGTGTCCGCCGAAAACTAAAAGATAAATATTAAAAAATTATCTCTCACTTTTTTTTAAAAAAGATAAAGATTCATCAACTCTAAAAAATCTTAAAAAAAAAAGAAATTACTCAAGTTTTAGATTTAAAAGACACATAGAGCCAGGCATGGTGATCACGCACACCTATAATCCATTACTTGGCTGAGGCAGAAAGATTGCAAGTTTGAGGCCAGCCTTGGCAATTCAGTAAGACCTGGTCTCAAAATAAAAATTAAAAAAGGGCTGGGGATGTAGCTCAGTGGTAAAGTGCCCCTGAGTTCAATTCCTGGTATCAAGGGGAAAAAAAAAAATGAAAGTAACAACTTCCACAAAGTCACATAATCCAGTATGGACCCAGGAATAGTCCCTCAAGATTGTCAACCCTTCTGGTCTCTGCATTTTCCCATTACAACCTATCACCTTGTCATTTTAATCTACAACCTGTTCACACTCATGACTAAGGATGATCCCAGGCAAATTCATTCTGGACAAAGATATTGAAACAAAATATGAACTTTTCTGATGAATGGTTCATAGGATTATAATTTGGAATGTAAACTCTTATATTCACATTTTTTGTCTTCAAGCTCCATTTTCAAAAGGAACTATTCTGTTTCTTCACAATGCAGGGTGATAAGGATAACTAATAAAAATGTATAATTGCTCACTGAAGTACTTAGCACATAGGTTACCCAATAAGGAAGTCATATGTGTGTATGTGTATATATGTGTATATGTAATATATAACACATATAATATATATACACACACATATATGTGTATATATTTTGCATGGGGGGGGCGGTGGGTACAGGAGTTGAACCCAGGGACTTATTCTTGCTAGTTAAGTGCTTTACCACTGAACCACACCCCAAGCCCAAGAAATTTTTTTTTTAAACAAAGCATTAAGATACAAGACAGAGATTGATGAGGCTACTTCCAAGCTTACTGACATCATTCTGTTTTCTCAAAGGTTTTCTCCCCCTTTCTGGTAAGATGTAACCTTTAAAATGCCACTGGCATTTGTGCAGGAATAGATTTGCCCTTGGACCTGTTTCAGGTTTTGTTTGGGGGAGGAGGGAGAGTAATTAAACTTAATAGGAAGAGAACCCTCACATAAAATCAGAAGGTCTTAGTGGATATCTCAATAAACCAGAAATGAATCTAAATTAACCTCTTAAATTACTCTTCACACCTAAGTGCATCTTCTACTTCCATCTTAACCCTAAAAGTTAATGAAAAACTTGCTTTGGTCAATAGATCCAGGATTGTGCTCTTTATCCAAAAAAGCAGTGGTTCCTCATCTCAAGACCCACCTAGCAGTTGTGACTTGTCACATGAAAATCATCAACCACTGCATTAGCATTCACACCACCCTGAACTCACTAAGAATCCTACCAACCCCAGGAACCCAAAAGGCATTTGGATGTAAAATTGCAGGCAGTGAGGGACATTTTATTTTATAGTTATACCTCTGGGTGACCTGCCCTGAAGGATTACATGTAGGGAGAAGATTAAAAATGAACAGGAAGGGGGGCTGGAGTTGTGGCTCAGTGGTAGAGCACTTGCCTCACACTTGTGAGTCCCTGAGTTAGATCCTCAGCACCACATAAAAATAAGTAAAATAATGGTATTGTGACCAACTACAATTGAAAAATAAATATTTAAAACAAACAAATAAATAAATAAAAATAAAGATATTGTGTCCATCTACAAGTTTTTTAAATGAAAAGAAAAAAAAGCAGTATCAATAGTTTCAAAAGGGCAAGTGGTGGAAAGAATATCCTCAGTTGAAGAGAAAGGAAGCATCTTTTACAACGTCGAGCTATAAACTGAGCCTATAATGTACATACCTCAATAGTCTTAGTGGCAGAAGATACAGGGAAGTGTAAAAAGAAGCCTCCAACATATACTTTATTCTTGGCATGAAACAATGGTAGATTCTGAGGAAATTAATAAGAAAACAAAGTGCTGGGTGAAGTGGGGCAGGCATGTAATCCCAGGGACTTTGAAGGCTGAGGCAGAAATAACACAAATTCTAAGCCACCCAGGTAATTTAGAGAGACCCTGTATATTACCTTACAAACTGACCTAGACTCAACATTAGCTGTAATTCTTCATATTTTACCACTTCAGCATAATGAATTAGGCTAATAATTGAAAAGAAACAGAAAGTTTTGCACTCTGAAAGGCCATTAGACTACAGGGATCTGACAGCGAATAGGGCTTACCCAGGAAAAAAACAAAACACAACCCTCTTTCTTTCTTCTTTCTTTTGCAGTGCTAGAGATTGAACTCAGGGCCTCATACACACCAGGCAAACGGTCTACCACTAGTTACACCCTCAGCCCCCCGCAATATCTTATTTATAAAGCACTTTTAATTTATACATAATGCTTTCAAATGATCCAAAATTTTCTACTGAAGTAGGCAGGGCAGATTCAGATAGCACTTATGCTCCATGCTCAGTGTGTTGTTTTTTTTTAACTTTTACTCAAATTTGACTATTTCAATCTTGTGTTCATTTAACATTTATTCCTTTGGTTCACAAATACTTGCATCCCCACTCTGTGCCAGAAACTAAGAACTGGAGGTAAAGACAATAATGTCTTGATCCTTGCCTGCAAAGAGCTTACAAATGGTTTTAACAGCTACATACAAAGAGGGTGATGTGGAAAAATCAGAGAATCCTAACATACACTGGAGTCAGGGAAGCCCAGTGTTTTTTGTTTTTTTTTGGACTGGGGATTGAACTCCAGGGGCACTCAACCACTGAGCCACATCCCAGCTCTATTTTGTATTTTATTTAGAGCAGGGTATCACTGAGTTGCTAAGTGCCTTGCCATTGCTGAGACTGGCTTTGAACTTGCAATCCTCCTGTCTCAGCCTCGCGAGCTGCTGGGATTACAGGTGTGTGCTACCACACCCAGCTGGGAAGCCCACTCTTAAGGGATTCATTTCTGAGCATCAAGTAGAGAGGCACAAATGGTGACTAGGTATGGGGTCTGGGTTCCAACAAGAAATAGCATGTACAAGAGTCCTCAGTTAGGAGAAAGCATGGGACACTCAGAAGTACAGTAACCTGGAACATAGTGTGCACGTGCTGAGTCAGATTAGCTGTGAGTTAGTTGTCATACAGCTTGAGAACCTACTGTGCACTGGGCTCTGTTCTGGGAACTGATATAGTAGGCAACAAGAGAGATGTGATTTTTCATCTCTAATGGCTTACATTAAAGGAGGTGTGGAGAACAACAATAAGCATACAAAAATTTAAATTATTTGAGCAGTATGAAAAAAACATATTTTGTGGATATGTGTGTTGGTACCATGGATTGAACACAGGGGCACTCCATTAAAATGGCCACATACCCGGCCATTTTAATTTTATCTTGAGATGGGGGTCTTGCTAAGTTGCTGAGGTTGGCCTCAAACTTGCAATCCTCCTGCCTCCACCTTCTGACATGCTGGGACTATGGGGATGTGCCACCTCACCTGGTTTATAATAGGCTTTTAAAGTAGAGTCATTAGGAGACTGCTTTAATGTGGCCAGTAAGGGATTTTCAGAGATCACAAGAGACGAGGCCATAATGGAAAAGAAACAACCATGCAAAGATCAGGAGAAAAAGCATCCCAAGTAGAAAACACAGCAAGCACAGATGCTCTGTGATGGGCAGTTTAAGGGACAGAAAGGTCAGTGTGACAAGAAATTAGAGAATGAAGACAGAGTAGAAGGAGACAAAGTCAGTGTGTTAGGCAGAAGCCAGACCATGCAAAGCTTATAAGTCATTGTAAAAAGCCAGGAGTTTATGCTAAGGGCTTTATAAAGGGGAGAGAAATGGTTTGTTTTAGAAATTACATAAATATCTGGTTGCTAAAAGGAAGAAAACTGTAAGGCAACAAGATCAGAAACAGGGAGATCAATTAGGAAGCTGCTGTAGTATTCTAGGAGAAAGATGCTACTGATGTGGACTTTGGGTTTTATAAGTCATGGTTGAATTTGAGGTGCATTTTACATTAACTCATAGATTTTTATGGGACTCTAGGATGACTCTTAGCAATTAGCTGGATAGTGGTACATATCCTTTACTGAGACGGGGAAGATTCTAGGAAAAAAAGATTGGGGTGCAGAATCAATAGTTCTGTTTTGGTTAAGTCTGAGAAGCTCTATTAGACATCCAAATGGTTATGATAAGGAGGAAGACTCTTTGTGTGCAAGGGATGGAAACCAGGATGGAAATATAAATTTGAGTCATCAGTGTTTAGAAGGCATTTGAAGCTACTGAAATGGATGAGATCATCTAGGAAGAAAGCAGAGAGAAAGGATGACAGCCTTCCTCATAAGCTGAAATTGTGCAGTAGATCCTAAGAGAAATCAGAAGGCACTGAAGGGAATAAAAAAAAAAAAAATGACACATCCAGAAAGCTGTTAATGTGGGAAACAACCCAGAACAAGAGAGGAGAGGGGACCAGCAAGGAGACTCTAGCAGCTTCAGGGAGAAGCTTACTGTGGCTTGGCCTATGGTGATATAAGTGGAGATGAAGAAAGGTGGATCTGATTGGCAAGATGCCTCGGAAGATGCCCAATTTGGTGACTTCTTGGGGAGGTAACAGTCCACGGTGACTCCCAGTGAGCTAAGTGACCCCTCCTAAAAAAAAAAAAAAAAAAAAAAAAAGCCTGGGAAAGTTTATTGTTGTTTTCAGTTCTTGGCAGTGCTTGAACCCACGGCCTCAGGCATGCTAAGCACTTTCCCTACCTTTGGGCTACACCCCTGAGGACCAAAAGCCAAATGTGGAGGGGAGGATGCTGAGTTCACATTTGGACATGCCCAGCTTCCAGGTGCCCACGAGATACCGTACACTGTTGGGCACTGTGGTTTCCTACCTGCAGGCCTGCAAATGAACTAGAGATGAGGGTGGTCAGCACAGTGCACCGGCCTGCATCTTTCTGTCTACCCTTCCAGATGCCAAGATTCTACCTTTTCAGCCCGCTTCCTGGGAGCTGAACGAAGATCTCAGGGAGAACCATGACTCAAATATTTACTTCCCAGGTGCAATCAGGCATTTGAAAGCCAGAGATTCATTCGGATCATCAAGACATGATGTGACAGGAAACGTTTCAATGGAAGAAGTCTCATGTTCATGGCAACTGCTAAGCCTGACTTAGAGGGTGGAGACGGATCAAAGGAGCCCTTCTCCAGGCGGGAGTTTCTGGGTGCGGGGAGCGGGGGGGGGGGGCCTCGGAGGGCTGGGTGGGCAGCAGCACGCGGGTCCCTCGCCAGCCGTGCCCGCGCTGCCCACGGCGCCCTGCAGCATCCCTGGGGCGACAGGGTGACCTGTCAGGAGGCTGCCGAGGGTGAGGCCGCGCCGCGGGAAAAGGAAAGAGTCACAAAGCCGACCTCGCGGGGGGCACCGGGCCGCGGGCCATTACCTCAGCCCCCGGCAGCTACGAGCTCAACCAGGCTCTCGCGCACTGACTAGGCGTCCGCCGCGCCTCAGGAAAGTGGCCACGGACCGTGGAGTATCGGCTAAGAAACGCTCTCTGAAAAGGGCGGACGCCGACCTCGAGCCAAGCCACATTCGACGATCAGTCGCTCAGGCGTCCGCCCGGCCCTATGCGCATGCGCAGCTGGACATCTCACCCCACCCACGCCGGGCGCGCCGTGATCGCGGTCTGCGCGTGCGCCAGCAGAGCCCCTGCAGGAAGCCCAGCTGGAGTTGCACGTGTCCCACCTGTCAGATCAGGTAGTCCAGACACGGTTCAGTTGCTCCTAACCTTATCCACCGACTTTTTTGTGTGTGGTGTCCGCAGTACTGAGGGTTGACTCAGGGGTGCTGTGCTACTGAGGCCACATCTCCAGCCCTTTTTAAATTTTGAAACCGGTCACACTAAATTGCCAAGGCTGGCGTTGAACTTGCAAACTGGCATGCGCCGTCACCCCAGCTACCTTGCCTGCTAGGTCCCTGTCGTAGAAGTGGCTGCAGGGGGTGGGGTGGGGAGCTCCTGTGTGCAATGCATTGTGCAAGTCACCGCCTGTGCCTGTTGTCTTTTAATCCTCACCATCGTGCTCTAAGGCAGAACTTAATGCCCCAATTTGAAGGACACCCAGAAATGGGAGCACAAGGACTTGAACACAGTTTGTGTGATTACAAAGACCAAGGAACTTTCCCTTCCACTTCCTATTGATAAGTTCTGACTGTGTTGTGACTTACCAAGTAATTCCGCTCCCACGTCCGCTGGGTGTGCAGGCTTGGTGATGACGGACCTGTGCACTTGGGTGATCTCTGCAGCCACATATATAAGCCCGTGCGGTTTCCTCTTCGTGGACTGCCTCCCCCTACCACTTTATAAAGTCCTACTCCCATTCCCAGGTAGTAAATGTTGTATATCTTTTTTTTTTGTTGTTTTGACCACAAATGGTCCTGCCCCTGGCAGGCTGTCCTCGCCTGATAAGAGGAAAAGGTGAGAAGATAAGGGTGGAGATCACCAGACTAGATGTTTTGAACCCCAAGGTAAATGATATCATGGAGAAATCCTGTGGTAGCTGATAAGTATTAGAAGGGAGGGTGAAAAGCCCCCAAATTTAATATAAATAATAGAGCTAATGATTAGGGATTCAGCCAGCCGAAACAAGGATGCAGTCTAGCTGGAGAGCCTAATGAGGACCTGGACTGACATCCCATTACTTGTCATTGTTTCCTGACCCTCTGTGTGATCCTCACTGCTCTCCAACCCTACCGCCTCCTCTGGACCTTGGTGAGAGCCACGCCTTCTCCCTGTGGCCCTCTCCTCTACTGGTCGGTTGGGTCGTCCACTCCATGCAGGAAAAGCCTGCCTTGGTTCTGGACCTGGTCACCGTGGTCTGAGTGAGTGTGCATCTGCTGGACACAAAGCCTAAGGCTTAAGACTTTTGAACTTAGCCTGCAGAGGAAATGTCTGTCATGAGCCTGTCATGATTAAGTGTGTTTGCAGTGCTTAGAATTAATCTAGAATTATTTGCTGTGAATTGATTATGTCTATCTATTGCAGTGCCCAGCATTAAGGATTGTCGTTTTCTTGATTAAGAACCTATAGAGTGAAATGGTATTGAGTAATTTGAGTGAATAAAGCATTGAAAGGGGCAGAAGCGTGTAGAATTCTTTATTTCTCCCTTCGACTGCATACTTCGCAATTTTGCCCCCTCGCCATAGCAACTCCCTGAAAAGTGATGTACACTGTGTGCACTGAGGCTAATGCAGTTGTGGCCAGGGGCAGCTCCTGGGTGTGACCTTGCCTGGCACAGAGTAAAAGTTGCCGAAGTCAATAGGACTTGGGTCTCAGCACAGGACAATCTCCCAGCCGCTGTTGGGTGTGTGTCACTTGTAGTCATCATCCTGGGAACTAGAAGAAGGACCCTTTTTGGGTGGGTGAAGGACTCAGGCTTCTGAATACAGTATTTAGTTTTAAATGTAAAATTATTTGGGATGTAAGAAAAGCAGCAGGAAGGGGCTGGGGTTGTGGCTCAGTGGTAGAGTGCTTGCCTAGCAAGTGCGAAGCCCTGGGTTTGATCCTCAGCGCTACATATAAATAAAATAAAGGTATTATGTGCAACTACAACTAAAAATAATTTTTTTTTAAAGAAGAGAAATGAAAGCAGCAGGAAGGGAGACCAGATTGGAAAGTTACAAGTAGTTAACACCAGAGTATGGAAGAGTCACCACCCCTTGACAAACAGGAGGTGAGGGGTAAGGGTCTGGCCTGACCAGCAGAAACAGAGTGAGTATGTGCCAAGATGCACTCACTCCTAGAAGGCTTTCCCAACCACAAGAGAACAAAGGGAGGTGGGGACAACTATTGGCATCAGATCGATATTGGCCTCAGATTCGCCATTTTAGGTCGGGAGCCATTGTATCTAGAGGCTCCAAAGTTTGGATTCTGAGGCAAAGCTGCTTAATTTCCCATAAGAACATGTGCCCGCTAAATGATCAGCCCCACCCCAGCTTATGACGCAGCTCCTAAGCAGCTTATGAAATTCCTCTTGCGGGCTATAAAGCTGCCCCGTGAGTGCCCACATGCTGCTGTTCTCCTTGGAGGGCCAGCCTTGTCGGTTTGCCTTGTGCAACTGACAATAAGTCTCTTGTGTGAGTTTCTGGTGTGTGGTGTGGTCTTTGGACTTTGTGTGGACTATACAAGTGTCCTTTCAACACCTGAAGGTACATTTCTTTAAATAATCCAATAGGAGACAGTAAAGACCCCCATAGTACTTAGCAATTGAGGGACCTTGCACACTAGGGAATAAAACGCTGATTGTCACTGCTCCGGCTGTGCGTACTCACCCAGGCACGGATCTTGCAAGACCATCATTAAAAGCCTCGTTTTCTCTGTACCTTCATCTCTAAGTTCATTCTTTAGATGTGGACGGGGGAGCCTGCGTCTCACAATCCGCCTACCTGGATGCTACTTGGGCCTCAGATGATGAAGGGAAAGATGGTGATTCTTAAATGGCCACCTGTGTGATGTGTGTGACTCTGAGGAGAAGTGGCCCCTGGCAGGAAGTGACCTGCACTTAGACCTGCACTTTTATTTCCCACCAGCCTGGAGGGAAATAAATAGACTGGGGATTCTGACCAGAGGGCATTATTACAACCCCAAATAACCAATCCTACTTTCTGTCATCTACAACGATGTGGTCTCAAGTGACATAAAAGAAACACATCGACACTTAGAATAAGATTGAACCAAAGCACCTCCTGGCAGACACCAACCATTACTCGCTGCAGTCCAGGGATGAGGGCTGCCCCTGTGAACCCAGGTGGCTTTTCAGTCCATGTGGCCCACCGCCATTTGTCATGAAGCCATGGCTGCTTCGTGGGGCTCTGGCTGAGGGGCAGTAACAGGATGCCACTAGAGGGAGAAATTCTCACTGAAACAACAGGAGATCCTTGGGCCAGAGAGTGGCCAGGGCAATACCTGAGCAGGAATTTCAGGTGGGAGTACCAGGTAGGGAGTAAGAGCAAGGGAGATTATTAGAGAAGGGAAGGGCTGGAGTAAATATTTAAGAGAATAGATTCTGCAGTTTGGAGCCAGAGAGTTAAAGGAATAACCAATATTTATTCAATCAACCCAATATTTATTGAATAACTATTACTTACCAAGCACTGTTCTAGGCCCTGGGGAGACCATGGTGAACAAGACAGAGTCACCTGCCGTCATGAAGATGACATTGAGGTCAGAGTCCATGGGGAGATTGGTGGTGTGATCTGTCCTCTGATACTGCCTGGGGCATCAGCCAGACATAGAACTTGATTTGTGGGCAACTCAGAAAGGGTATTAGGTCTGGCTGACCCTGCTTAAGAGGTAGAGGTGGGACAGACACTGGCGACCACAGATAAGACATGGGGAGGGGCCCCCACTTCTGGGGTCCTTGTCCCTAGGGAAGCACTTGATATTTTCCATTGATTTTTTTTTTCCGCAGTTCTAGTAGCTGTGTAATGTTATCCTGGGGTAGATTTGCCTTGTCCCTAGGGATTCTTTTTTCTATAAACTACTAAGAAAGTTTTTGAAGTTTACATACAGAAATAGGGTGAGGATGTCCCAGAACACAGGTTTAGCATGCATGAGGCCTTGAGTTGAATCCCCAGCAGCGCACGGACACAGTGACATTCAGAAAAAGACACTCTTTTCAATATATAATTCTATGATTTTTAACGCATGCCAAACATTTTTAGCACATCCTATTCAAGGATAGGTAAAAATAGAGAATAGTTCCTCCCGTGAATTCCCTCAAGCTGTCCATCTGCAATCAGGAGATGGGCAGGAGGCCCAGGAAGGATAGTCCAGTCCTGCTGCATCTGTGTATCTACAAGAAGTGCAGTTACTGTACCCCTATCCCCTGGCAACCTGGATATAGCAATAATCCAGTCCTTTTTGTTGCAAGTGGTATCTGTTATATGGCTAGTCACCATTTGGTTGTCTATTTGCATATTTATGGACATTTAGGTTGTTTTCTAGTTTTGGCAATTTTGAATAGAGCTTCTCTCCATGTGCACTTACAGATAAGCATGGGAGCGCATACTTGTAATCCTGGAGGCTCAGGAGGCTGGGGCAGGAGGATCGCAAATGTGAGGCCAACCTCAGCAACTTAGTGAGACCCTGTATTCAAAATAAATAAATAAATAAATACATAAAAGGGCTGAGGATGTAGCTCAGTGGTAAAGCCCCCTGCGTTTACCCCAGTGACACACACACAAAAGGCACATGCAGGTTGTTGTGTGGACTTCTGTCTTCATACTTCTAGAGTAAGAGCCTAGATATGGGACCCTGGATTAGATGGCAAGTGTATTTTTAACTTTATAGGAAACCATCAAGCTGTTTTCCTGAGCAGCTGTACCATTTTGGGTTGCCACCAGCAGAGTGTGAGAGTTTCCATCGCTCTGTGTCCTGGGAAGCACTTGATATTTTTCCATTAATTTTTTTTTTCCGCAGTTCTAGTAGCTGTGTAATGGTATCCAGGGGTAGATTTCATTTGCACTTCCCTAAAGACTCATGAGGTTGAGCACCTGTTCCCATGCTCTTGGGATTCCTAAAAATTAATAAACGGGTACCCTGACTTGGAAACAACTTACACTACTGAAGAGACTTGAAGAGATTCTGACTTAGCCTGACCTACTGGAGTATTTTAACGGCAACTCAGAAGATGACAACTCAATCAAAGGCACACATGGCAGATCTGGAGAGCCAGCAATCAGGGGCAAGAGGCTGCTGAAGGGGCACGGCCTCCTCTGTTTCAGGTTTCATTTGGAGGAAAGCATTTGGTCCTCTGCCTACACAAGGTGCCACCTTCCAGTAGCTTCTCCATTTTTGCTGCCCACTCCCTCCTATTTAACATCCTTCCTTCCATTTTATTTATTTATTTATTTATTTATTTATTGAGAGAGTGTTGTTTTTAATATTTATTTTTTAGTTTTTGGTGGACACAACATCTTTTTTTTTTTAATATTTATTTTTTAGTTCTCGGCGGACACAACATCTTTGTTTGTATGTGGTGCTGAGGATCCAATCCAGGCCGCACGCATGCCAGGTGAACACGCTACCGCTTGATCCACATCCCCAGCCCTGGACACAACATCTTTATTTTATGTGGTGCTGAGGATCGAACCCAGCGCCCCGCGCATGCCAGGCGAGAGCGCTACCGCTTGAGCCACATCCCCAGCCCTTATTTTATTTTTGAGGCAGGGTCTCACTGAGTTGCTGAGGCTGGCTTTGAACTTGTGATCCTTCTGCCTCAGTCTCCCAATTAACTGAGATGCATCTACCCCAGATCCCAGCTATTTTTTATCTTCTTTTACTGAGACAGGGTCTCAAGCTGGTCTTGAATTCCTGGACTCTATCCTGAGTGCCTGGCTCAACTTTTTGTTCGCTTGTTTTTGCAGTAGTGGGGATCAGAACAGGACCTGGCACATCTAGACAAGGGCTCTCCCACTGAGCTCCGCCCTAGCCCTTAAGCAGATTTGAAAATTCAGTGCATAAGGGCACAGAGACACCTGTGCTCCAGGCCTTAGGGGACCTCAAGGATGATACCAGCCAGCCAGGAGTCACCAGGGCTCCCTGGAGGAGACGATGCCTGCACTGGGTCCTGAGATGGGCAGGAGGCACAGGGAGGGTAGTCCAGACGAAGGGACGGCATGAGTCGGCTGCATCTGTGTGTCCACAAGAAGTGCAGTTGCACCACTGTAAGGAGGAAGGGCTGAGGGCTGAGGGTGTGGCTCGGTGGGAGAGGCCCTGAGTTCCATCCCAGCACCACAAAAAAAAAAAAAAAAAAGATTGAAGCTGTGGAGTTGCAGGAAATGAGGCTCATGAGGGAGGCTGGGGCTACATCCTGAAGAAGCTTGTGCTCCATGTTCCCAGGGCTTTCTCTGCCTTGCCTTGAACTCACTGATCAGTCTGCCTACAGGGGGCGCTATATTTTGTCCTTCTCTGGGCTTCTTGTGTTGCTTGCCAGGGTGTCTGGCACATAGAAGGTGCTGATAAATGTTTGATGAATATAAATGAATATGCAGTGTATGACAGTATATGACATTTATAGGGTAACCCAGCTCTGGAGTCCTGTTGGATCATCCCAGTAGTTCTCAAACTTGAGGGTGCCCCTAAAAGTCGCTGGGGGCTATAATGTTGCCTGTGATGCCTGTAATTCCATCAGCTCAGGAGGCTAAGGCAGGAGGATTGCAAGTTCAAGGCCATACTGGACCATTTAGTGAGGCCCTGTCTCAAAATAACAAATAGGACCAGGGGTGTGGCTCAGTGGCAAAGCACCTACCCCTGAGTTCAATCCCTGGCACCAAAACAAACAAATCATCTAAAGGGCTGTGGCTTGCTGGATTCAGCCCCCAAGTTTCTGACTCAGGAGATGACGGGTAGTAGGGCCATTGAAAATGTCCTGTTGAACAGGTAAGTTCCCAGGAGCTGCTGCTGCTGGGGGCACTAGGATCACCTTTGGGTGACTGTGTGTGTGTATGTGTGTGTGTGTGTGTGTGTGTGTGTGTGTGTGTGTGCGTGTGGTGCTGGGGATTGAACCCAGGGTTATGCAAGCAAGGGAAGCACTCTACCAACTGAGCTACATCCCCAGCCCCTGGGTGACTATTTTTGATGCAAGACTGTGATTACAGATTAGGTGCTTCTCGGAGCCAAGTCCTGGATGGGGACTGTCGATGGGCCCTCATTGCTGTGGTTTGTCACAACCATCTGATCCTCTGACCGTTCGGGGGATTTCTTTTGTATTAACTGGTCCCTTTGACTGTAGCTTTGGAGTTACTTTCTCGGGGTCCCCTTCTTTCAGGGAATCCCAGGAGGGATCCCCATAACTGGCTTCCCTCCTGCTGAACAGTTCAGCTTGAGAGCCGCCCAGACAAGATGAATCTGTGCTGTGAAGCGGGGCTGCAGGGCTGCAGGGCTGCATCAAGGGTCCCTGTCAGTCACCAGCACTTGGGCCCACGTCTGCAGATCCGTGATCTCCCCCGGGGAGAGTCAGACAGGTCACGTGTGTCTCCTTTAAGAGCCGGGGCTCCCTGTCTCCAGGGCTGAAGGAGCCACTTCATCAACAGCTCCACTTCCTGCAGCACCTGGGGCTCCCCTCTCTCCATCCCCCACTGCCTCCCCTTGGGCTTCCCAGGCCAATTACTGCCAGGCAACAGCCCTCAGCTCGGGAAGCTGGTAGGCCAGAGGCTGGCCTGGCAGGGCCTCGGGGAATCGAGGTGACCCAGCTTGGAGACAGCCCTGGGGGCAGAGGGGTCTCCCAGGGGTGGAGACTGTCACTCAGTTGGCCCGTTCATTCTCTCTGTATGTGTTGGTGTCCGGGTCATAGTAAGGCTGGGAAACCTGGTGACTGCTGGGGTGTGAGGCGTAGCTTAGAGAAAGACTGGGGGAGTGTTGCTCAAGGGCTCCAAACCCCTCCAGGCTCAGCCCAGACCTCGGAGGCTTTTGTACCTGGTTTAGCCACGGGAGCTGACTGCTGCAGATGGTGGCCAGAACCCTAGGAAGGAAAACCGCCTTCCCACCTGGGAGACCCATTCAGAAGAGTGCTCCTTAGAGAACTCACTCGGACCAAGGTTCAGGCGGACCCAGAAATCCTCCAGGAACCTTGGTCCAGGCCCACCCCCAGTTCAATTCAGAGGTCTGGGCATGACCAAGAGAAGATCTCGGCTTTGCGCCCCATCATCAGATAAACAGGAGCCCAAGACAGACAGGGGCAAGAGCCTGCCAGGACCTGGGCCAGCTGCTACCTGCACTTATCCAGGGCAAGCGTCTCTAGGGAGATGTAGCATTCGCTGACTTAGAAAAGCAAGGGACTGTGGACCCTTTCAAATGGAATGAAATTCCACATGAATGCACGCAGAGACACTCACATTCCCAAAGGAACAGTCTCCAAGGCACTGAACCACTGATCCAAGAGGAAAGGTTTCAGATTCCTTCCTGCCTCTGTCCCCTGTAGGAGACCTGAAACCTCTTCCTCTCCCTTCAGCCACCTCTGAGCACAGGCTCTGATCTGTCCACAACTCTGATTGTTAATAGATTCCACTTGGAAGAGATTCCCCTAGTTTTATTCTTTTTTTTTTTAATTTTTTTTTCCTTTTAGTTGTAGGTGGATAAAATTCCTTTATTTTATTGATTTTTATGTGGTGCTGAGGATCAAACCCAGGGCTTCACATTGCTAGGCGAGTGCTCTATGGCTGAGTCACAACCCCACCCCTTCTCCCCTCTCCGTCCATTCATTCTTAAGAGCTAACATTTATTGAACACTTACTACATGCCAGGGACGGGTCATACACCTGGCACGCAGCCCCTTTACTGACGTGATTCAGACACAGCAGAAGAGACCATAGGTCATCAATGCTCAAGGAATTTTCAAACAGTGAACACATTCACGTAGAGGGCGCCCCCTGTACCTTGCCAGAGACTGTCAACTGTGGCTGGTCTTGGTACCACAGATTAGTGTGTTTTGTTTGTTTTCTATTTTGAATTCTATATAAGTGGATCATGCAAGTCATTGTCTCTTTTGTGTCTAGCCTCTACAGTCGGACATGATGTTTGTGAGGTTGGTTCATATTGTTCCAAATAGTTGCAATTTTTTTTTTTGTTTGTTTGCTTTTGGTACTAGGGAACCAACCAGGGCTGCTTTACCACTGAGCTATATATATGCCCAGCCCTTTAAATTTTTCATTTTGACACAGGGTCTTGCTAAGTTGCTGAGGCTGGCCTCAAATTTACAAGCCTCCTGCCTTAGCCTCCCAAGTAGCTGGGATTATGACACCAGATTATTTTTTTAATCTAGTTAGATGTCAAGTAAGCATCTCAAATTTAACAGGAACAAAACAGGGCTCCTGATCTCCCCTCTACACAAACCCCAAACTGTTCCTCCTCCTGGTCCTGGGCAGCTCCAACCAGTTGTTTACACCCCAAATCTCAGGGTCATCTTTTCTCCCTCCCTTTCCCCACATGCATTGCACAAGCACATCCCATCAGCTCTGCCTATAACACACGCCTCGAGTCTGACCTCTTCTTATCACCTCCGCCTCTACTCTCACCCCTGAAAATTTTGATCTTTTTAAAATGTCAGGCTCTGGGCTGGGGATGTGGCTCAAGTGGTAGCGCGCTCGTCTGGCATGCGCGAGGCACTGGGTTCGATCCTCAGCACCACATAAAAATAAAATAAAGATATTGTGTCCACCTAAAACTAAAAAATAAATATAATAAATAAATAAATACAATAAAATGTCAGGCTCCCTGCTTTGTGGAGGAAAAAAAAAAAAGCAAAACCTTTGTGGTGGCCTGTGGTTCTCCCTGCCTCCCTGGCTCCATCTCCCACCGCCCTCCCCTGGCTGCCCCGCCTGCTGGCTCCATAGGCTCCCCCCTCCTCCCCTGCACTGGCTGTCCCTCTGCCTGGTGACTCTCCCTTGTCTTCCCATGGTCCATGCACTTGCCTCCTTAAAGTCCTTGCCCAGATGTCATCTTCCTGCCGAACCTGCTGGGCACCTACTTAAATCGCAACGTCCTCACCCTGCAACACTCGATTCCTCTTTTCCCATCTTACCCTGTCACTTCTCCACCAAAACGTAAGGTCCACAGCGCAGGCAGTTTCAGGGGTCTGATCTCTTCCCTAACCCCAAATGCCTAGGACGGTACTTGGCAGAGGAAGTATAAAGAAATATTTTTCAAATGAGTTGAAAAAATTAGTGTAACTGCTTAAAGTCCTCCAGTGGCTGTCCATTCGTGTAGGAGTGATTTGGGGTTCATCCCATGGCTTCCGTGATTTTCTTGGCCCGTGCCCAACTTCATCTTTCTCCTTCTCCTCGTTGACTTGAGTTCTGGCCACATCGGCCTCTTTTCTATTCCTCAAACGCACCTAGCTTTTTCCAAACCCACAGGCTCTGCCCATGCCGGGTCCTCTGCCCGGGATGTTCTTACCCTAGATCTGGGCGCGGCTGGCACCCTCTGATCGTTCAGGTCTTAGCCTGCATGATGCCTCCCCTTCCCCGAATTCTCCAGAAAAGCAGCTCCTTCAACCAGTCAATCCTGGCAGCCTTCCTGCCTTTATGTTCTAATAGCAAGCGCTCAGCAGAGCCACTGAGCCACCTCCCAGTCCTCTCCAAACTTAGTTGAGTATCCACTAAGTGCTCAGTAGGTATTCAGTAGGGGGTCAGGAGTCTGAAATCCAGGGGTTGGCAGGGCTAGGAAAAAGCCCCCGAGGAAGAACCTTCCTTCCCTCTCCCCGACTTTGGTGGCTCCAGGTGCTCCTCGCTTGGGACTACATCCCTGACCTCTGCGTCCCTCTCTGCCTGGTCCTCTCCTCCTCTTATGGCTGACCCCCTCTTAATGGACGTCGGATTTAAGGTCCACCAGGATATCCAGGATGACTTCTTGACACTCTTGATTATATCTGCAAAGATCCTTTTTCCAAATAAGGTCACACCCACGGGTACTAGATGGACAGACATATCTTTTGGGAAGCCACCATTAAACCCATTACTAAGGTAAATGGCAGAAAAAGAAACAGCTTAGAGTTCCAGTGGGTTTAAACTTTAGTCCTCCAACGAGTGACTGCTTTTCGAGACATAAAGATCCACTTCTGGGAATACGGCCATGTGTCACCTAAAGATGGGGACACCTTCTGAGGAACACATTGTGAGGCAATTTTGTTACTGTGTGACCCTCAGTGTTTTCACAAACTAAGACAGTCATGTTGCCAGGTGCTGTGATCTTAAGGGGCAACCACTGAGTATAACTGCTGCTGTTGACGGAACGGTCAAACTCGTAGAAGCAGAGATTACAATAGCACTTGGCAGGGGCTTCGGGAAGCGGGAAGGGGGAGAAGTTCAATGGGTGTAAAGTCCCAGTTAAGCAAGATGAATAAGATCTAGAGATCTGCTGTACCACACAGCACCTAGCATTAACAATCGGTATGGATCTCTTATAAAGTGTCCTTACCACACACACAAAAGGACACGGGAAGCACTGGGAGATGTTGGATATGTCTGTTCCCCTGATTGGGGTTGTGATGTCATAGTTGGCATAGGTCCAAATTCTTCAGATTGAGCCCATTAAAAATGTGTATTTCAGGGCTGGGGATGTGGCTCAGCGGTAGCGCGCTCGCCTGGCATGCGTGCGGCCCGGGTTCGATCCTCAGCACCACATACAAACAAAGATGTTGTGTCCGCCGAGAACTAAAAAATAAATATTAAAAATTCTCTCTCTCTCTCTCCTCTCTCACTCTCTCTTAAAAAAAAAAAATGTGTATTTCTTTCTATGTCAACTATTCCTCAGTAGAGACTCTCGGAACCTGGAGCGGTAATGCACGCCTGTAATCTCAGTGACTCAGGCAGCTGAGGCAGGAGGATCGCAAGCTCAAGGCCAGCCTGGGCAACTTAGTGAGGCCCTGTCTCCAAATAAAATAGAAAGGGCTCAGCGATAAAGTGACTGTCGGTCTGATCCCTAGAACTGATACCCTTGGCCTGCAAATGCCGGACATTTCAGTGCTGACCGTCCACGCATCACTTTAAAGGGTGTTCTGGGGAGGGAACACCTGCACTGTCCAGCGAGGTGCCTTGCTGCAGCCTAAAACCCCACAGCTGCTCACTGCTGGGAGCCTTGGCACTGTTGAAAGGGATCCAAACTGTTACCTTCTGAAAAAGAACCTCTCCAGAGAAAGTCCTCTCCTAGTGCCGGTGATGGAAGGAAAAGGTAGGGATCGGGGAGGGGGGGGCTGCTTCTTCCCCAGCATTACAGGCAGCTTCCAGGACCTTCGGCCACTGAGCCTGACTCCAGGTTTTTATACACTCCCTGGTGGAATCCCCTTCCCTTGAGTGTGACCTGAACCTGAGACTTACCTCTAATGAATAGAATATGGCAAAAATGATAGGATGACCTTTTTTTTTTTTTCTTTTTCTTTTTTTGGTACCAGAGTGAACCCAGGGGCCCTTCACCACTGAGCCACATCCCCAGCCCTTTTTTACATTTAATTTTGAGTTGCTTAGGGCCTTGCTAAGTTGCTGAGGCTGGCTTTGAACTTAGGATCCTGCCTCAGCCTCCAGAGCTGCTGGGATTACAGGCATGGGCCATCAGGCCCAGCTCGGGACGACCTTGGGCTAGAAATGTGGCTAAGATAAGGCCTCTGCATGCACCCGGCCCTGGGCTCCATCCTTAGCAATGAAAAACAAAAAGAAGTAAAATAAAAGTAAATAAATTTAAAAAAGACTGTGCCTTCCATCTTCCTCCTACTGCCCATCTTTCCTCACTCTTTCTTGGAGGGAAAGCAGCCGTCAGGTTGAGCTCTTCTACAAAGACGCCAAGCTGGTGGGGTACGGATTTCTCTAGCCAACAACCTGTCATCGTCAATAAAAGACATACTAGGAAGTGGGCTGTTTTGTCAGCTTTTTTGCTGCTGTGACTAAACGGCCCAACCAGAGCAACGGTAGAGAAGGAGAGGCAGGCTCCATTCTTCGGGACTTAAGGTGAGGCAGGACGTCTTCATCATGGAAGAGTGTGGCAGAGAAGCGGCTGGCTCACATGATGATCAGGAAGCAGAAAGACTCCACTGGCCAAATACAAACAGGTACCCAAGCCACGCCCCATGCCCCACCTCCTCTAGCCACACCCCACCTGCCTCCAGTCCCCACTCAATTAATCCCATCAGATGATTGGTTCACTGATTGGGTTAAGGCTCTCACAACCCAGTCATTTCTCCTCTAACCCTTCTCGCATTGTCTCACACGTGAGCTTCTGGGGGGACATCTCACATCCAAACCACAACATAGGTCTTCTAGGGTCTGCAGAACCACACGGGCAGCTCAGAAGCAGACCTTTCCCACGTGGAGCCTTGGGGTGACTGTACCTGGCCAACCTTGGCTGCAGCCCCCTGTGAGACCCTGGGCCAGTACAGTAGCACAGCCTATGTCATGGCCAGACTCCCAACCCACAGAAACTGTGCCATAATGAATGTTGCTTATGCCAGCCACTAGGTTTGGGAGTAATTTGTTCTGCAGCAACAGACACCAACAGACACCAACAGGCCCAGATATAGAGTGGTAGGATATATTCAGCCTCGCGGCTCCTGCGCTCCTGCTCACTGTTTACAAATTTGGGGATTCACAGATACAGCACTTATCGCTCTCAAAAATCTACAACATCTCCTCCCACTCCTTTTATTCTGTTTATGTTTGGGAGGGAGCATAACATCAAACGATAGTGACAGTTCTATTCCTATGTTCTATTTTTCCTGCTTAATATGTTGCATTTTCTCATCTCATTAAATAATCTCCCAAGCGTTCTTTATTCTGAGCAAGCTCTTCACTGCTGCCCCGATGAGCAGACCAACATTAACTAAAGCACTCCCCTCCTTTGTGTTTTGGGCTTACAGTAGAGTTTTGCCCCCTTGGGCGATATCCATGAGCATGTGCCGGCCCCTCTGTTGAGGATCTGCAATAAAAGTACACAGAAGACCCTGCGTGGTGGTGCACACCTGTAATCCCAGAGACTCAAGAGGCTGAGGCAGGAGGATCGAAAATTCAAAGCCAGCCTCAGCAACATAGGAAGGTCCTAAACAACTCAGCAAGACCCTGTCTCTAAATAAAAAATACAAAGGGCTGGGGATGAGGCTCAGTGTTTAAGCACCCCTGGGTTCAATCCCCAGTACAAAAAAATAAATAAAAATCATGGGAGGTCTGTGGCTAAATGCTTCTGATCATTGAACCAAATCTATACCTTTTCCTACTGTGTGTTCCTGGGCTTGTTATTTAACTCTCCTGGGCCTTAGTTTCCCTTTCTGAACTGCAGGGATGATAGTCCCATTTTCTTCACAGAGTTATTATAGGCACCATTTAAAACACAGCACAGTGCCCATCATCTCAGGGTATTTAGACACCAGCCAGGCTGCGGTACCCTCACCCCATCAAGTTCTGGTCCACAGTGCATAATGCCAACTCTTGTCCCAGATGTAAGCCCACCTCCAATCAACAGCATCTTGGCTTCCCTCCTGCCCTCTAATTCTCCCTGAACCCACTCTGCTAACTCCAGCTCAGCTGCCCTCCATCACCCTGACACCTGCCTTTGCTACATGATCCTGGTGTGGTAGTTAATTTTACATCATCTTGGCTGAGTCATGGTACCGAGACAGGTGCTCAAACATTACTCTATGTATTTCTGCTGAGTATATTTTTGGATGAGAATGACATTATTATGAGTAAAGCAGACGGCCCTCCATGGAGGTGGGTGGGCCTCAATCAATCAGTCGAAGGTCTAAATAGAACAAAAAAGGCTGATCTTCCCAAACGAGTGAATTCTGCAGCAGAAGCCCTTGAACCTGAACTGCAACACCAGTTCTTTCTTGTGTCTCCAGCCTACCAGCCCACCCTGCAGATTTTGAATATCTTAAACTACTCCCCCCACTATGGATATGTGTGTTTATATGTACATAAATACATACACACACACACACACACACACACACACACGTATATGCACACCCTATTGGTCCTGCCTGCTCAGAAACACCAATGCACTTGAGCAAGTCCATCTCATCTCTGGGCCTGTTTCCTCACCTGTAGTATGAGAGGAAGATCAGATTAGGGGGTTGATGGGGGATTTCCCACCTCTAAGATTCTAGACCATTCCTTCTTCTTCCAAAGGACCTTTTAATTTCCGCAGCATAGACCACACCCAGAGCTTTAAACAACTAGCCTAAGCAAAAAAGGAGTGGGGAAACACTTTTGAATTTATTTGCCATCATATGTGCCAAGACTTGTGCCCAGCACCTGGGAGTGTGTTAAATCCTGACATAGTGTCTCAGCTACATGTGTGAGAGTCTGGGTGAAGAGTCATCTCCGAGTGCTTGTCCTGGAGCGCCAGGGACACCCCCTCTCACCTAATCTGATTGCCCTCTCAGATACTCCAGCTGAGCCTGGTCTCAGGCTCCTGCTCTGTGCTGCCATCAGCCCCTTCCCAAGAGCCAGGAGGAAGCTGCTTCAGGGGGTCTGAGGGTAACCAGGCCTGGGGGTGCGCAGGGTCCTGGAGCTGCCAGAGAAGACACCAGCCCCACTGCTGCTCGGTTCGAGTGCAGCACCGGCCCCGGGACTTCCCTCAGTCTCTCTTCCTGCACTTGGGGCAGAAGATGGATGGATCACTGAGGTCCAGCGGCCAGGCCTTGGGGAAGGGGAGGCGGGGAGCTACCTGGGATTAGCCAGGAGAGCTGGCTCTGCAGAGTCTCCCCCAGGCCTCAGAATGGCTGTGGGTACCAGCCTCTGGAAGTCCCAGAGGGGCCGCTCCAGGCCTCCACCGGCTCCAGCTCACAGTGGTTTCTCGGCACTGGAAAGACTCCTGGGATGACGCAAGCGTCTTCTCCTGGGCTTCTGGGCTTCTCCTCGCCCACTGTGAACTCTGGATTGTCCCCAGCCAGGGCAGCTGGACAGCAGAGGGGAGAGCCCTCTCGGCTCCCAGCAGTGAACCTCCTTATACCAGCCCTCAGTTCTCAGGACTTCAGACCCGTGGGCCCTGGTCCGGGATCTTACCAGGACAGCAAATGAGAGTGTTTCAAGTCTAAGAAAGGCTGCGTGAGAAACTAATAAAAATAAAATAACAATAAAAATAAAAATAACAAATTAAGACAGGCTGTGTAATGTTCAACATGTCGCTTGACTTCTCTGAGTCTCTGTTTCCTTGTTTGGAACAGTGGAATGGTAGTCTCTGTTTCATAGGTGACTGGGAGGTTGGAATGACATACTGGTGGTGGCAGGGGCTGCGGCAGCGGTAGGCTCTCAGCGATGGCTTCCTTTTCCCCAGGGAAATCCTGGCCCAGCTGGTCCACCAACAAGGAAACCTTCCAGCAGCAAAGGAGGCACCTGGTTGCTAAGGCTGCTTCCTGGGCCTAAGGAGGAGGCAGCTCCATTCCTGGGAGCAGGTTAGAAGTGGACTTGGGCAGAGGAGAGGAGGGGGAAGGCCAGGAGGGGCTGAGAGCCGGGCCCCCCTGCAGGCCCTTGCCAGTCTGGGGCTGAGAGAACAGGCTCCCTCCTCTGCAGACACGCAGGCCCTGGAGCAGCTGAAGGGTTGTGGGGAGAGGACTCCAGTCGCCCCCTGATGGGGTGCTCCGGCCCCAGGGGCTGTGGAGGGGCCGGCCGGGCTGGAGGGCTGGGCAGGAGGGCACCGAGCTTAGAGGAAGTCTCCAACGGGCCAGAGCCAGCGGGTGGGGCAGACAGGTCAGGCCTGAGGGACAGTTGGGCAGGTGGTGCCGTCCCCATGGCAGGGCCAAAGGACAGCAAAGGCAGAAGGGGTGGGAGAAGGCCAGGGGAATCCTGAGAGTGTGGACCTGGAGAAAGTTGCTGAGCTGGGGAAGAGGAGACTGGAGTCTGCATCAGGCCCTTCTGCTTCAGGCAGCCATGTTGCCCACGGGCAGTGGTTTGTCCCAGGGGCTGCTGGGGACAAGCCCAGCAGCCAGCAGGCTCCAGTGCTGGGCGGGAGGCACAGTCCAGGCGGCACACACATTCATGCAGCTGTAGAGTGCGAGTCCACCACCCTAACTCAGCCTGCAGGGCCTGGATCTCCTTCCGCAGGGTGTGGTTGTGTTTCTCCAGGGTCTCGTACTGCTGGGGGAGAAGCGGTGGGCCAGGAGGGGACGTCAGCCTGCAGCGGGGCCGGCGTGAGCCCCGTTCCCCTCCAGGCTCCTCATGCCAGAGGAAGCTGCCACCTTCTGCATATCCAGGCTAGAGCCAGCCCTCTACCACGCCCCCAACCTGTACCCTGGCAGAGCACAGAGCTGCCCCGCTCTCTGCCCACTGCGAGTCCCCTGAGCTGCACCCACTTACCTGGATCTCCAATGGCTTCCTCCTTGGTGTGCCCCCAACCACCCAATTCTCTTGGCCCCAAGAAGGCACTGTCATTAACTGGAGGCCAAAACCCTCCAAAGGCCCAAGATTCCCAGGTTCCAAACTCCCCGTGTTGGCCCTGGACGCCAGCCTGGCAGCCCCCGCTCAAACCTCCAGCGCCATCTGTCCTGCCTTGTCTCCTGCTCCTTCTCCTCCTGTCCCTCAGCTGGAATTTATTTCCTCGACATGTTTCCTGTCTCCTCTGCCTGGACACTCCTCTGCGCCACACCCTGTGTGAGTCCCAACGTGGCTTTCAAGTGGCACCTTCCAAGTCATTCTGTCCTAGACAACTCAGGTGACTTCATGTCACCTCCAGGCCTCCACCTCCACCTCCCCGGGGAGCCGGGGCCCAGAGCTTGCCAACTGAGGCACCGTGGGATTTGGGGTTCAGTTTTCCAGGTGGACAGCACAGGTGTGCTCTGCTGGACATCTCTGAATCAGCCTTCAAAAGGTTCTGTTCTTCCAGACACCGGGTTCTGAGAATCTGCTGGGACAATCGTCCACTTCCACTTCCACTTCTAAATGGCCATCTGTGATGACAGCGATGTCAGAAACGTGGAAAGAATTTTATTTTCACCTTATAGGCCAAGTGAGATGAACAGTTTCCTTCAGTCCCCTTTTGGGGACACTTGAAAAGGAGAAGTTGTAAGGATGTTTTGCATAAAAACGTGCCTTAGGCCATGGTCTCCAGAGTTCCTAAGGACCTCAACACCACCAGTGGTGGTTTCCATGGGTGGAATGGACACTTCCAGAACACATCACCAGGTCACCTAAACTCTCCAAACCTCCACCTGACCTCCAGGAACTGAGCCACTCGTTCATTTATTTGTTTGCCACCTTCAGCCTGTTCAAATGTCACTACTCAGGGGATCTCCCTAGTTAATCTCCATCACGCCTGCCTCTCCCTTCCCTTTTCCGTTCTATTTTCCCCCTTCAGACTTATCACCACCTAACATCTCCAACGCTTTATGGACCAGGTACTTGTACTCTGGCCTCTGTGAGAATAGAAGCTCCTGGAGGTGGGAGAGGGGCTTTTGTCTGGGGCTCATATCTGCCCTCCAGGGCCTGGGGTGCAGGGAAGACACACCGTAGCAGTCTCCACAAGGAGCAGAGAGAGGACGCACAGTTTCCCGTGGTGCTCCCTGCTGCGCGCAGTCTGCAGGGGACACCCCCCCACCCCAGCCAGTGCTCCACCTGCCCCTGGTGCATGTTCTGACCTTCACCCACTTGGAAAGCTTCTATGGAGCCCTCAAGTCTAGATCACCCTTCATTGCCTCTTTATGTCCCCAAGGCCACTCACAATAGTGTCCCTCTGAAATTAGGATGAGGTCACAATACCCATGTGACTGTGTTTAGAGATAGGACTTTAGAGCCAGGCATGGTACTGCATGCCTGTAATCCCAGCAGCTTGGGAGCCTGAAACAGGAGGATCACCAGTTCAAAGGCAGCCTTAGTACCCAGCGAGGCCCTAAGCAACTCGGTGAGACCCTGACTCTCAATAAAATACAAAAAAAGGGTTGAGGATGTGGCTCAGTGGTTAAGTGCCCCTGGGTTCAATCCCCAGTACCAACAGAAAAAAAGAAAGAAATAGGGCTTTTAGGAGGTAATTTAGAGTAAATGAGGTCATAAGGGATCTTACAGGATTGGTAGCCTTATAAGAAGAGGAAGGAGGACTGGGGATGTGGCCCTGTGGTAGAGTTCCCCTGGCATGCGTGAGGCCCTGGGTTTGAGCCCCAGCGCCACCAAAAGAGGAAGGGAGAGAGATGACTCTCCTCTCACATCCGTGGAAAAAGACCACAGCACCCCCAAGTACCCTGGCAGGAAGAGAGCCCTCAGCACAGAGAAAACTAACACGTACCTTGATCTTAGACTTTAGAAAATAAATCTCTGCGGGTTAAGCCTGCAGTGTATGCAGCCCCAGCAGATGGATGCGCTGCCCTGCCCATGTGTCCCCACACTGCCTTATCATTTGCCGGATGGTGACTTGATCCCAGGGCCTCTCACCTGCTCCGCAGGCTGAGCTATACCCTGTTCTAGGTGATGGGCGAGTAGCAGGGAAAGGAATGGTTCCCTGCCCTTAGGGTGCCGAGGAGGGAGACAAGTCATGTATTTGGGATGTGGAACCGAGGGCCACTGCTGAGGATGGGTTAATCCATTAGTGGGTTATTTGGTTATGGTGAAAGTGGATTTGCTATAAAAGTGAGCTGTCTCTGCTCCATCTTGCTCTGTGATGTGCCCCGACATGCCACTTGTGACCAGCAGGAAGGCTCTCCACACAAACTGGCATCATGCTCTTCGATGTCCCTAAACCAACCTCTTTTTTTTTTTTTTTAATTGTACTACTGGAGATTGAACCCAGAGACACTCTCCCACTGAGCTATATCAGCAGTCCTTCTTGCTTCCTTCCTTTCTTCTTTCTTTTTTTTAACCTTGAGACAGGTTTCACTAAGTAGCTATGGTGGCCTTAAACTTGCAATCTTCCCGCTACAGCCTCCCAAATTGCTGGGATCACCAGTGTGCACCACCGTGCCCAGCACAAACATCTTTTCTTTATGAATTATCTGGTGTGTGGTATTCACTTATAGTAACAGAAAGTTGTCTAAGATGGAGGGTGTCCCCACCTGGTGCAGGGCGTCTGCCTTGTCTGTGTGCTTCTGCCGGCTGCGCTGGGCGGCCACCCGGTTTTTCTGTTTCTTCTTCAGCTGCTTCTGACAATCTGGTGGGTCCTGCTGGGCATGGGACACAGGGCTCAGGGATTCCAGCAGGGCTCTTGCCCTCTGCTCTGGCCAGCCATTTGCCAAGCCAAGTTGTTCCCTTGGGGACTTGACCTGTCCTCCTAGAAGCCCCTCTTGCTCCTTCAGCACCCATACTCCTCTGCAGGCCTCGCACACCTCATGGGCCCTGCTCATAGAATATGTGGGGGCGAGGACAAGTAGGGAAGCTGAGGAGCCTGGGATTGAAACCTGGACAGAACTGGCTTCGAATGGCACATTCTCACGAGCCATGTCTCTCTGGGCTGGTCACTCACTTCTCTGAGCCCGGTCACCTCTGTGCAGGAGTGACATTATGGTACCTTCTTCAGAGGCCACTATGAGGCGTGGAGAGAAACCCACAGGGCAGGCAGCTCAGAGCCAGAGCTGGGAGAGGTCAGCTCTGCTCCCTGAGTGCTCCCTGCAGTGCTCCCTGAGGGCGGGGCCCTCTGTCTGTCCTGCTCACATCCAAAGCTGATATCCACTCACTCCACAAAAATCTATTCCTTCTCTACTGTGTGTCGGCCGGTCACATAGCCAGGGGGACACAGTGGTGAACAAAACAGGAACCACCCCTGCCCCCATGTTCTAGCTGAGCAACCGTCTGGGACGAATGAATGGAGAGTCCCTTTTGCCAGACCAATGGGCTCCAAGGTTGTCAGCAGCGACCCTCCCCAACCTGGGCACCTTGGAACTTAGGTGAATGTTCACTCCAATGGCCCAGAGCTCTGGAAAGACGAGGCCCGGAGACTGTGGAAGACCTCCCAGCCCCACAGGCCCCCATCAGTCTTCGGGGTGTTTTGTGGGTAAGGACCTCAGGCAAGACCCTGGCCTCCTTGGCCAAGGATTCTGGATCCTCAGTCCTTCCTGGCTCCAGCTCTGCCCAGGCCACAGCCTCTGGTGCCTTCACGGCCACAGCACCCTCATTTCAGAGACTGGAGCCCGGGGAAGGACCCAGTGAGAGAAGAGGGAGACCTGTGAGGGGACCCATGGCTGCAGGGGTCATGGGAAGACAGAGACTGGAGGGACCACGGGAGAAGAGGGGGGTCTGGAGAGAGCCCGTGGGAAGTCCAAGTTCTAACCCCGAGGCTGCATCTGCAACTTGGGAACTGTCCCCCGATGGTTCAGGGGAGGAAATTCAGACTCAGAGAGGGGTTGAGTGGAGCCTGCCAGAGGTCACACAGCCCAGGAGCACAGAGCTGGCACTAGAACATCCCCCCTCATGCCCCACTGCCTGGGCCCTGAGACCCTCAAGTCCACTCCCCGTCACCCCCCACCCCTGCAGCCCCGTACTCACGGGCCCCGTCAGCAGCACTTCTCTTCCACAGAGGTGCATGGCTGAGGCAGGGGAGCGAGGCTCACACAGATCCTGGATGTCCCTCAGCAGCTGTGACCTCCCGGTGCCCTCTGGGGACCCAAGGAAGTGGCAGCTCTTTAAATCCCTAGTGACCACTCCGCCCCCAGAAAGCCCAGTTTCAGTTTCTCCTAAAGCCACCGGCTGCTCAGAATCCCTGGCTCAGGACTGCTCACGTGGCTGGAAGTTCCTGACATGCTCTGGCTTCCGGTTGGGCCCCTTTTCTGGGAGAAGGACTATGGAGGGTGGAGACTGGGAGATTGAAGGCCAGGTGTAGGGAGGGTGTTCTGGGGAGGGAGGGCGGGCTGCCAGGAACAGAGCCAGGGAAGAAGCCAGTGGGGCCCCAGGTTCACATGGGGCTGGGGACAGTCCCTGTGCTCCCTGGGGCACAGGTTCACAGCCCACAGCAGAGCAGTGCAATTGTGAGAATCTGAGTCACCCTCTCTGAGCCTCAGTTTCTTCATCTGTAAAGGGTGTGAGTTGGATGGTACAAATTCCCAGGCTCAATGTAGGAACTATGGGGGAGAATATGACTCCCCCGATCCTCTGAGATAGAGTCCAGGTGGGTCTGTAAAATCAAGCAATGGGCCTTAAATAAAAATGGATGTTACTGTTTCCATAGATCAGACCTAGGGACTAGAAGCCCAGCTTCCAAGCTATGTTTGCAAATCTGTAAATCGAGGATAACGATTTTGTTGTGATGAGATGAGTTAAGACAGGTGAGTTGCCTGAACCCAGGCCTGGTGCCGAGAGTGAGACCTCGACCTTTGCATTTATGAAACCCTGGGAGATTCGAAACTGTGTTTATCACCAGGCCTAACAGTCCAAAGCATCCAGTTGTGTGAAAATAGCAAACTGCCACAAGATCAGAACAAGACGATGACATTTCCATAAGGTTTAATAATATGGATATGTAAAGAGGTGATGAAATATAAAATGAGCACCAGAATGAGGAACAAAATCCAGAGAGTGGTGGCCGGAGACAGGTGGGTGGACAGAAGAGGATAAAGGGACTTCAGTAATTGCTTGTGTAGTGGGAGCACAGTTGTAAGTGGTATCATCTACATTTTGGACAATATTTGAAATGTTTCCTAATAAAAACCTCTTTAGAAGACCTAGCAAACCCCAAGCAAACCTGCATGGTGGTGTCTCTCTGAGAAAGCCGTGCTTGGATAGGACATCTGATCGAGGGGACACAGGAGCCAAGCCACCCCTGTGCTGAACCAGCACCCAGCATGGAGGGTTCTATGGTCTGGCAACAAGTGCATCTTGGGGTTGTGTCTGCGTCATGAGCGCTCAAGGCTGATGATGGGGGATCTTGAGGGTGGAAAGCCCTGCAGATACCACCTTCTGAGGGTGATGGGTGTAGTGTTGAGGATCCACAGCTGCCTGTGAGCTCATTAGAAAAGGGTAATGCAATTGACCAGCCCCGTGCTGTGCCTGCCATGCCCAGATTGATTGGAGATGTGTCACGAGCTGAGCAGAGGCGGGGGGCGTAGCCATCCTCTGCCCTCCCTGGAGCTAGGCCTGGAGCTGCCGGGGCCTTACAGCTGGAAGGCTCTGAACCCCTGCGCCCTCCCGCCAGCTCTACTGCCTGGGGCCTCCGTCTTCTCACACACAAGCTTGGGGGGGACAAAGAAGTCACACCCCTTGCACAGAGCTGTGCTGAGAGGGGAGGGAGCGACGAAAGCTCTTCCCATGTTGTAAAGTGCCATCCAGTCAGGACGGACTCCCTCTCCTGAGGTTTGTGGTGACTCATTCTGGATGGTGGCTTGTAATTAGGACGGTCTGGGTGGGAGGGCTTGTGCATCACAGCTGGGCCCTTGCCTCCTGGTTTCTGAGGGGCCTGGAGGCGGAGGTGGAAGTGGGACACCCCCACGCAATGAGGCTGCCCCGGTTTCTCTGAATTATTTTGGTTTCCCAGTCACTGGGAGAGCTGGGGCTTCCTGCCTAAGGCGGGCACCTGGGGCTCAGTGAGCCAGAGCTCCTCAGGGAGCACTCTGCAGGGCGTTGGGCAGGATGTACCCCCAAACAGCTGTGGGGGAGGCTCGGGCCAAGCGCCCCTCTCCCAAACCTGGATCCCCCAGGCCCAGGCTTCAGGTAGGGGGTAGAAGGCAGGTGTGGCTCCTCCCAGGAGGCCACAGCCCTGAGGAGAAGCAAAGGAGGCAGGTTTGATGGCTTCAGCTCCCTGAGGAGGTGGCAGGGAGAGGGCGTGGCAGGGAGGGAGGGGTGGTTACTATTTAACCTCCAGTGGCCATACCAGGCTTCCGCCAGAGGCCCTCCCCGGCTGGCAGGGCCATCTGGTCCCAGCCCTCACTGTGTGGTATCCTGGTGTGCTCTGGCTGCCCCAGCACTACCGCAGCCTGGGTGGCTTAAACAACAGACACTGATCTCACAGTTTGGGAGGCTGGGAAGTACAAGGTTGAAGTGTGGCAATGGCCTCTGGCTAGAAGATGGCTGCCGTCTTGCTGTGTCCTCACTTGGTAGAAAAAGTTCTCAGTCACTCTTTGTCATCTTACAAGGACACTAATTCCACCCTCATGACCTCATCCAAACCTAATTACCTCCTAAAGGCTCTGTCTCCAAACACCATCATATTGAAGATTGAGGTTGTGCTTGAATATAGTTTGAGCAAACAAAAACATTCAGTCCACAAGAGAAGGAGAGGAAGCTGGTACCCAGAGAGTCAAGGTCACACCACAGGGCATCGGAGCTGGAGGGAGAACACAACCTCTGAATCTAAGCCCTCAGTTCTCCTCCACACCCAGCTTGGAGAGGCCTCTCCATGAGTCCAGCATCTCAGCTTGGGCTGGAGGCCTCCTGAATACCAGAGCTACAAAGCTTTGCCTGTTTTGCTCTCTGAAGTATTCCCCTTCACATAGTAGATGCCCAGATAGTGAATAAATGAATTAAAGTCCAGGCAGCTTTTCATCCAGGGACCCCAAAACCTTTTTGAATAAATAAACTTCTGCTTTTCTCATTCCCATAGGATCTGCCTTGGGTGCTGGGGGATTCTCCCGAGCCAAGCTCCTCATTTTACCAATGAGGAAAATGAGGCAGAAGGAAGGGACCCATTGGCAGAAGCTAGGAGACATGTAAGGCCTTTTCCCAAGTATGTTCCACACCTCAGGGGTTGGGTAGATGCTTAGCCGGTCTCCGGGTGCCCAGATGAGGACCTCTGTCTGGGTCTTCCCACCTCATGCATCCCTAGTTTTAGGGCACCTGAGGGAGCTGTAGAGGATGAGTACAAGATGAAGGCTTAGGCGCCTGCTGTGGGTTGAGGCTGGTACTGATGTCCCATCCAGGACTGTGAAGGAGCCTGCTGGAGCTCAGTCTCAGCCTGGGGTGGAACACACCTGTAGGGGAGGTCACCTCCTCTAGGGGAGGTCATTTTCTGTCAGGGGAGCTCAGAGATTTTCCAGAGCAGGGGCTCTTTGGGAGGGACATGAAAGGATAGGAAGGCTCTATCCCAGGGCCTGGAGCTTGTTCTGGGGCAAGTCACTGAACTAACTTCTTTAAGCTTCCTCTGTATAATGGGGATAGTAATCCAAGGATTTGATGAAGTGATAAATGTAAAAGAGTTAGAACAATAAGTCACATAAACATGGGTTCAATTTTTTTTTTAAAGAGAGAGTTATAGAGGGAGAGAGAGAGAGAGAGAATTTTATATTTATTTTTAGTTTTTTGGCGGACACAACATCTTTGTTTGTATGGTGCTGAGGATCGAGCCAGGGCCGCACGCATGCCAGACGAGCGCACTACCGCTTGAGCCACATCCCTGGGTTGAATTTTTAACAAGGTTAGATGAATTTTTCTGTACACATAGCAACAGACCTGGTTTATGTTTCATTATTTTTTTCTTTTTTAGTTTATTAAAGGACAGCAGAAAAGACTTCTCCCGAATGAAGAAGGGGACCCAAGAGGTGGAATCCCTATGTTTCATTATTAAGAAAAAAATTGTGGGGTGCAAGAACAGTGATGAGATGATGTTTCAGTGAAATGTCTCTTTAATGACAGAAAACTTAAAAGTGCCTGGGAGCAGGCTACAGCCTTGGGCGGGGCTGGCTCACAGTGGGATGACCCCTAAAGGGCCAGCTTAGCTTAACAGGGAGGGGGGTGCCCCCACCTCCCGCCACTTTCCTAGTAGTTCCAACAGAGGTCCCAGGCTGGCTGACCTTGGTGTGGCTTGGGTCCTGACAGCAGTCCCTGTGGCAAGGGGAAGAGAAGAGATTGGCAGAGCTGGGGTCCCAGGCTCATGCTGGAGTGGGGATGGGGTCAGCCCCATCTCATCCAGGGGGTGAGGAAGGGGCACCTCCTAAGGGCATCAGAGTGCAGGGGCTGATGCCCTCACCTGGGGTCAAAGTCAGATATGAGGGCGCTGCCACTCGGCAGGGCATTCCTTGTTGAGATGGATTTATCCCCATGTGACACCAAGCCAGGCACTCTTTCATTAGCTCCCAGCTTCCCAAGTTGGGGGAGAAGGTCCCAAGAATAAGTCACTTAGCTAACTCCTTTAGGCAGGAATGCATTGGCTTGCTGAGGGGATGATCCGGAGGTCCTGAATGCTGGGCTGAGACTGAAGGCGGTGACATCATGGTGACCTCTCCAGGAATGGGGGGCAGAACTGGCTTTCACTTTCAGCACAGCACATCGTGAGCGCTCTTTAGAGCCCGAGTCAGCAAAGTGATGGGCCTCCCAGGAAAGGGTGACTCCACACGGGGTTGTCTGATGTCACCACCGTCTTCCCTGGGGGTGGGTGGTGCCAGCCAGGAGGAAGTGGGATCTGGCACACATCCCAGTGCTCAGCTCCTACCCCTCCCCAATCCTGCTGCGCCCTTTGCTGCCTTCAAAGCGTGGTGTGGCTGGTCTCTGCAGTTCTTTAACACATGCATCTTTCCCGGAAGCTAACTCAGACTTTGAAGAGCAGGGAGCACCCCTGGGTCTCATGGGATGTGGCAGCAGCGACCACAGCTCCTATGTTTTCCCAAGGCGTCCAGACCCAGAGAGAACTTGAGCTGCCTCTGCGAACTGTTGTGACCTTGGGCAAGGCCTGTTTCTCTAGGCATCAGTTTCCCTTCCGATCAAATGATAACACCCTCACTTTTTCAAGGCTGTCATGAACTGAAGCCACACATGGAAAGTGGTCACTAATGAGCTTGGAAAAGGTGAGTCTCTTCTCTCTCTCTCTCTCTCTCTCTCTCTCTCTCTCTCTCTCTCTCCTCTCTCTCTCACCCCACTGAACTTTAGAGATGGGAGGGCCTCGTGTGGAGCCTGGTGTGAGGGAGGGGCCAGCCAGTGTCATGGAGCAAGGACCTGGAAGCTGGGCTAAGCTGCAGCAAGGTGAAGAAAGCCCTGCCCATCGTGGCCAGGGACTCACAAGACCGTGGACATGACAGCGCTGCTCCTGGAAGACACAGACCAAGATGGTGCTCTGGCCAGGCAGGTGGGTAGTTGGTCATGGCCAGAGGACTCCAGAGATTGTCCAGTCTCCTGGGTTCACAATGGGGGAACTGAAGCTCAGCAGGAGGAGGGGACTTGGCCATGTGCAGGGAGGTGGCAGAGCAGGCAGACCAGCACTGGTGGGTGCCTGTGTCACAGGCAAGGGGTCCAAAAACAGGACTTGCTCCATAGATGTGTATCAGCCAAAAAAAAAAAAAAAAGTAGGTTTTTTCTTTCTCATTTAACTTTGACTTATTTTTGTGGTACTGGGGATGGAACCCAAGGCCTTGCAATTACCTTGCAGTAGCATTCTACTACTGAACTGTGTCTCCCACTCTGGAACATTTAAAACAACCTAATATGTACATTACAGTATAAAGCAATCAGTGCAGGGCAGGGTGGTGCATGTCTGGAATCCCACTGGGTCAGGAGGCTGAGGCAGGAGGTTCCCAAGATCAGCCTCAGCAACTTAACAAGGCCCTGTTCCTGTCTCAAAATAACATAAAAAAATAAAAGGTCAGAAGGAGCAGCTCAGTGGTTAAGCACCATGGATTCAATCCTGGTCCCAAAAAAAAAAAAAATCAAACAGCAAATTTGACCTTAAAAATCAATATTTAGATAAATAAATTACTTACATATACTTCTTGGTAATACTTCAATGATTAGCAATTGTAATTTAAGCAGGGTCTTCTCTCCTGCATAGTTTTTCTCTTGGTTTCCAGAATAAAAATTCTTATTATCTTTCCATATGATTATAAAGGTAATAGATGGAGTAAAATAGCAGACTAAGAATGATAAATACCTTTTAAATTATTTATTTATATTTTTGAGACAGGGTCTCACTATGTTGCCTAGGTTGACCTCCAACTCCTGGACTCAAGTGATCCTCTTGCTTCAGCCTCCTGAGTAGGTGGGACTACAGATAGAGGCCACTGCACCCAGCAAAATTAAAACTATAATGCCACATTGTTTACATGGGGTAAATATGCCTCTTGACAAGGCATCTAGAACGCTATCAAGTTTCAATCCATTAGGTCCTAAGAAGTCCTCCCTTCAAAAGCAGGGCTCAAGGGAGGCTGAGGTGGGAAGATCACAAATTCAAGGCCAGCCTGGGCAACTTTGGAAGACTCTGCCTCAAAATAAAAACTAGAAAGAAGTGGGGATGTAATCCAGTGTAGAGTACTTGCCTAGCAGGTGCCAGGCCATGGGTTCAACCTCCAGTACAGGAGAGGTTGCCCTAGGCCCTGGGTTTGATCCCCAGTTGCTGGAATTGATGACACACACCTATAATCCCAGAGATTCAGGAAGCTGAGGCAGGATGTCTCAAGCCCAAGGCCAGCTTCAGCAATTTAATAAGACCTTGTAAAAAAAAAAAAAAGTGTTGGTGATATAGCTCAGTGTCAAGTACCATTGGGTTCAATCCCCAGCATGGAGTTAGTGGGGGTTGGGGGAAACAGGGTCCATAGCTGTCAGGATTTGGGCATTTTAATTTCATGGTCATTCTTGTGGTGAAGATAATTATATTTTTTCTGCCCCCACCCTCCAATTAAGCCTAAGGACAATCTAGCACTGAGCTACATTCTCACCCTTTGTATTTTTGAGATAGTCTAAGTTGTTCAGGCTGGCCTCAAACTTGAGGTCATCCTACTTCAACCTCTAGCAAAGCTGGGATCACAGGTATTTTTGAATGGTTACATATAACTACAGCTCTATATCTTCTTCTTAGTTCCCTTCTAAACGTATTTCCCAGGGGCTTTGAAAGCTTTCTTTCCTTTTTTCCACAAGGCAAATAAAAACAGCCTAATAGGCTCCTACCCTTGTCTGAAAGCCCCTTGGCCCCCAAATATTCTGGCTACAGACAATTATTCAAAACTTTTTTTTAATATTTATTTTTTAGTTATTGGCGGACACAACGTCTTTGTTGGTATGTGGTGCTGAGGATCGAACCCGGGCCGCACGCACGCCAGACGAGCGCGCTACCGCTTGAGCCACATCCCCAGCCCCAATTATTCAAAACTTAAACACAGTTTCTCCCTGGTCACCTCCTCCTCAAAGTTGGGAGGTAGTTTGGTTGACATTAGTTGAAATCCTACTATTTGGCCCCTGGGAAGCTGAGACAGCTTAGACAGGCAGGACTTTTAAGCATAACATCTAAATAAGTATTTCAATGCTAGAACAGTAGGAAAGTAAAGCAGTTCAGAAGTACTGAAGGTAACAATTTTAAGTACCCCAGAACTTACTCCCAAGTTGAGTTGAATGATAGGGGTTTTCAGTGACCAGTACACACATCCAATGGCTCTCTGACACAAATGTTCAACCCAACATTACCCTGATAAAAGTAGTAATGTTTTCTGTTCTGCTTGTTCTGTTTAATTTGTGTTAATGCTGCTAGTGTGAACCTCATGAAACAGCTCTCTTGGTAGTCAAAACGGTCAAGCCCAGGCAATTCGTATGATTCAACCTATTTGTGACACTAATTTCACAATCCACTTTATGGACTGCATCCCATACTTTAAAAATTATTGTTTAATTGAGAATATCCAACAATAGTAATAATATAGAGCAAAGTGGGCACTGACCCCTACCCTTACCTCCTTGCTCTTGTTAGGAGTATAAACCAGAAAAGCATTTTGGATAGTAATTCAGCAGTATCTGTCAAAATTTTTAATGTGTATTCATTTGACACAGTACTTTCACTTCAAGGACTCTATCCTTCAGATATATATTTTTATATTTATTTTTATGTGGTGCTGAGGATCAAACCCAGTGCCTCACACATGCTAGGCAAGTGTTCTACCACTGAACCACAACCTCAGCCCCCTTCAGATATATTTGTATGTTTGCAAAGATCTAAGATATTATGAATGCAAAACTCATATTACAAAACATATATCAGTAGAAAAAGTGTTATATCCATATTATGAAATATGAAGTCCTTAAAAGACTAAGATTTATACATATTTAAACAGAAAGATGTCCAAGATACATTCTTAAGAGTATTTATAGTGCACTGAAGAACACTAAAAAAAATTGTTTAGCAGGTATGCTTCCAGTTAGTGTGATTTATAAAATTAACATGGATTGAAATTTACCTTTTCACTTAATGCAGCATGGCACCTGTCTACGCTGGTATTACAGTTCCACCTCATCCTACTTAAGCGCTTGTGAATCCATCACAGTTTACATGCACCCTTGTCTAGTGAATCTGCCTGTACTGAGAACACCTAGGCTTATTTCCAGTTTTTCTTTTTTCTTTTTTTCCTTTTTTGAGGGGCCATGCTGGGGACTGAACCCAGGGCCTCAGCATGCTAGGCAAACACTCTACCGACTGAGGTACACCCCCCAGCCCTCCCTTTCTTGTTGTTCCAATCCATGATATAATGGATTTCATTATATCACAAATATTCATGAACAGGGCTTGAATTTCTGTAGCCTCAATTCCTGGAGACAATACAGCAGGCTCCTATGGTCTGAGCATTTCCCATTTTGACCTTAGTTGTGTGTCAAAGCCTTTGAGTAGGAGTGATGCTCATTTTCTTCTGTGTGTGTGCTTGACAGAGGGTAACTAGTGTCACCCAAGGGCTCATTCAGGCACCCTGTCTGTCCAGCCTTCATTTGCCCATAGTCTCCTTTTGCATGAGAAACAGTCCCTCTTCAGGCAAACTCCAGGGAAGCACCTGGAAAAAAACTGTTGGCCAGACCTGAGTTCAAATCTTACCCTGGTTTCTTAAACTCTCTGGACTCCATGATCACATCTACAAAAAACAAAGAAACTTCTCAGGGTCACAGGGAGATGAAGGGGAACAACAGGAGTGGATTGTAAATGGTTCCCCAGGGGTTTGCCGTTATCTTCAGTGGCTGCTGATATTCTTTCACAAGCATTAGACAGGGGCTATTCCAGATTAATTACTCACACTTACCTTGTGAGCTGGGGAAAAGATTAAGAATAACACAAGGCTCTCTCACTTCTGAGCTCACAGTGGACTTGTCCCTGGTCTCACCTTCCTTATATTCTCTGGACCTCTTGGGCACTAAGGTAAAGAAGGAAACACTAGGTTTGGCAATGTAGTGCAAACCTGTAATCCCAGAAGCTTGGGAGGCTGAGGCAGGAGGATTACAAGTTCAAAGCCAGCCTCTACAACTTAGTGAGACCCTGTCTCTCCTGTCTCAATATAAAATATAAAAGCAGGGGGAGTGGGGGGGGGGATGGGGTTGTAGCTCAGTGGTAGAGCACTTGCCTAGCATGTGCGAGGCCCTAGATTCAATCCCCAGCACCATGTAAAACTAAATAAACAAAATAAAGGTATTGTGTCCATCTACAACTAAAAAAATATATTTTTTTTTAAAAGGGGGAGAGGTAGGGAAGGAATTCTAGGACAAAGCCATTCTTTCAACAACAAATATTTATTGAGCACCTACTACATGCTGGTCACTGTACTAAGTAGCACCAGACCTCAGTTTTCAATCCAAAAGGGCTGGAATTGTTTCTTAACACAAAGCATCTTAGGTGAGACAATTCTTTGTGTGGGTCTATTCCCTGCATTGCGGAGCACTTAATCCTCTAAAGGGCAGGACTCTATTGTCATTGGAACAACTCCAAAATGCTCTCGCACACTTCGAAATGGCCCCCTAGGGGGCAGTATCGCCCTGGATTTAGAAACCCCGGCCCACTTTCTCCAGGAGACTGGGAAAGGGGGAGGCCTCTTCTCTACGGACACCGGCAAATTTAGGATGGGGTCGAGGCCCAAGGTGAGCAGGAACTGGGCAACCCACTACTTCCCGGATGAGCGCGTCATCAGCCTCCGGGTACTTGGTTCAGGACCTCTTCGCAAGTACTCCCCACCGTACCAAGATACAACTCCATAACTTCAGCCTCCCGTTCCCGGCCGAGTCCTGGGATCTTGGGGAGAAAGGAATGGGGGTTTTGCCTCGGTCCTCAAGAATCAGTCTTCGGGAGGCGCAGGGTTAATGCAGGGAGGCGCGTAGACGCCTGAGCGCCACTAGAGGGACCCCTGACCCAGCTCAGCCGGGCAACTTTACGGTCACGTGGTGGCGAGGGCGGGTCCAAACAAGGGGCCAGGCCAATAGGCTGTGCTGTCGGTGGGTGTGATGGCCAATAGGAACGGGGAGCGGGGTCCCGGACTGTAAGAAACGACGACTGGGAGGGGGCTAGGGACCATGGGGCTTCTGACCATACTGAAGAAGATGAAGCAGAAAGAGCGGGAGCTGCGACTGCTGATGCTGTATCCTCCCGGACGCCGGAGCGCCGAGGGTAGTAGGGGCCCCCGCCGCGTGGGCGGTGCCAGGCGCCCCCTGCCGGGCGCGGGGGAGCGGCCGGCCGGCGCGAACAACTGCCCATTGTGCGTCACGCACGTGGGCCCTACCAATCGCTGGCGGCGGGGGCCGAGGGAAGGCCGTACCACCGGCTCGGGCCGGGCAGGGGGGACTCCGTTCCAAACGCCGAAGGTGTGGGCCTAACGGCGCAGCGCGCAACCGTGTGTCCCTATTGCAAGGAGGAGGTGGGGCTCGGAGGTGACTCGAACGTCACCGTCCGTCTCCGTCTGGCCTGAGCGTGGGCCCCTGTCCTCTCTGAGGCCCTGACCTCCTCCCCGAGGTCCAAGGTGCCGGGTCCTGCCCCGCCCCCGAGGTCGGAATCCCGGGGGCGTGTGGGGCCAGCTCTGGGCTCTGCGCCCGCGGGTGTCCCCAACTCGGTCCACCGTGACTCTAACCGTCACCTCTGCTGCCCCGCCGCGCGTCGGTGTCCCCGCGGCCTGCGGCTTGTAGGTCCGAGGGCCCAGCCGGCCTCCCGAGCCCGGTTAGCAGGCGGCTGCACTCCTGGCCCTGCCCTGTGCGGCCGTGGGGACCGGCGGTGGCAGAGCCAGGCCGGCCTCATCCCCGGCCCGGAGAGAACAGAGACGTGCGCACGTAACTTCATAAGATCCGCATCGCATTTCATTTAAAGAGCTCTGAGAAGGGCGCGGAGAAGTCGCGCATTCAATAAATATTTATTGAGCGCCTACTACGTGCTAGGCACTGGCCTAGGGGCTGGGGTGAAACAACCAAACCAAATCCTGCCCTCATGAAAATTCTGTAACGGGGGAAGAGAAAGACTAGACCAGAGGAGACCGCAAAGAAGTGAAATATGTAGTATGAATGGAGAAGAAAGTAGTTTAGGGAGGCCAAAGAAGGCCACCATCCGTCGCTGTCTGGCCTGAGCGTACCTGACCTCCTGACCCAGTGACCGCTGGATAAAGACATGAAGGAGATGAGGAATATGGGGGGGGGGGGCATTTAAAGCAGAGGAAAGGCCAGTGAAAAGCCCTGAAGGAGGCACAATTGGTGTGTTCGGTGGATGCCAGGGAGGGTGGTGTGGCTGGGGAGGGTGAGGACAGGGAGCATCCTAGGATCTTTAGTTCTTAGCTCTCACTTTAAGTGAGTACCAGATGCGAGGCCATGAACCGAGCCCAGTTAGGCAGCTGTACTCATGCAATTGATATAGAATGGTGGCTTGGACTAGGATGGAAGTAGTGAGGTCACGGAAGTAGGGGGACACCGTGATAGCAGGGCCAGCGGGATCTGCTGCGAGGTGGGACGTGAGAGAGGAAGTGAAGTGAAGCCTGCGGCCTGGGTTTCTGGGCTGATCCACGAGAAGACAAGAGCCACTTACCGAAATGGGGAACACAAAATGGGAGGAACAGGTTCCCCGGGAAGTGACAGCTCTGAGCTCTGTGGGCCACATGTGTCTCTGAGATGCCTTGGAGTACCAGGTAGGCTGCAGCATACAGGGCTTACTAGAGGGGCATGGGTGGGTGGCATCAGCACAGGGATGGCGTTTGAAGCTCTGATCCCGGAGGGACTCACCTAGGGAGCACCGTGTGCACAGAGAAGTGAGTTGTGGAAATACAGATAAGAAGTCAGGCAGGGCGCGGAGGAAGGAGGGTGAGCCACTGTTGTCAGGTGCTGCAGGTGAGGGCCACCGCCCACTAGCAGTGGGGGAGGTCTGGAGGACCCACTTGGCAAGAACAGGTTTGGGAAGCAGTGGGAGCCACAGTCTGCTGGGCCACATGTTTAACAAAGAGCAGGGAAACAGAGGCTCTGGTGAGCTGAACAACTGTGGCAGGAGGTGTGCTGTGAAAGGGAAGGGAGGAGTGAGTCCCTGGGGCAGAGGATGGAGAGGGTTTTGTTTGCGGCATCTGAGGGGGAGAAACAATAGCATATTTGCCAGCTGCCAGGGATGATGTGGGGGAGAAGGAAAGATGGAGGACAGCATTAGGGAGATGGGGAGAATCTGGAGCCAGTTTTCAGGGACTAAGGTCTCCGAAAGGTACTCTCCTCGCCTCCATTTTACAGGTTGAAGTCATTGGTCCCAGGTCCAGTGAGCAGGAAGAGGCACTAAGCCTAGGACCTCCCCCCAGCCCCATTCCGGCTACAAGTGCCTTAAGTGTTGAAAGGAGAGTGGGTGGTTCTCTCCCACCGGTGAGCTTATCCATTCTTCTGCTTTCTGCACCAGAGGTTGTGGAGCATTCCAGAAACAGAGATGGAGGTTTCTGGCTCTGTGTATTTGCTCTTCCTTCAGCCCTTCAAAAAAGCTAACTCCCTGTATTTCAGGCCTCAGTTCAGTATGCCTCTGGGAGCCTTCCCTGGCAGGAGCTGCCCCTCAAGGTGACTCCCTGGGGCTTGCCACGTTCACAGGATCTTATTTTCTCAGTTGCACTTTATCACAGTCTCCTCACTAAGAGTGCAAGCTTCATAAGGGCAGGGACTCTGTCCCTTAGCACCTAGAGAGGGCCTGGCACATAGTAGGTGTTCAATCAATATTTTTTATATGAATTAAAGAGCTTTTGATTAGCAGAGATGATACAATTATATCTTTTTGTTGTTGTTGGTACTGAGAAGTGAACCCAGGGTGCTTAACCACCGAGCCACATGCCCAGACCTTTTAATTTTTTGTTTTAAGATGGCCTCACTAAGTTGCCTAGGGCCTTGCTAAGTTGCAGGGGCTGACTGCGAAACTGTGATCCTCCGGCCTGGGCCTTTGGAGTCACTATATCTTGCTAGTTCCATGCTTTCTCCAGGCCAGTTATGGGCCAGCACGTGCTCAATTCTTTTTGACATGATGGGAAATTGTCAGTCCCTAAGGATGACATCACCACTGGCACAGCGCAGGGACTTCTCCTTAACCTGTGTGCCCCAGCGGCCTGGACAATGCCGGCAAGACAACTATCCTCAAGAAGTTCAACGGGGAAGATGTGGACACCATCTCCCCGACTCTGGGCTTCAACATCAAAACACTGGAGCACCGGGGGTGAGCGGGGCCGGGGGCCTGTCCCGAGGGGGGGGCGGGTGGGGAGGACCAGCTGACCACCAGCCGCTCTCTGCCCAGATTCAAGCTGAACGTTTGGGATGTCGGTGGTCAGAAGTCCCTACGCTCCTACTGGCGCAACTACTTTGAGAGCACTGACGGCCTCATCTGGGTGGTGGACAGCGCGGACCGTCAGCGCATGCAGGACTGTCAGCGCGAGCTCCAGAGCCTGCTGGTGGAGGAGGTGGGCCAGGCGGGGCGGGGCAGCATGATCTCTGGGGGACACCTGGGGACCCAGAGTGCCAAGGGCAGAAAGCATGCTGTGGACAGAGACCTGGGTTTCCATAAATTTGGTTTTACTGTGTCACCACCCTGAGCCTCAGGTTCCGTACCTTGAAATGGGAATGACAACACTCACACCATAGGGCTTTAGGGAGCATCCTCAAGGTCAGAGTGCGAAGCTCTGGGAGGCAAGGAAGCCTGGCTCAGGAGTCTGCCACTGCAGTGTGACCTCAGGAAGGCACCCAACCTCTCTGAGCTTCTACTTCCACATTCCTAAAATGGGGATCACAGTTAGGCTGATCTCATAATTTATTGTGTGGCCCCAACACTTTTTTTTAAGTAAGATTTTAGATTTACAGAAGAGTTGCAAAGATAGAACAAAGATACTCCCCCCTCCCTCACCCCACTTCCCTAATGTCAGCATCTCAGAGAACCCTGGTATACCTCTTAAACCAGGAAGCTAGTATTGGTGAGTTACTGTTATCTAACTACAGGTCTTATTTGGAATTCACTGTCTCTGTGTGTGTGTGTGTGTGTGTGTGTGTGTGTGTGTGTGTGATTCTCTGTTGTTTCCACTCACGGGCTTTGTCTCTTCTGGGGTTTGATGCAGGTCACTTGCTGCATTTAGTAGAAACCAGGCCTCTTGAGAGCGGTAGTGAAGTTGTGAATAACTCCAGGAACCACAGTAACATGTGGTCCCCTCCTGGGGGTGTCAGCAGATCCACTGAAGTCCTGGCTGTCAGATGCCGAGCCCAGGCCTGGCAGGTTGAGGCCAAGCAGGTCATGTCCACCCGCCCACATGGAAGGACTCCCAGTTGTAAACACATAGAAATGACAGAATCAGAGGCAGACAGCGGAGCCTTTTGGGAATGGAACAATCAGAAGGGCTACAGCCAGGTGCGGTGGTGCACGCCTGTAATCCCAGAGGCTCTGGAGGCTGAGGCAGGAGGATCGCAAGTTCAAAGCCAGTGTCAGCAATGGCGAGGGGCTGAGCAGCTCAGTGAGACCCTGTCTCTGAATAAAATACAAAATAGGGCTGGGGGTGTGGCTACGAACACTGGGAAGAGGGAAGGTGGCCACTTGCAGCCGCAGAGCCCCAGGAGGCTGGGAGGCCCGTGTGGCGTGGGCTCGCCAGGCCACAGTCCTGAGCGGCAGGACTGCAAGGGCTCAGGAGCCATCTTGAGTATCCCCTCCCTGCTTATCAAAGAGGAAGCTGAGGCATAAAGGAGAGCGCCCACCGGGGGTGGTTGGCTGGAACCAGACCCAGGCGCAGCCCTGGGCTCTGCCCCTCACCTGGGCCTCTCCGGGAACCCACAGCCTGGTCTAATCTTCAGGTTGGTCTCTGACCCCAGTACCCCCCTCCTCCCCGCAGCGCCTGGCCGGAGCGACCCTTCTCATCTTTGCCAACAAGCAGGACCTGCCTGGAGCGCTGTCCTCCAACGCCATTCGCGAGGTGAGTCCAGTCCCTGGGGCAGCCTCCTGAAGAAAAGGGGCATGTTTCTATATTAATTTGTGTAAAAAGCACTTTTGACCCCTGCTGTGTGGCGGGACGGACGTCTGTGGGCACCAGAGACTCGGTGTCAGTCAGTTCGATGGCACAGGAGCCAGCCACTGCGAGTGCGCCCCTTGTGATGCTCTCTGCATGGATTCGCTGAATTCATTCTCACAGCAGCCTCGCTAGGTAGGGACTACTGTCGCCATTTTAAAAGATGGTTAAGCAGACTTAGAGAGATTAGATAATTTACCCAATGACACACAGCTAGAAAGTGGCAGGCCTATCTAACCTGGTAACTAAATCTTAACCATTACGCTAGTGCTCAAGCACCATAATGAGAAAGAGCCAGGTTAGAATGTTGGTTCTGCCACTTACTAGCTGTGTGACCTTAGGCAGGTTCCATAACCTCTCTGAGCTTTGGTTTCCTCCTTGGTAAAATGACCAACACAATCCTAGACTCATGAGGCCTTGGGAGGAGCAGATGAGATGTCATATGTAGGGTTCCTGACACAGAACCCAGTCCTAGGAGATGCACAGGGGCCCATGTTGCTTTTTTCACCATTGAGTGTCAGCGGTGTGGCCCTACAGAAAGCCTAGGTGCCCAAGGGGTGGCAAACCCTCATAGGAGGCTGCACAGACGGGGTGACCCTTGGGCAGGGTCTTGAGGGAGACACAGAGTTCCCTGGGGCCAGGAGAGGGCAGGCCGGGAACTCTGGCCCCCGCCCACCTGCAGCTCCTGCCCGCAGGCCCTGGAGCTGGACTCCATCCGCAGCCACCACTGGTCCATCCAGGGCTGCAGCGCTGTCACCGGGGAGAACCTGCTGCCCGGCATCGACTGGCTCCTGGACGACATCTCCAGTCGCATCTTCACAGCCGACTGAACCACCTGGATGTCCCCACTCACGGTCCAGGCCCCAGCCCCCCCAGCTGCCACCGTGCGGAGCGGAGTCAGCCCGCTGGACTAACACGCCTGCCCTCCCGGAACCTGCTGCTGCTACTGCCCGCTGCTGCTCCCCCACGGCAGGAGGCTGCACCCCTCCAGGCACCCTGGCTCCCCACCCAGCCCCCAGCTGCCACACCAAGGAGAGGGGCCTGGGCCGGAAGGGGCAGCCTCTGCTGCTCTGGAGGCCCTGGGCCTCATCTTGGGCTCAGCTGTGAGAATAAAGCACTCCCGTCCAGCTGCTGGCTGAGCCCCTGTGTCTCACCCGCCTTGAAGACCTCCTGGGGTCCTGGAGTCTGGCAGGGCCATACAGGAGCAGAGGGTCATCTGTGCCAGAGGGACGCACAGAGTTGCCAAAGCTCAGGTCCGGGCTGCACCTGGTGCCTTCTGGAAGAGTCCAGGCGGCTTCTCAGAGGAGGCAGCCTTAGAGCTGGGAACGGAGGAGGAGGAAGGGTCTGGGTAGAGAATGGGTGGCAGTTTACCAGGCAACTGCACCGCTCCTGGGGGGAATCAGAAAAAGGCGCAGCCGCAGGCCTGGGCTCATGGTGCACAGGTTGTTGAATGGAACATGGGCTAAAAATGGCCTCCCTACTTGCTGTTGTGACCAGAACCCCTTGTGCAGTGCACAGCCTGTACAGCTGTACATGGCAGTGCTGCTCAGGCAGAATCGCAAAGCGGAGGCAGGAAAGAGCAAGGGCTCTTGAGAATTGGGAGAACATGGACTTGGGCACATGCAGGCACGAAGGGAGAAAGAGGGAGTGGGCTGCATCGGGCAGGGATGGTTAAGGCCTTCCCTGAGGCATGTGAAGCCAGGCCCCCTGGACCTCAATCCAGGCAGCAAGGCCGGCAGGTGTCTTCATGGGGCTGCTGTTCTAAGCACTACTCAGGGATCAAGGCAGCTAAAGACAGGCCTAGGGCATAGACCATCAGTGTCCCCTGACACTGGAAGCTGAGCCCCCAGGAGATTAATAAGTGGCCACCTCAAGCCCCCCAGCAAGTGGCGCACTGACCCTGCATCCCGGCCACCACGCCCTGCTGCCTCCTGCACAGCGGGGGCCTAACCATCTTCAGCTTCTCTTTGCTCAAAACTCCCTAATGAGGACCTGCTGCCCACGAAGCCCACGGGACTGTGTCCAAGGGAGGAAGGACATCTTCATGACAGTTGGATGCTGTTCGTAAAGGCGAGGAGGAGACCCTGGGATTTCCATCTGAACTAGCACTAGGGTCCCTTCCCCAAGGGGTAGAGGTTCCTTTAGGGTGGGCAGGGGGGAGCAGATGTTGGGTGGCCAATCTTAGGACATGCTCAAAATTAGGAACCCCTGCCCTGTCCTCCTTGAGGGACAGTTGCTGAGGTCAGCAGCCTCCAAACCCCGTGGCCAGCAAACACTTGAGTCCCCACAGCCAAACCCCAGCCCTGCCGTGTGCTCGTTAAGGCTGAGCAACTTGCTTAACATATCTGTGCCTCGGTTTCCCCATTTGGGGAAATACAATGGCACCTACCTCCCAGGGTTGGGATGAGGACCGAACTGGTTGGCACCTTGTATGTCATAAGCACCAAGTGTCAGCTAAGATTAGAATGAACAGCGTGGTCCAAGCAGGTCCAAGCAGTGTGCACTGTTAGCCCGTGCTTGTGGACATGCTGGTGGTCCCCTTAGCAAGCCACACCCCAATGGAGAGGTGAATTACGCACAGCTGGGGGCCAGCAAGAGCGCAGCATGGTTGCTCATCACCGAGGTCTGGGTGGAGAGTCTGCCCTGCTGAAGCAGGAAGAATCCCAGCAGGGTCCAGCAGACCCGGGACACAGGCAGCTTGGTGGCTTCCCCTCTCCCCGCTGTCTTCTGCTCAGGGAAAGGGCAGAGGGAGGGAGGGAGGGGGCTGAGGAGGCCAGGAGCCACAAGCTGCCCAGCAAGCTTCAGAGAGCAGGAGGAGCAGGGTGTGCGGTGCCAGGGGACAGTGCCACACCCTCAACTGCTTAATGCTGCCTGGGTGACCTACCCTCGTTCAGGCCCCAGAGTGCAATTCTGTCGTCTATTTCCACCTGGAGCCTGCAGCACAAGGTTCGTACCTCCGAGTTCCAGGAAGAAAAGTCCCTGTCCTGCCAGTGCTTCACCTCACTGTGGACTCAAAACTTTATGGTGCAGTTCAAGATTTTGTCTTCAGTGTAACACTGACTGAAGCAAAGGTGACCACGGTGCCAGGTTTGAAAACCCGGTTCTCACTTGGCCCCAAGGACAACAGTACCAATGTGTATCACCAGCCTGGAGAGTTCCAGAAAGGCTGACCCTAGAGCATATCAGAGCCTCGGGGACTGCGGCTCCTCTGCCACCTTTACCGTGACTTCTTCCCTTGAACCAAGCCATGGTAGCCCCTGCTTCCTATGTTGTCACCTTTCCAACTGGACGCTCACACGAATGCTACACTGTTGGGTTGTAGGGAATTTTCCTAATGTAGGCACTGCCTTCTGTAAGAGTCCCTCCTGTCTCTTCTGTAGGGTGGCTCAGCAGAAAAAACACAGCTAGCTGTTTCATACCTAACGCATGAGAGACCAACTTAAATTCCCACTACCTGCAGCAATAGCTCGAGATGGGCCTGCAACGGGGTTTTTAAATATATACGTATATTTAGGAGGAACGCTGGGATTGAACCCAGGGCCTCCTGAGTGCTAACCACAAGCTCTATCACTGAGCTACACCCAGTGTGCCACCCCCCCATGAAGTTTTTGATAAAGTCTCTGTATCCTGAAGCTTCCATGATAGTCATGAAAAATTTGTTGGTCTCCAATTTTCACAGGGACATATCAATGAGGATACCAGGCTCACATTCAGGTTTCGGTTTATCCAGGATCCAGGTACACTTGAAGGAGGCTTTTTCCATCTCACTCACCTCCTTCTCAAAGTTTTCCATGATTCTTTATTTATCCCCCAAATTTGTAGATGGGATTGCTGGTAGTGGTGGAGCTGCCCAAATCTACACGTTCACTGAGGACAATAAGTCTTTCCTCCTTTGATGTCTTGATGGCTTCCACATACCTGTTTCTGGCTGCAAACCTGTAACAAAACCAAAAATCCTTCCCTGCAGCCATTGCAGAAGATTCTCTTCTAACCCCCTTTCCCCCTTCTAGAGATGAGAAACTGGATCTCAAGTAGTTAAAGGAAATTCAAACCATAAGAGTAGTGACTTAGAGTCCCCAAACAGCATCCTGCCTCTCTGGCATTGTTTTTGCTGTCCCCCAAGCTTACAGGAAACATGCATCAGCCAGTCCTGCAGAGGGAGAGAGGAATTTGGCTGTCTGGCACATTCTGAACACAATGAAAATTGGGTGGATGAGCTGGGCGCAGCAGTGCTGTAATCCCACCTCCTCTGAGGCTGAGGTGGGAGTTCAAGACCAGCTTGGGCAAAACACAAATAGGGGCTGGGGTTGTGGCTCAGTGGTAGAGCACTTGCCTAGCATGTGTGAGGCACTGGGTTCGATTCACAGCACCACATATAAATAAATAAAAATAAAGGTTCATTGGCAACTAAAAACATTTTTAAAATATTTTTTTTACATAAATACAAATAGCTGGGCGCATTGGTGCACGCCTGTAATCCCAGCGGCTCAGGAGACTGAGGCAGGAGGATCGCGAGTTCAAAGTCAGCCTCAGCAACGATGAGACACTAAGCAACTCAGTGAGGCCCTGTCTCTAAAGAAAAATGCTAAGTAGGGCTGAGGATGTGGCTCAGTGGTCGAGTGCCCCTGGAGTTCAATCCTCGGTACCTAATAAAAATAATAATAATAAATAAAAGTTGGGTGGCTGGATGAAAGAAGGGAAGCAGGAGAGACGTAGTTTGGAGGTCGGAAAGGTTTTCCGCCCGGATAGGATGCATTCAGTTCCCCGCAAAAATAAAACCAGCAGCTGGAACCTGCCCAACCAATCTTTTCTCTCAAAATTTACAACATTTGCGCTTCAACAACAACAGGGATCTTTTCAGACGCTCCCTTGGCCGCGCGCTACGTCCGAGAACGGCGTCGTCACTTGCGACCAGCTCCCTGGGCCGGAAGGAGCAGGGCGCAGGCCCGGGCTAGGCGGCAGAGCGCAAGGGGCGGGGGTGGCGTGGAGGGGGTGCCTGCCGGCGGTCAGCCCCGCTGTGGCGGGGTTGTCATGTCTCGCCAGACGAAAGATGACTTTCTAAGGCACTATACGGTCTCCGACCCCAGGACCCATGCCAAGGGCTACACCGAGTACAAAGTAACCGCGCAGGTGAGGTGGGGCCCAGCGGGGACCTTACCTTTTTAAGTAGCCAGGGGGTTGTGCTTTACCTTAAGGGAAGGCGCTGTAGGAAGCTCCTTTTTTAGACGACAGAAATGGGTTTCCCCTTTAAGGAAAGCCTGTGGTGGGCGCTGTCGTTGACTTCTTTCGCCATCGGGGGCGGGGCCGTGGAAGGGCGTGGTCCTCTTTAAAAGGGCGTGGACACAGTTCCCGGACTTGTGAGGTGCGTGTGCGCACGCCCGACGCTTGCTGTCTGGGCCTCCGTCTGTGAGAGACTCAGACGTGAAAACTCTGGCTTAACCCAAACGTTAGTTAGTTTCCCAATTTGGGGGTAAGTTTCATTTATTGATTTGTTGGATACCTAAAAACCCTTTAAAGAGTTTATTTCTTAAAAAATTAATACAGGTCTATGGTTTAAAAAATTCACAATTCAAAAGGACTTGAATCTTCAGGGTCATCGCAGGAAGAGGATAGGTAAAGGCTATAGTGGATGTTGGAAGCAATATTATAAGCACATTTTATAGAGACATGGAGAAAACCATGAAAAGAATTTAAGATAAAACGGCATAAGAGACTGCCTGTAGAATGATTTGGAATCGGTAATAATGGAGACCTCCAGGGAATGTCTCTGGGGACTGGGGTTGAGGAAGGACTTTTTTAGAGGGTTTTTTTTTTTTTTTTTTTTTTTTTTTTTTTGCTAGGGATTGAACCCAGGGGCAACACTCTAACACTGAGCTACATCTCCAGCCCTTTTTATTTTGAGAAAGGGCCTCACTAAATTGCTGAGGCTGGCCTTGAACTTGTGATCCACCTGCCTCAGCCTCCTGAGTCACAGAGGTGTTTCACAGCCTCCAGTTTAGCGTACATATTTTATACTCTTAGAATTTTGGGACCAGGCAACTACTAAATGCAGAATCCTAGATGTTTTCAAAATATGCTTTCCCCAAATCTTTTATGTCATTCCCATGCCAAAAAACTACAAATAAAGAGATTGCCCCTGGGAGATGGGCAGGAGGGGTAGGGGGTAGGAAGGATGTGGCCTTCTTCTGCAACCTTTGCCTAGATGCCTCCTACTGACTTTTTAAACAAGTAACATTCATTATTTGAGATAGCTGGGATGGGTCTATAGTTTTTTGTGGATTGGGGTGCTTTGCAGTAATGCAGATTGACCCGAGGGCATTGTGTGTGCTAGACAAGCCCTCTGTCACCAAGCTACATCTCTAACCCTACTTTGATATATTTTTATAAATTATAAAGATAAATTTTGCCCACTTGCCATCCCCATGTCTCTGTTGCTACCAGTTTTTTGATCCTTGAAAATAACTACATTTACAAGCAAATTAACGTGTCTACTTTAATAGTATTATTTACACACAATGGAGTTGTGCTTCTGACTCTTTTTGCTTACTGGTGTTTCTAAGTGAGTTTTTGTGTTTTATTTTACTTTAAATTTTTTTTAAGATTGCAAATAAAACCATTCTGACTCATTTTTATTATCAAAAAAAAATTTTAAATTGAGACACAGTTTACATAGATGAGCTCAGTCTTCAATATACAGCCTAATCAAATTTCATTAAAAGTATAATGTGTGCAAACACCACTCAGATGGAGAGAGACATTTTCATGACTCCAGAAAATTTCTTTTCATCTCTCCAATCACTGGTCACCCTCCCGCAGAGATCACTACTCATCTGATTTCTGTCACCATAGATGAATTTGGTTTGTTCTTGAATCTCATATGAATGAAGCAATGAAACAAATATTCTTTTGTGTTTGACTTTTTTAACTCAACATAATATTTTTGGAATTCGTCCAGGGCTTTGCACATGCTGATCAAGTGTTCTACCAAGTTAAATCCCTGCCTTTTTTATTTTTTTGGTACCAGGGGGTGAACCCGGGGCGCTTGAGCACTGAACCACATCCTCAGTCCTTTTTATTGTTTATTTTGAGACATAGCTGGCCTTGAGCTTATGATTCTTCTCCCTCAGCCTCCTCAGTCACTGGAATTATAAGCATGCACCACGTCGCCCGGCCCCAGTCCTTTTTATATTTCGAGACAGTGTCTCCCTAAATTGCTGAGGCTAGCCTCAAACTTTCAATCCTCCTGCCTCAGCCTCTTGAGTCAAAAGGATTACAGGTGTGCACCACTACATCTGGCTCACCATTTCTTTATTACTTATGTTGAATATTTCGTTTCTTTTCTTAAACATTTTTTTTAGTTGTTAAATTGTATGAACTCTCAGGTACAAAATTTTTTTCTGGACATATCTGCTCATTTCTCTTTGGGATACACATAGGAATGGTACTGCTGGCGTGTAAGATAGGTATACGTCTAGCTTTACTAGAAATTGCCAGAAAGTTTTCCAAAGTAGTTGCCCATGTCATGCTTCCCTTATGATCTGCACTGGAAATCAACAGGATCTTTAATTTTAGTTATTCTTGGTATGTATTTGGAGTATTAATTTGCATTTCTCTAATGAGTTGATATTGAGCACATTCTAATAATAATCTTATAGGTCTTTTTTGTGGGAGGTGCCTGTTCAAGTATTTTGCTCACTTTTTTCAAGCTAATTATGCCATATTTATTCATACCAAATCCCACTGTGTTGACAGGTAATGATTGAATACAGATACAGGCTGTCAGGAAAAGGGGAGGAGAAAGGGAGCCCTTAAAATAGGGGGTGGGGTTGCGGCTCAGTGGTGGGGCCTTGGCTGTGTGTGCGAGCTGTGAGCATTTTGAGCGCTTGAGCTGACTGGACTGTGTGCACGTGTGTGTCCTTTTCACTAGCTCTGCCTTTTGATCCCACTCAGCACCTGAGATGGGCGTGGACTTCCAAGATGTCAGTTAATCTGCTGACTGTAAGACATCTGGAAGCTAGGCTCCACCCCCTGAAACCTAACCCCCCACAAATATTGGGGTGGAAAAAGGGGCTTTAGAAGTCCTCCTTCTCTTTCTCTTTTTTTTTTTTTTTTTTTTGTGTGTGTGTGTGGTGCTGGGGATTGAACCCATGGCCTTGAACATGGGAGGCAAGTACTCTACCAACTGAGCTATATCCCCAGCCCCCTCTCTCTCTTTATTTCTGCCTCCCTAGTGGGAGCTGGAGCTGGGGAGCCATCGCTGAAGAATCCTGAGAAAGAGGTCTTTTCCCTCTCGGTGTGGTTACTTCGTGCGAGCCCACATTCACCTGGAGTGAACCTGAACGACTTAGTCGTGTGTTGTGGCAACTGGGTTTCGTTCTCAGCCCTGCATATAAATAAATAAAATAAAGGTTCATCAACAGCTAAAAAAAATTTTTTTTAATAGGATAAAATGGCTGGGTATGGTGGCACATGTCTGTAATTTCAGCAGCTCGGGAGGCTGAGGCAGGAGGATCACAAATTCTAAGCCAGCCTCAGCAACTTGGCCAGGGACTGAGCAACTTATCAAAACCCTCTCTCTAAATAAAATGTATAAAATAAAAAGGATGGGATATGACTCAGTGCTTAAGTGTTCAATCTCTGATACCCCCCCCCCCAAAAAAAAAGGATTAGGGCTCAGTGATAGAACACTTGCCTAACACGTGTGAGGCACTGGGTTCGATTCTCAGCACCACATATAAGCAAATAAGTGAAATAAAGGTCCATCAACAACTAAAAAAAATTAAAAAACAACAACAACAAAAAGATTAAACACCAGGCCTTCTGAAAGGTAATAAGGAGCCTCTTTCCAGAGGCTGCTCTCAGTTGACACTCATGGAACTGCTGCATCTTTAAATTAAAGTCCTGCATTAAATACGAATTATGTCACGGTCACATTTCTGAGTACCATCCTTTGAGAATGACTCCCACCAGGGAGGCAGAAATAAAGAGAGGGGGGACATTCTAAAGCCCCTTTTTCCTCCCCAAGTTTGTGGTCTTAAAGCAGCTTTCACATGTTGTTAGTTATCTTCTGAACTGTGAGACAGGTACTCTTTTCTCAACTATTGATGTGGAAACTGAGACTTATAGATATTAAGTGACTTGGCCATATTTTGCTCATTTTTTAAAAATTGAGTTGTCTTAACATTGATTTTATAGAGGGCCTTTCTGGATTTGAGTCCTTTATCAGGTATATATTCCTTTTTTTTGGGGGGGGGTTACTAAGGATTGAACCCAGGGGGTATCCCTCAATGGTTTTTAAATATCGGCTTTGGGTTTGGTTTGGTTTTGCCATGCTTTAGGCAGGTCAGTTGTCAGAAGCCAAGGCCAGGTTTTAGTCTCAACGCTGCCTTCCAGGCCATCCCCCGCTCTGAGCCTCCATGATTTCATCTTTTAAATAGCATGTTTTAAAAACGATCAAGGGCTGGGCTGGGGCTGGGGCTCAGAAGAGGAGCACTCACCTAGCATGCATGAGGCACTCAGTTCAAAATAAAAGGTATCAAGGGGAAAAAAACCTGTCAAGTGCTGCAAACTGTGGGACATTATTTTTAAATGATTATGAACATAACTTAAAACTGAATCTTCTTGTCAGCTCAGACCCAGCTCTGCCCTTCGAGGGTCACCAGCCCCAGAGGTGGCTTCTTCTGTGACTGGGGGCTTTGGAACGCAGAGCTTTCTCCCTTAAGGAAGGACTGGCTCCTGGCACACACATCTCCCTCCCTCCCTCCCTTCCTTCCTTTTGTCTCCTTTTTCCGTGCTGGGGATGGAACCTAGGGCCAGGTGCAAGCCAGGCGGGCGCTCTTACCACTGATCTACATCCCCAGCCCTTTTAAGATTTTTTTCTTTTAGAGTCAGGGTCTCCCTAAGTTGCCCAGGCTGGCTTTGAACTTGGGATCCTCCTGCTTCAGCTGCCCCAGTGGCTGGGATTATAGGACGTGCCACCCCATTCAGCACAACCTCATTTCTTCGGAGGTTTGGGGTTCTTTGGTTTCGGGAGATAGAGCCTTGGCCTCTGAAGACGCAGGTTGAGAGCTGACCAGAGGACGGTGCAGTCTGGAGAGGCCTTTAGGGATCCTCCCGTTTGAAGAATGAAGGAACTAAGGCATGCAGGAGAAAAATTGCTCAAAGTTGCACTAAAGCCCTAGCTTCAGGCTGCCTTAGTGCTGAAGGACATCTCCCTTTGAGGAGTTCTCAGAGGTCCCTGACCCTCCTCAGCTGCTGCAGTGTGGTGGGGTGTCAGGTGTCTGTCTCTGATCTCATGTGGTTCTTGCCTTTTCTTTCTCAGTTCATCTCAAAGAAGGACCCAGAGGATGTCAAAGAGGTGAGAATCAGGGGTGGCAGGGGACCGTTCCCCAGTTCCCCAATTCCCCAGTTCCAGATCTGGAAGCAGTGGGTTATAGGTGACTGTGAGGAGCTGGGCCCTTCCCCCCTGGCCCCTAGTGGTCGGGGTGCTGTCTTCTCCTCACAGGCCCCGGGGCAGACGGCTGGGGGAAGGCTCCTGCCCACCTTGCTGGCCAGGTTACCTCTACGCCCCTCTAGGTGGTCGTCTGGAAGCGGTACAGTGACTTCCGCAAGCTGCATGGGGACCTGGCCTACACCCACCGCAACCTCTTCCGCCGCCTGGAGGAGTTCCCCTCCTTCCCCCGGGCCCAGGTGTTCGGTGAGTGTCAGATCTGAGCTCTCGGCCCAGGACAGGAGAGTTGGGCAAAGGGGGCCATTGGCCCTTGGCTGGGCGGTGGCTAGAGAGATGGGGCCCAGAACTATAGGCAAAGTCACTTGGAGAGCTGGGTGGATCCTCTGAAGGGAAATGGAGGCTCAGAGAAGCCTAGCCCTTGTTGTGAGTTGGGCCCTTTAACATTCCCATCTCTCTCTCTCGCTCTCTCTCTCTTTTTTTTTGTTCTGGGGATTAAACCCCAGAGAGCCTTATTACTGAGCTACATCCCCAGCCCTTTGTATTTTTTTATTTTGAGACAGAATCTTTCTTAGTTGCCAAGGCTCTCGTCAAATTTGCAACTCTCCTGCCTCAGCCTCCCATATCACTAGGATTGCAAGTGTGTGCCACCATGCCAGAACATTCCCATCTTTATTACCCCTACCTTCAAGATGAGGAATCTGAGGTTCAATGAGGTAAAGGGTCTTGGTCTGTGTCTTAGTTTGTTTTCTGTTGCTAAAAGACACAATACCACAGACTTAGGCAAATAATTTAAGAGAAGAGGTTTATATGTCAGGTATGGTGGGCAGTGCCTGTAATTCCAGTGACTAGTAGGCTGAGGCAGGAGGATCACAAGTTCAAGGCCAGCCTGGGCAACTTAGGGAGACCCTAAGCAACTTAGCAAGAGCCTGTCCCAAAATAAAAATATTTTAAAAGGGCTGGGATACAGCTTGGTGGTAAAGCACCCCCAGGTTCAATTGCCAGTACCACAAAGGGAGGGAAAAAAAGAAGTTTACTTTGGCTCATAGTTATGGCAGAAGATTTAGAGGCCACATCTGGTGATGGCCTTCTTGCTGGCAGAGTCCCCAGGAGGCGTGGGGCCTCACGTGGCAAGAGACAGGGACCTTGGCAAACACCTAGCCAAACTGGCTTTTGTAGCAAACCCACTTTTTTTTTTTTTTTTTTTTTAAGTGCTGAGGATTAAACCCAGGACTTTGTGTATGTAAGGCAGGCAATCTGCTAATCAAGCTATATCCCCATCCCACAAACTCACTCTTGAGACAACCCATTTACCCATTAACGCACGGATCACATGAGTCCCCAGACTCACATGAGATATTCTTTGTATATGTGTGTGTGTGTGTGGTGCTGGAGATAGAACCCAGGGCCTTGTACATGCAAGACAAGCACTCTACCAACAGAGCTATGTCTCCAGCCCACAAGGTGAAGGATGCTGTTACTTGCTACTGCAGGAATACATCAGGGTACTCCCACTAGCAACATAATAACTAAGGCAGCCTTAGATAAATTTTAATAATATCTATACCAGCAGTGAGACTGCTGCTTGCTGTGTGACCTTGGGCATAGCACTTCTCTGAGCCTTACTTTCCTCTTTATTACATCACATCCATCTGAAATGACGTTGTTTTTTGTTGTTTACCTGCCTTCCCAATTACAGTGTCACATCCTTGAGAGCGGAGACTTTGTTTCTCTCATCCATCTTGAACCCAGCATAGAGCAGGTGTTTAGTTAAACATCTGGGGTGCAGTGGTGCACACCTGTGATGCCAGCTACTTGGGAGCCTGAGGCAGGAGGGATTGCAAGTTTGAAGACTTTTGATGTTGTTGTTGGTACTGGGATTGAACTCAGGGACTTGTGCATGGTAGGCAAGCACTCTACCACTGAATCACATCCCCAGCCCAGAATCAAAAGTTTGTGGGCAACTCAGCAAGACCATCTCTCAAAGTAAAATTTTTTTACAAAGGGCTGGGATGTAGCTCAGTGGTAGAGCACCTGCCCAGAATGCACAAGTCCCTGGGATAGATCACCAGCACCAACAGGAAAAAAAAAAAAAAAAGAATGAATAGGGCCAGGTGTGGTGGTGCACACCTATAATCCCAGCATCTTGGGAGGCTGAGGCAGGAGGATCCAGTGTTCAAAGCCAGTCTCAGTAATTTAGCAAGGCCCTAAACAACTCAGTGAGACCCTGTCTCTAATAAAATATAAAAAGAGCTGGTATGTGGCTTGGTGGTTAAGCACCCCTGGGTTCAGTCCCCTGTACCAAAAATAATAAGAAATAAAGAATGAATAGGGAGATTGAGCCCTGCAGGAGGCATCTGGAGAGATTGCTGGGAGGTTGGGAGGAGGCCAGTAGGCTGCTCAGAGGCTCAGGCAGAGCCAGGAACAGTGGGCCTTGGTGTTCGAAGCCTCTGAGGTCACTGCTCTCCTGCTCCCTTGTCCTGGGACCTCAGGCCGGTTTGAAGCCTCTGTGATCGAGGAGCGGAGAAAGGGGGCCGAAGACCTGCTTCGCTTCACGGTGCACATCCCTGCACTCAACAACAGCCCCCAGCTCAAGGAGTTCTTCCGGGTATGTGCACCTGCCCTTCCTACCACCCCAGCACCTGGAAAGCTTACCTGCACGCCAAGCTACACTCCCTCTGTTGGTCTTTCTGCAGGGTGGGGAGGTGACACGGCCCTGCGAAGTGTCCAGAGACCTGCACATTCTGCCACCCCCTCTGATCCCCACACCACCCCCTGATGAGCCTCGGTTGCCCCAGCCACTTCCTGCAGAAAGGAGGGGCCTAGAGGAGTTGGAGGTATCAGGTACATGAGAATGGGGGAAGGAAGCCAGAATTGGGGGGCGGGAAGGCAGGGCTCCACACTCCTATCCCTACCTGTGATCATAGTGACAACCCTGTCATGTCCCATGCACCTGCTGAGGTCTTTGGATAGGTCATTTCCTGTCTTTATTTTCTTAATCTGTAAAATGGGCACAGACCCTGATGATGGGCTTGTCTATGCCTATTGCTGCAAGGATTTACCGAGAGGATCATCCCATTTTGAACTCTGTCGAGTGGTTTATGTGCAGGTGTTAATATCCCAATGGTCTGTCCTCAGCAGACCCCCCGCCGTCCAGCCCTGCCCAGGAGGCTCTGGATCTTCTCTTCACCTGTGGCAGCACAGAGGAGGCATCCGGCTCCCCTGCCCAAGGCCCTCTCTCTGAGGCTGAGCTTGCCCTCTTTGACCCCTTCTCCAAGGAAGGTAAGGAGCAGGGGCAGGCAGGGCAGGGATTGCAGTAGCAGGTCCTTGGGGGCAAAAGAGGAGGCAGGACCACCAGCCAGCTGTTTGCAACTGTGTAAATCTGAGCAAGTTGTCCCTGTACAGTGAGCAACCATTGGGGAAGGAGATGAGCCATTTCTCCCTGTGAAAGCTTGGAAGAGCAGGGTCCCATTGCTCTGGGAGGTTTTAGCTTGTCCTGCAAGTCCAAGGTGGGGCTTCCTGGCTGGCTCAGGGTCCCCTGCAGATCCTGGAGGTAGGAGAAGCCTGTCAGTCTGGGCTCAAAGAGCAGCCAAGGGAAGCCACTCTGCCTTGGAGGCCACCAGAAGCAGATGAGCTCCCCACATGGGACAGGGTCCTGAGCACTTTCCTGCCCTGAGACCAGGAACATGATAGTTCCCAACAGTGAGACACTGGGTTTTTCATTCAGAAATTCTCCAAGCTTCTGCTGTAACGGCAACCCAGGTGTTAAAGTGGTCAATCTCACTTTGGGATGATCGTGAAACAGTTTCTCTTTTTATTCCTTAGGAGTGTTTTTAAGCTGGTTTTGTTGGCCCTCCTTGTTTGCCCTTTGGTGGCCTTGAGGGCTGACCCTTCACCTTCTGATGAGTTTCAGGCATCTGAGGCCCAGCCTAGGAGAGGAAACAGCCTAGGCCAGCCTGTGTCAGCTCCCATCTAGCTGTCAGCCTCACCTTCCCCCTGGCTCAGGCCAGTGGCCAGTGGCCAGGCCAGCAAGTTACAAGGGTGTGAGGAGCTTGCTTTTACTTGTTCTTCTTCCACACCTCCAAGGTTGGGGAAGGGGGAGAATGGATTGGGGACAGAAGAGGTGGTATCACCAGGGATGTTGTACCATCCTCTGAGTGGCAGGCACCCAGATTCCCTGGCCCAGCTGAGCTCTCTAGGGTTCCTGGTGGAGGATAGGACAGCCACTGGCAGTTGCTGGGTTTTGTTTTTGTTTTTTTTTTTTTTGTACCAGGGATTGAACCCGGGCGCTTTAATACTGAGCCGCATCCCCAGCCCTTTTTATATTTTATTTAGAGACAGGGTCTCACCAAGTTGTTTAAGGCCTAAGTTGTTGAGGCTGGCCTTAAACTTGCGATCCTCCTGCCTCAGCCTCCTGAGATGCTAGGATTACAGGTGTGCGCCACCACACCCGGCTTGGCAGTTGCTTTGAAAGGCCCTTTACAGGTTGCACCCCTGAGACATTTACTATGTCCATAGGAAAATTCTCCAATCCTTGTGTCCCTGTTGCTGAAGTGCACTGTGCTCAGGCACTTCCTTCCCTCCTGCCTCCCCAACAGTCGTTTATGCCAGGAGCCAGCACCCCATCTCTCTCTCTTTTTTTTGTATTTATTTATTATTTATATTTTAGATTTGATGAACCTTTATTCTATTTATTTTTATGTGGAGCTCAGGATCGAGCCCAGTGCCTCACACTTGCTAGTCAGGCACTCTACCACTGAGCCACAACCCCAGCCCCACCCCTGCCTCTCTTCTTCAGACACTAAGCTCCTGACCTCAAGTATTTAGGGGCTCCACAAACTCTTGCACTCCCTGCTTCCTGAGCAACACAGGGAGGGCTCTAGGCCCAGCTGGGAGGGGCGACATCCTCCTGCCTTCCTGCCACTCATTTCTTCATGGATCTCCTGGGACTCCCCATTTGGATGGGGCCGGAGAGATGCCCAATCGTGCATTCTGTCTCCAGGACCGGAATGCCACGGTGCTCCCTGCTCCTGTTCCTTCCTGTCAAAGGCCTCTTCTCAAAAGACTCACTGACTCTGTAGCCACCTCATATGAAAGCCACAGGGAGGATCTCTGACCACCTCCGGGATGTCATGAGCCCTTCAACCTGGAACATGAAGATGCCAGTTGCCCACGGCCCCTCGCCCTGGGGTTCTCAGCTGAGATTTCAAGATCTTGAAAAAGTCCTGGAGAGGGCTGGGGTTGTGGCTCAGGGGTAGAGCACTCGCTTAGCATGTGTGAAGCACTGGGTTTAGTCCTCAGCCCCACATAAAAATTAATAAATAAAATAAAGGTATTGTATCCAACTACAACTAAAAGAAAAAGCCCTGGAGGGTGTAGCTTGCCTAGCATGTGCAAGACCCTGGGTTCAATCCCCAGCACTGTCAAAAAAAAAAAAAAAAGAAGGAAGGAAGGAAAGCAGCATTTTCACCCTGAGCCTGTATAGTTAGTCTACCATCCTGTAACTGAACTTGTGGAGAAACTCTTGCATTCCTAGGCCAACTGGAGTCGGGAAAGAAAAATAGGACCAGTGAGTGACCCAGAGCTCAATAAGAAAAATTAGTGTATACCTAAAGAATTAGGAAGGTAGGACTCTTTTTGCTATACTCAAGTGGCTTCTAGACTGTCCAGGCCCTGCACCCCTCCATGAGGACACACTGGTACCTAGATGGGTCAGAGAGGTTTGGGAGGGGTCGACAGTCCATGGGAAATGAAGGGCCAGTAAGGCTTGAATGCTCTTTTTCCGATTGCAGAAGGCACAGGCCCCAGCCCCACCCACATAGGTGAGCTGGCAGCCATGGAAGTAGAGTCCAAGAGGCTGAACCAGGAGCCCTGGGAGCCAGGAGGGCAGGAGGAAGAAGAGGACGGAGGAGGGCCTCGCCCTGCCTATCTTAGCCAGGCCACAGAGCTCATCACCCAGGCCCTGCGGGACGAGAAGGCAGGCGCCTACCCCGCTGCGCTCCAGGGCTACCGAGATGGTGTGCACATTCTGCTCCAGGGGGTGCCCAGTGAGTAGGGGCTGGAGGGTAGAGGGTCAGGCCTGGGGTCCCAGATGGAGCAGTAAGGAAGGGAAAGGGAAAAGCAGACAAGGACCAGGAGCCTTTCTCCTCACTGACTGATGACCATGTCACTTTGAGAAGATTACTTTCCTTCCTCTTGGTGGCTTCAGTTTTCTTTTTAGTAGAATGGGGAGGAGAGACATGGTAAGTCCCAGGGAAGGGAGAAGGACACGTGATGCTGCTCTGTGACCCGTCAGGGCTAGACCAGGGGTTCCGAAGGGAGCTGGGCTCAAGTACCTCAGCTGAGCCAGTCTCTCCACAGGTGACCCGTCCCCTGCCCGCCGGGAAGGTGTGAAGAAGAAGGCAGCTGAGTACCTAAAGCGGGCTGAAGAGATTCTACACCTGCACCTGTCTCAACTGCCGCCCTGAGGAGTGGGCCTTCCACAGGACTCTAGCTCCAGCACTGCCAGCCTCCTCCTCTCCTTCCCCAGCAACCCCAGGGGCCATTTCTCTATGTAACTGGACCAAGGAACACAATGGCTACCTGACTGCCTGCCTTCTTGGAATCAGGACTCTAAATGTGCCAGTATCTATCGTGATGTGGCAGCAGCAGGTCTCGTCATTAAAACTCGTCAGTTTAGCCATCTGGAACTGGGGTCTGCAGACCGCAGCCTACAGCCAGATCTGGCCCATCACCTACCTTTTTTTTAAGGCCCACAGGCTAGAATGGTTGCTACATCTTTTTAATGGTGTGTGCGATGGGGAAATCAAATGAGTAAGAGTCTGTGACTAGTGAAAATTAAATGAGGGCTGAGGTTGTAGCTCAGTGGTGGAGAGCTTACCTGGCACTTGCGAGGCACTGGGTTCGATCCTCAGCACCACATAAAAATAAAGGTATTGTGTCCATCAACAACTAAAATAATTTAAAAAATAATAATAATAAAATGAAAGTTAAGTGTCTATGAATAAAAATTGTTGGAACATAACCAGGCTCTACCACATCTATGGCTGCAACCAGCAGATTTGAGTAAGGCGACCAGCAAATCCCAAAACTGTTTTTCTTTTTTCTCCGTCATTCTGAGGATTGAAACCCGGGTCTCAGGCTTTCTAAGCACACCCACTCTATCTATCTGTCTGTCTGTCTGTCTCTCTCTCTCTCATGTTTTAGTTGTCAATGGACCTTTATTTAATTTTTATGCTCACACATGGTAGGCAAGCGCTTTACCCCTGAGCCACAACCCCAGCCCCTCTCCGCCTCTTTTCTAACTGTTCTTTTGCAAGTGGGTCTGGCTAAGTTGCCCAGGTTGGCCTGGAACTTGTCCTCATGCCTCAGCCTCCCTCCTCAGGACTGCATCCTCGGACCATTCTACTTGATTCTATGCAAAAAAATAATAATAATAGAATAGAGTATCTCCAGGGAAACAGTAGAGAAAGAGGTCGATAGAGCCAGTTTATTGAGTGAAAAGGAAGAGGGACGGAAACCAAGACCAGGACGCTAATTTCGGGACCGCCCTAACCGACGGTTTAGTGGAATAAATCCCAGCGAGACCTAGGGGGCGTGGCCCCGCGGTGCCACGCCCCTCCCAGCCGGCTATTGGTTACGGGAAGGACTACAAACCGGTGCATCATGGGAGTGCCCGGCCTGCAATCTTTAAGGTAGAGGAGGCCGAGCGCGGCGCGTTGTGGGGGACGTTACTGGAGCCGGAGTTCGCGAAATAGTGCTGGCATCGCCGGACTACAACGCAGTGCATCTAGGGAGCACGACTCTAGGGATCCGGTGAGAGGGCGGCGGTGGCCGGCCGGGAGGGCGGGGACGTTGAAGACCCGGGCGGGGAGGCGGGGCGGGCCCAGCGAGGCTCAGCCCCGCCCCGCCTCGGCGGAGCCTCACCCGGCCTCCGCGGGCAGTGGCGTGCCCTCCCACAGGATGGGGAGACCGGCCGCTGTCCCCGGGATTCTGAGCGCCCCCCATCCCCGCAGCCCACCCATGCCCGGCAGCAAGCTGCCTGTGGGTATGTGCCCAGACATGTGCCCGGCCGCCGAACGTGCCCAGCGCGAAAGGGAGCGCCGCCTTCATCGCTTCGAGGTGGATAGGGGGTGGACAGGGGACCCGCCCCGCGCCGACCCGCAGCGCACGGTAAAGGAGTACAATCGACCCGCTGCCGGCAAGCTCCGCCCCCCGCCGAGCCAGCTGCGTCCGCCCTCGGTGCTGCTGGCCACCGTTCGCTACCTGGCCAGCGAGGTGGCCGAGAGCCCCAACGCGCCCCTCGCGGAAGTGGCCAGCTTCGTGGCTGACCGCTTGCGCGCGGTGCGGCTAGATCTGGTTCTACAGAGCGCGGGCGACGCCGAGACGGCGGTGGTACTAGAGGCTGCACTGGCCACGCTGTTGGCCGTAGTGGCTCGACTCCAGCCGGTTGAGACGCGCGGGCCGGTGGACCCCGTGCTGCTGCAGACCCAGGTACAGGAGAGCTTCGGCTCTCTGCGGCGCTGCTACGCGCAGAGCGCAGGGCCGCACCCACGCCAGGCTGCCTTCCAAGGACTCTTTCTGCTCTATAACTTGGGTGAGTCGGCATCCCAGCCTTACTGGCATGGAGCCAGGGACCCCTCCATGAGGACAGTGGAGGCAAAGAAAAGAAGTTTAAAATCTCACCGTTAGAGGCTGGGGTTGCATGCTTAGCATACTCGAGGCCCTAGATTCCATTCCCAAAAGTAGCAAAGAAAGAAAACGTCAGTTTCCTTCCAGAAACGTCAGTGCACAACCCCCAACATCAGACCCCAGACCCGACTCCTATTTCAGAGTTCAGTTGTAATCCCCGCAACTCAGAAGGCTGAGGCAGGAGGGTCGAAAGTTAGAGACCAGCCTCAGCAATTTAGCAAGGCCCTTAGCAACTTATTGAGACCCTGTCTCAAAAAGAGCTGAGAATGTGGCTCAGTGGTTAAACGCCTGTGGGTTCAATGCCCCCACTAATAAATAAATAAATAAATAAATAAGTGAATGAATGAATGAATGAATGATAAACTAAAATGGAAGGCACAGGGTTGGGAGAGTTAGCCTTGATAGTGATTTTCAAACATTTTAAAATCTCCCTTCCCTAACAGTGTTGCAGAGATCACACGTGCCCAGGAACACATGTGACAGAAGTTTCAAGACTAGAGCCTTTATATGGGTGGTGCATTTTAACAAATTCAATTGAATTGAAATACTCTTGACTTCACAGCTCACTAATGAGTCAGAAGCCTCAGTTTACAAAAGGTGCCCAAGTTCCCAGTGTCCTGTGATTTTCTGAAAGAAAAGAAGCAAGATAGGGGCTCCTTGAAGAAATGGCCTTCCCAGGCAGATGAGGATGGTTTAGTAGATCAGGCTCCCAAACTGTGGGTACAGGGCAGCCAAGGCAGTGGGAAAATCAAGTGACAAAACTTCAATTTGGGTTAGGCCCTACCACATACTGTCTCTAAGGCTCTCAGGCAAGCTGTTAATTTATTTGTTTCTTCATTCCCCATCATTCCCCAACACTGCCCACTTCTTCTCTATTGTAAGCACCTAGGCTGACATTTGGATCAGGTAAAGGCCTGACTGCAGGATCTTATTGGGAAAGTGGGGCAAGGTGGGCTGTGCAGGCAAAGGGATATGGTCAAGTTGGGGTGAGCAGGATCAAGAACTGGAGTTGACCCTCGTGGAGGGCCAGCCCTGTCTGGCCAGAAGAGTGAGCATAGCTGAGTCTTGGAGCTGGCGGGAGTGGAGATGGGTAGGGCCTGTGGAGATGGGTAGGGCCTAAGGGGATGGGACGGGAAGTGGGCCTGATCCTAGAAAACCAGGCCTCATCCCAGCCTCCCAACTTCTCAGGCTCTGTGGAGGCGCTATATGAAGTTCTGCAGCTGCCTGCTGCCCTTCGTGCCTGTCCGCCCCTGCGCACTGCCCTGGCCATCGACGCCGCCTTCCGGGAGGGCAATGCAGCCCGTCTTTTCCGCCTACTTCGGACCCTGTCCTACCTGCAGAGCTGTGCAGTGCAGGGCCACGTGGGCCATGCCCGTCGTGCTGCCCTGGCCCGCCTCGCTCGTGCCCTTAGTACCCCCAAGGGACAGACTTTGCCTTTGGACTTCATGGTTCATCTGCTGGCCTTGGATGGACCTCACGAAGCACGGGACCTGTGTCAGGCCCATGGGCTACCCCTGGATGGAGAGGAGAGAGTTGTGTTCCTGAGGGGTTGCTATACTGAGAAAGGACTGCCACCTGTTGGTACCTGCAACGTGTTAGTGGGGAGTAAGCTCCGAGGGCGCACCCTGGAGGAGGTGGTCATGGCAGAAGAGGAGGATGAAGGTGTGTTCAGACCTTCCTAGGTCTGACATTAGGGGGACCTGGCATTAGGGGGATATATGCCAGCTTCCAGAGCTTCAGGACTGGGTCAGATCACTTAGGTTTCTTTTTTCATGGTTCTTAGATCATAAAAGGAACTTTCTTTTTGGGACCAATGGCTATACTTCATTTATTGGAGGGCACATAGAGAGGAGACTGTATGGGTGTGGCAGGAGAGGCAAACAGACTGGGCAAGGCCCTGTCTACCTGGACCTGAGTGTGCCTATGAGTCCATGAGGGGTGGCCTTGCTGATCTCTGAATTGGCCTCTAAGGTGGACATTGTGCATCCTGCACTCACCAACCCACCAATGCCATCACTTGTTGGGTTTTCATCCCCTAGCAGCCCTGCCAGCCATTCTGCCAGCCAGATCCAGGAGGAAGGAGATTGGGACTTGCCACTCCCCTCGGTGTCCCCACTGATGGAACTCCTAGCTGTTGCCTCAAGCTGGAGAGGGGACCGTGATTATACATACTTTGGGCCTTGGGGGAGACTGGGACACGCTCCGGGGAAAATATGTGGGAGAGGGTTAGGATAAAGGGAGATCGGAGGAGTACAGGCTGGGGTCAGAGTTCAGCCACAGGTCTCAGGGTGGCTGTTGCACCCTCCAAAGCTGCCACCACGATGCTGAGCTGTCTCTGCACCTCAGCCCAAGCTTCAGATCCGGCGTCTGTGTCCTTGGCCCTGTAGCAGGCATTGGCCAGGCCAGGGAATGTGGCAACAGAGCTGGAGCTGGGTGCCCAGAGCACATGGCTGATGAGAAATGGACAGGCTCAGGGTTAGTGAAAGGCCCAGCCTGGAACTCAGCTGCTCTACACAGCCAGACACAAAAGCCCCCACCCAACCCATCTGAAAGCTGCCATGTACAGTTTCATGGTGGGAAGACTGTAGATTAGAGTCCCCGATGTGACTGATTTGCCTCCCCTCCCTGAGACTCACCTTCCCCCCTGCTTTGGACTAGATTGTGCTCCAAAGCAGCAAAGCTGCTATCTTCTTCCTCGGGCAGGTGGCCTTTGCCTGGCGCCTGCGAGGAGCTTTGGGACAAGCTCACCTGTAGTAGCGTTCCTCTGGGAAGGCTCTGGAGTTCAGGAAGGCCCGCTCTAAGAGCATCAACTGGTCATTGAACATCCGGACCTGCAGGGGACTGGCAGAGGCAGGACCTGTGGCTCACCCTGCAGCCCGCAGCCTGGGTGCACCTTCCCAGCCACCTGCCCTCTCCCTTGCTCACTCAGGGCTGCCTTTCCTCTGTGCTGAAACATGTTGATCCAAGGCCGAAGCTGCTACCGCAAACTTCTCCACTGCCGTCACCAGAGGCCCTGTGGAGAATACCCAGTGGCTTAGCTTTGCAGGAGCAGAGTTCTCCATGCCTCAATGTCAGGGGGTGTCCATACCCAGGCTGATGTTGTGCTGCTGCAACAGGTTCCCAAGTTCCTGCTGGGCAGCCCGCAGGAAGCTGTGGAGGACCTCACTGTAGTCACTGACATTGAGGGGCAGGAATAAGCTGTCACTGAGCCGAAGAAGCACATTCCCAGCTGTCCGGGCCACAGCTTGGTGGCTGCTGAAGCCTACATAGAGAACAAGACCAGGCTATCTTCAGTTCAGTCTCCTGTGGGTGGTCTCAGGATGCTCCTTGCCCCACTCCTCACCAGGGTCCACAAACTTTTCCATATAATCAAAGGTGTCGAAAGCTGTGTGGTAGGTGGGGTAGATCCGGGCTGAGGTCTTGCTCTGGGGGGACAAGGCAGAGGTGATGGGCTTAGGATAGGAGGTGGAAGGTACACCTACAGCAAGCCACAATGTGTGGGAATTGTCAGAGTCGAACCCTTGGCACCTCCATGAGATGGGTTCTACAATTCCCACTTTAAAGAGGAGCAAACTGAGGCTCAGAGCGATGAATCTGCCAGACATCGCATGACTAATAGGAGGCAGAGCTGGCTTGGGTGCCAAATTCCAGTTTCACCTGAAGGAGCCTGGAGCCCTGGAGTCAGGGGGACTTAAATCCAAGCTCCACGCTCAGTACCAGTGTGGCGGTGAGATGGAGAAAAGCCTTTATGGGACATCAAACAGAGAGACAGGCTGGCCACTCAGCATCCTGCTTCTCACTGCAACCTCACTCGATGCTGAGTCTTCCCTATTTCACAACATTTAGTCAATATTGAGATAAACTCCTCACACACACATTTTAAGATCTCAAGGCTTTCTATAATTAATGTCATTGTACAACCGATTGGTTTTTTTTCTTCCCTCCTGAATAATGCATAACACAATGTTGCTTCTTAAAATCAGTAGTATCTTATATTTGACAAAGTAACAGATGAGTGTAAACAGACTCAGAGGTTAAGAAACTCAACATTAGGTAGCACAGCTACTAAGCGAAGGAGCCAGATACAGTGTCTGCACTAGAGATTTAGAATTAGAGCAAGGGACGTGGGATGCCTGCTCACCCGGTCATAGGTGTAGGACATGTCCACGGAGGAGATGCCCAGGAAGTGAATGAAGGGGGCGTAGTCGCTGCCAGCACCCAGTGAGCCCAGACTGCGGGAAAGAAGTGGGCTGGCTGGAGGGCAACCGGCCGACCCGCTGCGCTTGGTCCCCACCTACAGTCCCCGGTCTCACCTGGGAACCGTGCCGTACACCGGGCTGCTGCGGTTGAAGTGCCGTTTCCAGTTGTCGTAGATACTGGGGCCGTTGGGGCCTGGAGAATCGATCTGGCCCAGAAGGGAATCTAGTCTTGGGGCGGGCACCCTCCCCAGCCCCAACAACCAGGCGGGCCGTCAGCGGGGTACCCAAGTCCCCACAGTCTCCCGACCACCTGCTGTCCATCAGGTCTGGCTCTGCCCCCCTATACGGCCCCGCCCTACTCGGTCTACGCTCCACCCCGCCACGGCAAGTCCCCAGCACCTCCTTGGTGGCAGAGAAGACCACACTCTGGACAGGGGGTGTCCCCAGCACTCTAAGGGTAGCATTGGCTATGGGAGGAACAGAGAAAGACTACTCAGACTCCAGTCCCTTTACCTACCCACCCGCGTCAGGCCAGCGCCCTGCAGCGCCCACCCCGTACCCATCACCGCGACGTCCACGTTGAGGTAGGCCACCGCGCGCTCCTGCAGCTTGCTGAAGAACTCCTGCGAAGGCGAGGGTCGACTTCGGTCCAGTGCTACCCAGTGCCAGAAGCCCCTCTCCATCCCCTACTCTGTGGGGCTTACTCACCTCTGTGAATTCCGTGGAGCCAATGAGCCCGAACTCCTCTGCCCCCCAGCTGGCAAACACGATTGATCTGCGGGGACGCCAGGTGCCTGAGGATGGGGCATAAAGGGTTGGAAGGCAACCAACCAGGATCCAAGGTGGCTTAGGGGAAAGGTTGGGGGTATGTGGGGGAGGGGAGAGCTAGAAGGGGGAAATTGGGGAGGGGGGAGTAGGTGACCGAATGGCCTGACACCCTTCAGCCAGATCTTCCAGGAGGCTCGATCCTTCTTCCGGTCTCCTCCTCTGTGACAACCCACCCCATCACCAGACTCCCCTGGTCAGGGGCTACTTTCTGCCAAGATGCCCCACCTCCCTTCCTCTCTGCAGGCATGTTAGAGAGGAGAATGGAGGAGAACTGGCTGGCTCGCCCCCTCGGGCCTCGCCGCCAGGCGTCCCATGAAACATTTGCTGATAGTCTCTGAAGGTACCCTCAAGGGCCTTCGCACTGAAACAGGTCTTCTTACAACAGTATCTTGCGGGAGGTACTAGTTCTATCTCACGTTGAAGAAACTGAGCCACAAGGAAGTTAAACCACTTGCCTAGGGTCACACAGCTGGTAGGCACACAGCCAGGTTCAAATCTAGGAATGTGACTCCAGAGTCCTGGGGCTTATCCACTGCTCCAGTTGTCTCCCAGAGCATCCCACAGCTGGACTTCCATCTGCAGCCTGTGCCCACCAAGCTCTTGCCAGTTTCCATCCATCTTTGCCAAGACCCTGGTGGGTTCCACTTGCCCTTCCACCAGCTCCAGACCCCCCTGCTTGCCTGCTGCCAGTGCTCCCAGTTTTGCTCCCACCCCTGGCTGCCACTCACTTCCTTTCATCACTCACTTTCTTGTTTTGAATGAAAACTTTTTTTTTTAAACCAGGAATTGAAGGGGGAGGGGGCTTAACTTCTGAGCCATACCCTCAGCCCTTTTATATACATTTTTTGAGACAGCGTCTCGCTAAGTTGCTCAGAGCCTTTCTAAGTTGCTGAGACTGGGTTTGAACTTACGATCCTCCTACCTCAGCCTCCTCAACCTGGGATACAGGCGTGCACCCACCACACATGGCTTAAATTAAAACTTTTAAAGTATAACATACATGCTTGCAATCACAAATTCCCACATTCCTGCCCAAAATGCATAACCTGAATAGACTCAGACAACCCCAAATTGAGGGCCATATAACAAGACAATGCCCAGATCCAGAAAGGTGAAGCATGGCTAAGGGACTAGTACAGATGAAAGGAGCCTGGAAGACACACAATGTTTGATCCCCAATTGGATCTTGGACCAGAAAATTCTTTTGCTATAAAGGTCATTATTGGGACAATTGACAAAACTGTTAATTTCCTGATTCCAATCTTTGTACTGTGGTTGTAAGAGAGAATATCCTGGGCTAGAGATATAGCTCACTAATAGACCCTGTCTCAAAATAAAAAATATAAAGGGTTGGGGGTGTAGTTCAATGGTAAAGCACCCCTGGTTTCAATCTCCAGTATTAAAAAAAAAAAAAGTAAAAAGAAATTTTAGAAAATCAGTATGTGAGGAACAGGATTCACGCCTTCCCCTCGGATCTGCCTCTCCCTGCTTAGTGCTTCATCAGTGGTGCCTCCGTTGCTCAGGGTGAGCCTCCCCTTGTCCTCCCCTGTGCCCCCACCCTTGTCCAACCTGAGGACAACAAGCCTCTGTCCCTCCCCCACAGTAGCACAGGGTGGACATAACATGTGCACTCCAGATGCTGCTCTCCTGATTAAAATCACTCCCCAGCTTACCACGACCCTTGGGCCAAACCAAGCTCCCCATCTGTGACCTGGCGCTGCCCACTGAGCCACCTTGTCCAGTCCCAATAGTCTCCTGTTGGGAGCTGCCACATAGGAGCTGAGCGCCCCCTACCTTTGAGCAATGGAAAGGTGGAGACTGGTTTCTGCTGCACAGAAGCAGGTGGATCCCCATCTCTGCTCAGCAGAGTAGAAAAGCCTTGGGAGTGGGCGTTACCAGTGGGAGGGACTGCCCCTTGTAACATTACCCCTCTGCCTTATTTGGATGGAATGTTCTTTTGAACAGCCTCCCCCAATAAAACCAGGGTTCGAAGTATGCCCTCTCTTTCCAAGGGACTCCTAAGGTCGAGAGCCATCCAGGGCTTTGAGAGGTATTTCTGTGTGCTTGCCTGCTTTCTTTGCTGTTTTCTTAAGTTATTGGTGCAGCCAGCTTTTGGGAACCCAGCATAGGTCGCCACCCCGTTTAGTTGGTGAGATCCTCCCCAGCTGCTGTGCCCTTGCCCTCCTCCTGGATCTGCCTCTCCTGCTCTGAAGGGCTTGAATGCTACGGTGTCCCCTACAGAGAGAGACCTTTCCCACTCTTCATTGGCGGAACGAGGTCCAGCTCCAGCCAGGCAATGAGAAGGCTCTCGGAGTGAGAGCACACCAATGCCTGAGTCAGTGAACTGCACCGGGATCCTGGAGGCCCAGGCTGGTGCCCATGTGTCTCTGCCCCCAGGGCCCTAGTCCTGGCACAAATGGGCACTGGAAACTGAGAGAGAGGAGGTGGCACAGGATGGTACTAGCTCAGGAAGGAGTGGGCTGGAGGTGACCCCTCGGGCAGAGAGTCCTTGGATTGGGGGAAGGAGGGCCACCTCACCTTTCTTCAGCAGGGTCCCCAGCACTCGAGAGATCTCCAAGAGAACAGCGGTGCCACTGCTGGGGTCCACAGCCCCATGTACCCAGCTGTCCCGGTGGTTTCCATACAGCACATAGCGGTCTAGAGAGGAACAGTGTCAGAGAAGCAGAGAAGAGGGAGGGGTGGGCGGGGTGTCCAGGCTGTGCTGCAGCCAGGTCAGGGCCAACGAGGCTGGAGTGGAGTGGCAGGGGCACCAGGGCAGGGCAGGGTCCTGGCGCACAGGGAGCACACTGAGGGGCTCACCAGGCTCCACGGCCCCACGGATGATCCCCAGGACGTTGGAGGAGTTCCTCAGTTCCAGGCGATTGTAGACACTCATTTTCACCTGGCTGGGGAGGGGACAGATGTGACAGGGTTCTCCACCCAGTCCACCGTGTGCCCTGACCCAGTGCAGGAGAAACAGGTCCAGAGAGGGAAAGGAACATGGCAACATGGGACATGTCCCAAAGGACCAAAAAAGGTAGCAAGGCTGGGGCCAGTCCTTGCTGAACCCTCGAGGCCTTGCATTCATTATTCACTCAGTCAGTACTTAATGAGCACTTGGTGTATGCGCAGCACCTTACTAGGCTCTGCACAATGATCCGAACAGATGGGTCCTGGGGCCCTGGCTTTCACCGGGACTCCCTCTCCTGAGCAAGACAGAACCCAGGAAGTGAACAACTAACTGTAGGTGGTGAGGGGCCTGGGAGAGGGAGTCCAGGTGCTGCAGGTGGCAGGGGCCCTGACTTGGGGGATCCATCCTTGGCATGTTCAAGAGAGAGTGGCTGCTGCGTGGGGGAGGGGTGGGGCAGGGGACCCCGCAGGACCTCCCAGGTCATGCAGCTGTTCACAGCCTTCCCCTAAGGCAAGACAGATATTTAGGGGACAGGGAAGAGCTGAGAGGGAGAAGGAGGAGAAGGCCAGGTACGAGAAGAATAGCCAGGAAGAAGAGAGGTAGGGGAGAGAGGAGGAAGGAGGAGAAGGGCCTGACCTTACCTGCCATCAGAGAAGCTTCCAGAAGACCGGAAGCCGGGGCCCAATCTGTACTCACAGCCCAGAGCTCCCTGCCAGGCAGATGGCGCCAAGCTTCCATTGAGGTTGCTGGGAAGAGCGAGAGAGGCCCTCCGGAGTGAATGTGGGTGTGGAATTGAAGGCTGCGTGCCACTGGGGGCGGGCAGGGGACCTGGGGCACAGGCTCACCAGAGCAGGTCTTTGGCATCCTGGAAACCAATGGGCTGTGCAGGAATCGGGGGGAATCCTGAGGCGTTGCTATGGTCCACGCGGAAGGAAGAGTGATGGGCTGGAAGGTAGGGAGTCACAGGGTCCCCAAAATACTTATAATAGGATCCTCTTTCCACACCTGAGGGAGGCAGGCCCCAGGAGTTTGGGAAGGTCTGGCTTGGCAAACTCTGCCCGTCATTGACGTCCATGGGGTCTGTGTACACCAGCACCCCGGCCACCCCATACTTCGCAGCATTCACAGCCTGCAGGAGACAGAGGAAGTGTGTGTTAGGGAGGGATGAAGACAGGCACATCTTGCTCCTCTTTCTCCTCTGCCATGGAAGTCAGGATGGATCTATCTTCCCACAGGCAAGATGATGTTTGTGCAAGACCTTTAAGGTGGTGCTACTTGCAGCAGCAAATGACTATCTATTGGGCACAGCCAAGCTAATGCCTATCAGTGGAATTAGTTAAATAAATGGGGAATCCTGTGATGGAATACTATGCAGCTGTATAAAAGAACAAGATGTACTTCTATAACCATGTTCATAGCAGCATTATCCTCAATAGCCAAAAGGTGGGAGCAACCCCTGTCCATCAAGGGATAAATGGATAGATTAAATGTGGTTTATAATGTGCAATGGATAGAATATTATTCCTACTTAACAAGGAGGCAGACACAGTAGTGCACACCTATAATCCCAGCTACTTGGAAGGCAGGAGGATTTTAAGTTCAAAGCCAACCTGAGCAATTTAGTAAGATGCTGTCAGAGAGTAAAAATGTTAAAAAGCTGGGGATGTAGTTCAGTGGTAGAGCATTTGCCTAGCATGTGTGAGGCCCTGCCTTCAATTCCCAGTACTGCAAAATTAATTAATTAATTAATTAATTAAAAAAGGAATAAAGTGCTGAGACCACATCAGTGAACCTTGAAGAGGTTCTGTTAAGTGAAATAAGCCAGACCAAAGGATAAATATTACTTGAGTACCCTTATATGAGATGCCTAGAGGAGGCAGGATTGCAGAGGCTGAAAGTAAAATCCAAGTTACCAGGGATGGAGTGTTGGGTGGGGAGGGGGTATTGTTAAGTTGAATTTCTGTGTGAAACAATGGTAAGGTTCTGGAAATGGACAGGAGTGATCTTTAACATTGTAATGTTCTTTGTGTGTGTGGTCGGGGGAGGTCCTGGAGATGGAGCCCAGGCCCTTGAACAGACTAGGAAAGTGCTCTCTCACTGAGCTGCATCTCCAGACTTTTCATTGGTTTGCTTGTTTATTTATTTATTTATTAGCTGTAGATGGACACAATACCTTTTTAAGCTTTTTATTATCGTTTTTTTAATGTGGTGCTAATGCTTGAACCCAGTACCTCACATGTGCTAAGTGAGTGCTCTACCACTGAGCCACAATCCCAGTTCCTATGTATTTATTTTTATTTGAAACAGGGTCTTGCTAAGTTGCTGAGGCTGGCCTCCAACTCATGATCCTCCTGTCTCAGCCTCCCGAGTTGCTGGGAAGACAAGCTTGTGCCACCTTACCTGGTTCTTTTTCTTTACCTTGCTGTTCCCTTTTTCTTCCCTCCCACTTTTCCTCTCCCCTTTTTTCTTATCATAGGCACTATTCAAAAATTATGATAAAATACACATATAATGAAATGTATTATCTTAACTGTTTCATTGTATGTTGGTATTAAATGTGTTTGTTATGCAACTACCTTCACCATGGATCTCCAGAAGTCTTATCATCCATCGTCCTGCCAATCTGTCAATCTATGCCCTTTAAATCCTAACTCCCATTATCCCCTCTCATTCTATGCCTTTTTATATTAAAAAAAAATTAAACCATAGGTACACAATATCTAATTTAAAATTTTTTGAAGGGAGGGAAAACAGAGGATCATGAATTGAATCCGATTTCCATTCATATATGAGTTTGTTGGGATGAACCCAACTACTATGTATAACTATAAGGTTCCCATTATTTATTTATTTTTTGTTTTTGGTAGTGCTGGGGATCAAACCCAAGGCCTTGCACATTTCAGGCAAACATTCTGCCACTGAGCCTCATCCTCAGCCCCTGAGTCAAACATTTCAATTGAAAAGAATGACAGGGTCAGGCGCAGTGGCCCACACCTATAATCACAGCGGTTTGGGGGCTGAGGCAGGAGGATTATGAGTTCAAAGCCAGCCTCAGCAAAAGCCAGGCACTAAGCGACTCAGTGAGACCCGTCTCTAAATAAAATACAAAATAAGGCCGGGAATGTGGCTTTAAAGCCAGCCTAAGCAATTCACTGAGACCCTGTCTCTAAATAAAATAGTTTTTTAAAAGGCTGGGAATATGGCTCAGTGGTTAAGTGCCTCTGGGTTCAATTCCGGGAACCAAGGAAAAAAGCGAAAGAAAGAAATGAGAGGGACTGGGGTGCAGCTCCGGGAGAGCGCGCGTGCTTCACGTGCCTGAGGCCAGCGCACGAGGCTGCTGCCACGCCTCCCCGCAGCTGCCACGCCTCCCCGCAGCTGCCACGCCTCCCCGCAGCTGCCACGCCTCCCCGCTGCTGCCACGCCTCCCCGCTGCTGCCACGCCTCCTCTCAGCTGCCACGCCTCCCCGCAGCTGCCACGCCTCCCCGCTGCTGCCACGCCTCCCCGCAGCTGCCACGCCTCCCCGCAGCTGCCACGCCTCCTCTCAGCTGCCACGCCTCCCCGCAGCTGCCACGCCTCCTCTCAGCTGCCACGCCTCCCCGCAGCTGCCACGCCTCCCCGCAGCTGCCACGCCTCCCCGCAGCTGCCACGCCTCCCCGATGCTGCCAAGCGGCCCCTCTTTCCGCCTCTGTCCTCCGTCCACTCCGGCCCCTCCTCCCTCTGAACCCTGCACAAGGCTGCTCTCACCTTGTCCCCACGCCCTGCACCCCCATAGCGGGTCAGGGCAATGGTGCCCTCGAGATTGATGCCCTGCTCCTGCAGCTCCTTGAAGTCCTCTTCCTTGCCCTGGTACGCATAGACGAGGAGGCCCTGGTGCCCAGAGGAGGTGACCCTTAGAGCCAGCTGAGCCCAGGGCAGGTGGGGAAAAGGGCAGGAAGGTGGGAGAGCAGCGCGAAGGATTTAGACTGTCTCCCCACCTCACCCAGAAACATGAGCACCCCAAGGTGGGTCACCCTGAGTACCCTGAGTGGGTATGGCCTTGAGCAGGAGCCATGATGTTTGTTGAATGTCTAAGTGACAACGGAGGGGGTTGCTGAGCCCCTGGATTAGAGCCAGGAGAAGCCTGGGTGGGAACCAGGTGGGATGGGAACCAGGAGGAGCTGGGCGATGTCCGCCAGTATTCCAGTCCCACCTGTGGGGTTCCGGGGGGCGCATAGGCTGCATAGGGTTGCACCACATCAGGCCCCCCCTGCTCTCCAGTCACATTCTCCTCGTTTGGATGGTAGGTGTGGAGGATGTCTCCAGTGGGGCCCACTGTGGAGGGGGACAGAGTCAGGGCCGGGCGGCTCCTCTCACCCACCGGGGCATCCCACGCCTGGGCAGGATCTCACCGACTTCCACGAGGTTGGGCTGCCCCTGGCTGGGGAACGAGAGCAGCACCTCATACTCCGTCCTCTCTGCTGAGTCCAGGCCAGACTCTGAGTCCCTCCAGCGACTCAGCAGCAGTTGCACCAGGGCTTCATCACGAGGGCTGGAGGCCAGGTGCGTCTGCCTGGAGAGTTCCCTGCAGGTGGCAGAGGAAGGGAGGGGCACAGTCAGGCAGGGGGCCTGCAGATCGAAGGAGGAGCGGGCAGATCTGCCTCTCACCAGAGGTTCTCACGGATCTTGCTGGCATCCAGCTGCCCCATGACGGCCTTCAGGAGCTCCAGGTCCAGGTCCTGGAGGACTGAGGTGCTGGGGGCCGGTGCATCCGCCCCTTTGGGGATGGCAAAGTGGCCCAGGATGATCCCCAGCCCCAAGAGGGCAGCAGCCCCCAACCCCAGCCCTAGCACCTTCACCCACTGCATCCTGTGGGACCTCAGCCAGCTGGGGTGGCCCTGGCGAGGGCCTCCTTATAGATGGGGTGTCAGGCCTAGTTAACCATTACCCCAGGGGTGGTGTTGCCCTTTTGACCCTGGATGGCCAGGGGATAAGGGAACATCTCCCGGTGAGAATCAGGAGATGTCACATAGACCACATTCTGCATTGTTCATCTGGAAGGGACCTCTGAGGGCACCAAGGCAACATGGGGACACCAAAGGGCAGAGATGTAAAACAGACAGAGCCCCTATGTCCAGAGCAGGTTCCTGCTGTGCCACAGTCACTGCCTGTCTTCCCTGGTGTCCCTTGGTCTCTGGCACAGCCTGCCCTGCATCCTTGAGCATACCTGAATTTAAATTCCATCCTTGCTTGACATAAGCTATGTGAGCTTGGATAAGTCACTTAGCTTCTCTGAGCCCATTTTCTTAGCTGTAAAATGGGGGATAACAGACCTACTTCACAAGACTGTGGTGCTATCTTCATTAAGCAAGATTAAATCTATAAATATCAAGTCCAGCAGGGTGTGGTGGTACACCCCTGTAATCCCAGCAACTTGGGAGGCTGAGTCAGGAGGACTGCAAATTCAAGGCCAGCCTCAGCAATTTAGCAAGGTCCTACGCCTTAGAAAGATCTAGCCCAGTGTCCATCATGTAGTGGGAGCTCAGTAGATTTTAGTCACCTCTCCCTAGAGCTCAAGGAAGAAGGGGACCTGTATGAATATTCTGTATTAATCCAAGTGGGCCCCGCTGTGGAAGGAAGTAGGGCTCTTGGAAAGGGGGGCTGTTCTGGAGGCAATAGCGGAAGCCATGCAAGGTGTCTCCTCCTCAGCCTCTTGACCCATCCTTCTGCTCCCTCCATTCACGGTTTATTTCCTCCTTCACTGACAGGTGCAGACATTGCTCATTCATTTGGTTCTAAGTGAGGCCTGTATTGGGCCCTGGGGAAGCAAAGTCCAGAGGGACAGGCTTGATGATTATCAGCGCCCAGAATATAGCCTTGAATCTTATCAGCAGCCATCAGTGGGGGGAGCACACACCTTCCTCACGAGGACACAGGAGGGCAGACACCAGCAGGCAGCCAGCCAGTTGCCAAGGTTGGCTGAGGACCAGAGATGGCGGCCCCAGGGGTCCTGGAAGGATTTAGTCCTTTGATCATGTGAAGTCATAGACAGCACAGCGGGCAAGAGCTAGTGGCATCTGAGTGGGTGACAGCACTGTGAATGTGTTACACCTGAGAGTGTAGAACTCTCAGGAAATCAGCTCTGGCTGTTGGAGTCTGACATGAACTGGTTGATTTTCTTCCCAGCACCTTGGACTAGACTGGGGACGCCATTTAAGGTCCTTGGGCCTGTGAGCCCACTTTGATCGCCTCCACACAGTCCTTCCGCGCCTCCAGGGAGGTCACCCCATTGCCATGTTCCTTTCCTCCCTCGCCGCCCTCCTTGTCCAGTCTGAGGCCCTTCAGACCCTCTCAGCCCCACTGATCCTTTCAGCATTGGTCACATTTACTGACACCACACCCTGCTGGCAATGCTGCCCCTGTACCCTGGCCCTTGAATGTGCCTGCAGTGTCACCTGACGTGACCCCTAACTCTCACAGGCACTAAGATGGGGATTTTTGAAGTCTCTCCTCTCTTTCAAGCGCCACCACCTCTCCACCCATCTCAGCTGATGACTGTGCTTCCTCTGTCACTAGGAAAACTAGAGGCAGCTGGAGGGCAGCTCCCCACTTGCACTCCCAGCCCCGCCCGCCTCCTGGGCCTTCCCTCCTGCTCCTGCTCCGAGAGGCCCACACCCCACCTAAGGCCAGTCTCTACCCTGGGCCCTGGAGCCCAACCCTGGCTCCACTGAAGGACTGTGGCTCTGTCCTGCTCCTCCACTCTCCCTTAGAAGGCCGTTTCCAGCCACCTAGGACACCCACTTATGGTGTTTAACACCTCTTTTGAAAAGACCTCTTAGCCACTTGCCCTCCAGTACCTGTCTTCTCTTTCTGTCCTCTTTTATGATGACAGTTCCCTAGATCTAGGCTTGTCTTCAGTGCCTCCTTCCCCATTCTGTCGTTTTTTTAAAAAATTATGATTATTTTTTTCATTTTTTAGTTGTAGTTGTCAATATCTTTAATTTTTTTTATGTGGTGCTGAGGATCGAACCCAGGGCCTCACACATGCTAGGCGAGCACTCTACCGCTGAGCCACAGCCACAGCACCCCCCACATTCTGTCTTGAAGCCACTCCAATCAGGCTTCACCCACCACTCCACTAAAACGGCTCTGCAAAGTCAGTTGTCCTTCAAGTTGCTAAATCACTTCTGCACCCCTCCCTCCCTCCCTCCCTCCTTCTCCTCCTCCTCTTCCTTTGTACTGAGAATTGAACCAGGGTGATCTGCCACTGAACTACACCCCCAGCCCTTTCTATTTTTTATTTTGAGACAGGATCTCACTAGACAAGATCTCACCCAAGCTGGCCTGGAACTTGCAATTCTCAGCCTCCTGAGTTCTCGGATTGTGGCATGCACCGCTGTGCCGGGCCTGTCTTCTCCTAGTCTGACCTGGAAGCCAAACTTTCTGACTTGAGACACTCAATTAGCTGGGTGTGGTGGTGCATGCCTGAAATCCCAGTGACTCCAGAGGCTAAGGCAGGAGGATTGCAAGTTCAAAGCCAACTTCAGTAACTTAGTGAGGCCCGAAGCCACTCAGTGAGACCCTGTCTCTAAATAAAATATAAAAAAGGGCTGGGGATGTGGTTCAGTGGTTAAGGGCCTCTGGGCTCAATCCCTGGTATTGCCCCCAAAAAACAATAGCAATGCCTTAGACACCCAAATCTCTTGGCTTCCAGGATCTCATGGGGCCTACTATCTTCCTCCTTTGTGGCTGCTGTTTTGGTCTCTTTTTTGGGAACTCTTCATGTCCTGGACTCTCACTGTCACAGAGGCCCAGAGCTCAGGCTCTCTTTTCTATTTACACCATTTCCTAGGCAACCTCGCTCAGCATCATGGCTTTAAATCCTATGATGGCCAGCCTCCGAGCTGGCCTTGAAGGACAAGAGGAAACTGCACTGTATCCAAGGTTAGGTTCCAAAAGATATGGTGGCTTCTGCCACATGAGATGGCACACTCCTGAAATTCCAGTGACTCAGAAGGTTGAGGCAGGAGGATTGCAAGTTCAAAGCCAGCCTCAGTAAACTAGTGAGGCCCTAAGCAACTTAGTAGGACCCTGTCTCAAAATAAAAAAATAAAAAGGCTGAGGATATAACTTAGTGATAAAGCATCCCTGGGTTCAATCCCCAATACCAAAAACAAACAAAAAAACCCATTATGGTTTCTGCATGGCTCTCCCTTGGATCCTTTGCCAGCTGCCATGTTATGAGCACATTCAAGCAGCCCTGTGGACAGGCCACATGGTGAGGGGCCATCTGGGAAGTGTGTCCTCCAGGGCCAGCCAAGCCTTCAGAAGACTGCAGCCTTGTTGACATCTCAATTGCAACCATGCAAGAGACCCTGAGCTTGGACCACCCAATGAAGCCACTTCAACATTGCTAACTCATGGAAACTGTGAGATAGTAAATGCTCATCAGTTTAAGCTGCTAGGTTTTGGAATGATTGATTGGTTACACAGCGATGACCAATACAAATTACCTCATGTAGGTTGAAAGCCCCCCAAATTTATCCCCAATATGAATCTATCCTCTGAATTCCTGTATTGTTTCCAGCTGCTGCTTGCACACACACACTTGGGTGATCAAGAGGCACTCCTACAGAACACACCCAAAACTTGGCTCCTCATCTTTCTCTGCAGGCCTCCTCCTCCCACTCTGAGGCTCCACTTTAATTAACAGCAACTCCATCTTCTAGTCACTTGTGCACAAAATCAGGGAGTTATCTTTTTATTCCTGTTCCTCTCATACTCTACTTCCAGCCTATTAGTACAAATCCCGAATCCATCCTGGTCTGGTCCAAGACTCTGTCATCTTTCCCTGGATTGTGGCAATAGCCTCTCACCTGCCTCCCTCTGATTTCTTTATTGTCCCTGGTCCCAGTCCATTTTCTGTCACTATAATAAAACACAGTGGACTCAGTGATTTACAAAGGAGTTTATTTGGCTTCCAGTTCTGGAGGCTGGGGTGCAACACCAGGCCACGGCACCTGGTGAGGGTCCTCATGGTGGCAAAGCCCTTCTGGGTGAGCAGGCATGGGCAAGGGGACAAAGCACAGTGCCGCAGTCCGGCTGCAGCAAAATAGCTGGGGGGGGTGTGTGTGTGTGTGACGAATAACTTGTGTACGTTGATACAGCAGGAATAGGAGCCGTTTATTGTAGGACAACAGAGCTATTTATACATTTTGCACAGCTTATCTTAATTAGCATAAACTAGATACATCAGTCAACCAATAAGGAATCTCCACACTTAATGGCTCACTTTTGTTACTTTTCAAACCACTCCCTCTGGCATTTTGCCAGGCACCATCCAGACTTGTTTACCAACTCTAACATTCCCCTGGCAAAATACCAGGTGTTATTTTGACTTGTTTACAGACCTTAACAGCACAGGGGCACACTTGCTGTTTTAACAACACACTCTCAAGATTATAAGTCCACTCATGACAGTGGAGTCCTGGGAAGGACCCCCCAGAGTTTCATATGTTGGGACCTTAATTTCCCAGCATGGCAGTGTTGGGAGGCCGGTCCTACGGGAGGTTTGAGGACCTGCCTCCCAACACTGCCATGCTGGGAATTAAGGTCCCAACACATGAAACTCTGGGGGGGACATGTCTAGACCACAGCACCCATTCAGTCCATTCTCCACACAGCAGCCTTCAAAACAGTCACTGCTGGCTCACAGCCCTCCAAGGCCATTTGACTCTGTGACTAGGTCACTCCAGTGGCCCTAGAGCCCTTCATGTCTACAACCTCATCCCTTCTTCCTCCCCACATTCACTCTGTGCTTCCACTGTCCCTGATCCTGCCAGGCACCTCCTCACTCAGCTCTCTCAATCTGGCCACCTATTCAAGGAAATTGCAGCACCATTGGTGGGGCAGGAAGCCTGTGGGGAGCCCGGGAACGAGAACTTGCCTCCACTGCAAAGTAACGGGCGCTCGCTGAGCGCTAGCACCATGCCACACCACGCTCAAAACTCCACCAGGCAAGTGGGTCACCAGCCGTTTTGCTTGGGAATAATTCCTAGGAGCTTAAGTCGAGCCAAATCAGAGGTCAGAGGAGCCAAAAGCTGAACTTGTATCCTCTTGGCTGGTATCTCCTTGCAGTGTGCCCTAAGCAGAGATCATCCCTGCCCTCTCCAGGTCACGCCAGAGACTAACTGAAAGGATTCTACTCGACTGGGCTTTTATCATTGGTTAGGGCTGAGGCTCTGTAAAGTTAGAGGTTGAGGTGCCCAGGGGTTGGGGAGATGACTCAGTGACAGAGCACATGCAGGAGGCCCTGGTTCCCAGCACTGAAAACAACAAACAAACAACAACATATACATTCCCTATAGGACTGGGGCTGTAGCTCCGTGGTACAGCCGTCTTACCTAGTGTACTGAGGCCCTGGGTTCAATCCCCAGAACAGAAGAAGAAAAAAGACCTATAGAATATTCTTCAATTTTTTAAAAAAAATATTTTTTAGTTGTAGATGGATACAATACCTTTATTTTGTGTTTTTAATTTTTTTTTGTAGTTGTAGATGAACAGAATGCCTTTATTTTATTTGTTTATTTTTATGTGGTGCTGAGGATCGAACCCAGGGCCTCACACATGCTAGGAAAGCATTCTACTGCTGAGTCACAACCTCAGCCCCAGTATTCTTCAATTTTATATCAATTTAGCAATCTTATTTCAGGATTCCTTCTTTTTATTGTTCTTGACTCTATGTCAATTTTCTGTATCCTAGCTCTGATTCTGGTTCCTGTGTATGTGGTGGGGAGGTTGGATGGCAGGACCAGCAGTGCTGCCTTCTGGGAGAGGGGAGGCTGTAGAAAAAGGGGTGTGGTGGGGAGGACTCAGCCATCCACCAGTGCTTGCAGGGCAGGGCTTCCTCCTGGATTACCTCTGCTTCCTCCTCCCAGGCCCGTTTCCTTCTGCAGGGTCTGGTACAACACGGTAGGCTGGAACACAGGGTGCAGGGCCTCAGGTGGGTACTGAGCAGCGGGAGCTGGGCTGGGAGGCAAGGAGGAGGCAAGACAAAGGGGTCTGGGCTGGGGGTCTCACCAGGTTTTGCAGCTTCTCCCCCAAGATCAGGTTGTCCGCTTGGGTAGTGATGAGTGCCTCCCGAAGCCTAGGGTTGAAAGAGGGAGCCCTCTCAGCCCCCAGGCTGTTGTCCCAGGAGCACCCCGCCCCAGCCTCCTACATCAGCTCTGTGACCAGTATCTCCTAAGCCCTGTCTTTTCATCACAACTGTTGGGAAAAGACATGTTCTTCCCAGGCAAATCTGCAGGGCCCCAGAGGGACAGATTTTGCTTTTCCCCTACTTTAGCAAGAGAAGGACAGGCTGCTTCATCACATGGTTTGGGCTGCAAATTCTCTGAAATCCCGTTGGAAGGGGATGAGGGGCAGAAGGCGGCCCCCTCTGTGGGCTGTGACAGGATCCGGTGTGATTCCAGGCCAGTGAGAGGGTCGATCTGGAATCAGCCCTGCCCAAGCACTTCAGGTCAGCTGTGAATGGCAGCTTCGTCACATAGATCCCGTGGGTGGCCGTGGGGGAGAGCTGTAACAACCCACTGCTGCCCTAGGCCCTCTGCCACCAGGTAGGGCCATGACCCTGGCATTACCACAAAGGGGCATACAGCCACGGGATCGGGATCGCGCAGAACAAGCTCCAGAGCCCAATATCCAGAGAACAGTCCCCCTCCCCGACAGACAGCCCACCTCAGTTCTTGGACAATTAAAGGTGGGGACTGGTTGCTGATGGGTGCAGACAGCTATTCGTGAAACACATGCGGGCATAACCCATTAGGCACTGAGCAGCCCACCTTTCAACTTTTTTGGAGAAGATCCTTCTATAGAATCTCTTTGATGTTCCCGATACACTTTATAAAGCAGGCATGGCCCCATTTTGTCTAGAAGCTCGAGCCATCTGATCAGCTTCTGAAATTGCTTTCTGTGTTTTTTTTCGCCATTTTATTTCTATGAGTTTTTATTTCTCAGCCAGCCCATTCCACTGAGGGGAACCCCATGTCCACTGCCCGCGTGGACGTGGGCAGGAAATGGGAAGCTGCCAGACTGCCCTCCAGCCATGTGGCGTCGACACAGTAGATTGAAAGGGAACAGATGTGGCCAAATGTGGCCCCCACTCATGAAGCAGGTCCTGCTCTGGTAGGACACTGTGGCAAGGAGGCGAGGGCCTGCTGACAAGGTGATGCGGTAGGAGCCAGAGTGGGAGGAGGGGAGAAGAAATGGAGGGGAGCAGGAGGGAAAGGAAGCAGGGCAAGTGACGACCCCAGCCTCTGCCAGCAGCCATGGCCCTGGCCTGAGGACCAGGCCTGGCCTTGTGGGGCTGCCCAGCCGGCTCACCTCCTGCAATCATTCTGCAGATTCCTCATCTCCTTTGAGGTCTGCTGGGGGCCCCAGTCTTCCTGATCGAGGAACAGGTTCTCCTGGATCTCCGGATCCCTGGGCAGGTGGGCAGTGAGAGTAGGACCAGAGGATCTGGAGGCTGGGCAGGGCGCAGAGTAGGAGTGCCCAGCCGCAGCCCAGGCTCCTTGAGTCCTATCTGCGCAGCCCAGGGCTGAGTCCTACCCAGGTCTGGATGTTCCTGTGGGGAGGAAGCACCCTTTGCCTCCCGCTTGATTCTGTCTGTGTGTGTGTGTGTCTCTCTCTCTCCCTCACACATACACACACACACACACACACACTGGCCTTACGATTCAGAGTCTTCCGATGCATTCAGGAGTGTAAACAGGAACGTGAAGGCAGGTTCTGGCTTCAGGTCTAGCTTTGGCTCTGAAACAGGTGGCTTTGCAGAGAAAGTATTGTGGTGACTCTAGTGTCTTGAGCTGCTCGCACAATCTGGGTCCTCCAGCACTCTGCTGCCCCTGCCATCGCCCTGCTTTGCAGGGGCTCATGCTGGGCATCCCCAGCCCAAGGAGGCAGAGTGGTGAGGGAGGTATGGATGAGAGCTATTCTGGAGGTTCTCCCGTCGCTAGGCCCAGACTCCCCAGCTGAGGCCACGGGAAGAGGTCAGGTCTTCACCCAGGCCCAGAAAGAACCTCTCCAGCCCTCCTGCCTCCCCTCTGCCTTGGGAGGCCCAGTGTTTGCTGTCACCTCCACGTTTGGCTCCCCGGAGACCTGAGGTATAGACTTTTGCTCCTCACCAGCCTGCACCACTGGATTCAAGAGCTCCTTGGAGGGGGTTCCTCGCCTGCCCCTGAGAGACTGAGGGAGATACAGCCTGGTTGGTGACCCATACCCACCATGCCACCTGCCAGCCTTCTCATCCTGGAAGCCTCCACTGTCCAGGAATCTAGAGCCATCGGAGTTATTAGATTTAGATCTGGCTGGGCGCGGTGGCACAAGTCTGAATCCCAGTGGCTTGGGAGGCTGAGGCAGGAGGATCTTGAGTTTAAAGCCAGCCTCAACAAATGCGATGCACTAAGCAACTCAGTGAGACCCTGTCTTTAAATAAAATACAAAAAAGGGCTCGGGATGTGGCTCAGTGTGAGTTCAATCCCTGGTACCAAAAAGAAAAAATAAAAAAAGACTTAGATCTGTCAGATTCAGCAAATATAACAATACAACATAGCATGCCTAATTAGAGTTTTATATTTAAAAAATGCGTGCTTTGTGTGTGTGTGTATGTGTGGCACTAGGGATTTAACCCAGGACTTTGCACATGGGTAGGCAAGTACTCTCCCACTGAGTTTGACTTCCAACCCGAGGCCCTTGTTTTCTACCTAATTTTCTACTTCAAAAAAACTTCTATTCAGGGGCTGGGGCTGGGGCTGGGGCTGAGCGGTGAAGTACTTGTCTAGCACGTGCAAGGCCCTGGGTTCAATCCTCAGCACCACATATAAATAAAATAAAGGTATTGTGTCAACTACAACTAAAAAATATTAAAAAAAAAAAAAAAGCTTCTATTCAGACCAACCACGGACCTTACTTCCTGACACCATCCCAAACTTATCCCTGAGACCATGTTCTTGGCCATGGTCACTCCCACCCCACTGCCCTCTCTACTCTGCCAATGTGAGTGCTGCCCAGTTTTCTCTGCTGAGCAAATGCCTCTTCCCAGCACCCAAGGAGGGGTCCATGGTGATTGATGGCATGGCTGAGGCTGAGGACATTTCCATCTCCAGAGGCTGTGTAAGACCTTCTAACAACAGAACTAGAAAAGCAGTTTTGTCCCAGGTCACAAGTCTGAAGCTGCCTATAATTTAATGCTTGCCTCTCCTGTTCTCCTTCCACCTTCCTTCCATGCCACCATAATGATGCCCATGAATGTCCTGGCTAATGCTCTCCAGAGCATCAACAGAATCAGAGGCAAATACCAGGCTCTCATCAGATTGTGCTCCAAAGCCATTGGTTCTTAGCTGTGATGATAAAGCATGGGACATTGGCAAGTTTGAAATCATTGATGATCACAGAGCTGGGAAATTGTGACCCTCACAGGCAGGTTAAACAAGCATGAAGGGATTAGTCCCAGAGTTGATGTACAACTCAAGGATCTAGGAAGATGGTAGGATCATCCACCCCCATCCCATCAGTTCGGTTTCATGAGACTGATGATCTCAGCTGGATTCACAGACCACAAGGAAGCAAGATAAAAACACATGAGAGAAAATCCTAGGACCCTTTTTCTAAGAACCTAATACATCTATTACACATGCAAGTAGTATAAAACAATATTATACTTTATAAAAATATTACTAAGTAAGTATATATATTATTTCTATATAATGTGTCTAAATAAAATGCCATGATGGAAAAAAGAGTCATAAGTCAATAGAAAAAATTGTCACAATTTTTCACCCTCAATTTTTCAGAACCCTGTGTACCTGTTGGCTATGTGACTAAGGACAAGTTGATTTGAGGACAGTGGTGACCTCAGATGTAGGCCATCTTCACCCTGAACTCTGCCTGGGCCTGAGGGACTTGTGGGTTTCTATACAGTATGTTGTGTGAAGCCTTCCTCTCTTCCTTCCTGTGCTGGGGATTGAACCCAGGCTTTGCGCACGTGAGGCGAGCACTCTACCAACTGAGCCATGTCCCCAGGCCCGGTGTATGTGTGGAGCCTTCCTAGGCAGTCACATTCCTGTGCACACAGTATACACAGATCCCTGCAGAAGGCCTTGTCACCCATCACTCCAGGGACTTGCCAAGCTTCAGGGTGGCCACTCAGAAGCATGCCATCTCTGTCATCAGGTTTGATCTGTCTCAAGGGACCCTGGCTGAGTATAACAAGATCCACTGGCAAGATCTTGCCTCTGATAGTTTTGCTTTGGAAACTAGGCTTAACAAAACAACTTCAAAGAAAACAAAACCAGTCCCTGGGGAGGTCATGGTAGCTGATTTATACAGTGCAGAAAAACTGAAGTAGCCCGAAGGGCCAAAATATAAGAAAAAGTGACAACCTGTTAACATGATAGGATTCAGCCCACTCATGTGTTCATCATCCCGGGGAAACACTGGTTGGCCAGCCACTGTCTGTGGCATGGGCCTCGGGCCAAGTCCTGAACACACAGAACAACTGCGGCGTGTCTGAAGTCCCGGGGAACAGACACCCCAGGTACGCAGATGACTACAGTACAGACAGAAGGGAGATGTGCCACACAGGTCTGTGCAGAAAGCCCTGGCTGCAGAGGATCCATGATCCACTTCAGAGCTCCAGAAACACTGCACAGAGGGGGCCCCCTCTGCCTGCTCACAAAGGGCTGGAAGATGCAGAAGGCGGAGAGTGTAGGCAAAGGCAGGAAGGCTCAGAGGGCGCTAGGTGTGGACAGGGGCGGACACTCCCACTGGTGTGAGCAGGTGCAGGGCTATGGCAGGGCCTGGGCTGTGGTCCCTGGTGAAGAGAATGCAGGGAGATCTTTGTTTGTCTGGGTTGTTTGGGTCATAGTTTGGAGAGTGGGTAAAAGGAGTAGACTTGAGGACAGGAAGCCGAGAGCCTCGGGGGTAAAGGCGAGGGGAACTGCACTTGCTGTGACAACAGTTATGTGTCTCAACTGTGAGTACTGGGGAAGATGTGTGTGGGATCACAGAAGCTGCCCCCCCCCCCTTTTTTTTTTTTTTAAAGAGCATGCACTTTTTCTTTTTTTTTTAATTTTTATTTTTTTAAATTTTTTTTTAAAGAGAGAGTGAGAGAGGAGAGAGAGAGAGAGAGAGAGAATTTTTTTAATATTTATTTTTTAGTTCTCGGCGGACACAACATCTTTGTTGGTATGTGGTGCTGAGGATCGAACCCGGGCCGCATGCATGCCAGGCGAGCGCGCTACCGCTGAGCCACATCCCCAGCCCAGAAGCTGCCCCTTGACAACAGGCACCTGTCGGGTACTAGTGACCCCATGTAGAGTGGTCAGTGAAATATAGGATATCCATTAAAATTTAAATCTGGGATAAAGGACATTAATTTTTATTTTGTATGCATGTCCCAAATATTTCGTAAAACATACTTGTATTATAAAATAATATATATAATTTTGGATAACAAATTATCTTAAAAACAAGAAAAAACACAAGATTCAAAGAAGCTAAGTAAGCCAGGTGCAGCGGTACACACCTATAATCCCAGCACCTCCAGAGGCTAAGGCAGGAAGATCACAAGTCTGAGGCCAGCCTCAGAAACTTAGTGAGACCCTATCTTGAAATAAAAACTAAAAGGGCTAAGGATATGGCTCAGTGGTAAAGCACCCCTGGGTTCAGTATCTGGCACCAGAAACAGTCTAAAGAGGTTAAGTGACTTGCCTACAACCTCAGAAGTCAAAGGTGGGGTCAGATTGATCAGCAATGATGGCTGTTAGAGCCTGCCATCTTGTCCTGGGGGAGCACAGGAGAGGAAGTGGACCTGGTATAGACCAGATGCTGGGAGGACCAGTAAAGTGGGAGGAAGCAGATCCCTCAAGGGGCTCAGCCTCAGGAAGGGGCAATGGCAGCAGCCGAGACGCTGGTCAAGATTGCTGGATGGCGGGCTGGTGTTGTGGCTCAGTGGTAGAGCATTTGCTTAGCATGTGCGAGACCCTGGGTTTGACTCTCAGCACCACAAAAAAAATAAATAAAGATACAGTGCCTAACTACAACTAAAAAAAAAATGTATATTTCAAGAAATAAAAAAGGTGGCATCTTTTACAATAAAACTAAAATAAACTGGTTAGAACTTGGAGGAAAGGGAACTGAGGTCTCAGAAAGCTGGCCTCCACCCGTCTCCCATGGGTGGGGGGAGTGGCTCTGGGGAGAATCTCACCACCCTGACTTCTTCAGGACCAGGAGACCAGAACACAGGGACGAGAGGGAAACGAGGCTGGGAGGTGCCACCTGCGTTACCACTCCTATGCCTTACCACAGCGCAACTGGGAGGATTCCTAGGAATTAGCATCTTGGACCCGTTCTCCAGGCGCTCCTGCATCACCCACTGCCGAGCAGAGTCCAGGCCAGGCCACCGTGTGAAGGGCACAGGCTCCTTCAAAGGAAAGGGAAGGAGGCTGGACTCAGGAGGATTTGTTCCCAGGCACCTCGCCCAGACCTCATTTCTTTCCTCCTGAGACAGGGATGGGTAACTGGACAGAAGAAACGCACCAGGATGTGGGTGCAGGGATCTATCACAGGGCCACTGAAGAGAGGCCAGGCTGGCAGCCTGTTACAGAGGGACAACACTTGTGACATGGCCCGGACTTGGCATCCTGGGTCTCATATCCTGGGCTCTGCCTCTGACCCAATAAAAGCAGTCTGAACAGGCAAACTCTTTAATCACGTCTTTATTTTAAAACAGACTCCCAGTTTTTCTTTATACTGCATACAGCTCCCCAGGAACAGAGAAAGGCTTGCTGGGACAAGATCAATTCAACACCATGAGGCTCCTGATTCTTCCCAAAGGCTCTGCCTTGCTGACCAGCTGAGGAGAGTTCTACAGGCGTGGTCCAGTCAGATACCTGGGTCGGCCCCGGCAAGAGGGCCAGTCTGCAGCCTCCACAGAGCACAAGGTGCTGGACAGACAGCCTAGGTCTCCCAGGGCCTTCCTTCATGCCCACCAGGCCCACCCTGTTCCGTCCAGTCCCCTGCCAAGTGCTCCTCTTCCTGGTGGTCCACCAGCCTCTCCACAGCCTGTGAGCTTCTATTTCCATGAGCTCGCCAACATCAAAAGTGCAACAGGCCCAGGGGCAGTACGCCTGCCTCTCAGTGGGCAGGGCGGTCTCTGAAACCACACCTTCCGCCAGCACGGAAAAAGGAATGGCGGGAAAGTTCCCAAGTCAGTGAGATGCACCCACCCTGGCAGTGTTCTCAGGTGAGGGCTTAAGGAGACTAAAAGTGAAACTTGCCACCAACCCCAGCAGTATTCTGGCACACAAGAAAAGCTACCTAAAACTTTATAATTGTATCTGCAAAATGCTAGTGGGACTGGGACCTTGTGGGTGAGAAAAGGGGTCACCTGACCCCTGTTGCAGGCTACCTGTTCAGAGATGATAAGCCCCAGGTACCAGGGCATGAGAGTCCAAGGCCCTGGCAGCCACATCCTGAAATGCACTCTGATGCAAGCAGCAGCACCCCCTCAGCCTGCCATTCATCAAACACCTCGACGGCTCGACAGCTCACCTGGCTCCGGCACCTTAAACATTTATGGTCTGAGACTCAACTAAGGCTCTCCACTCCTCCAAAACTTGTCACCATAGGTTGAATGTCCAGCTTCTTCCTCAAGGGTAGAAGTGTCCTCCAACCCATGAATTCTCCCCTGAACTATCTATGGAATCACACAAGAAACCCACGGAATCCAAAGCCTCTTTACACACATGTGCCTGTGGCTGGGAACCAAGCCATCAACAGAGGACAACTCCAAAGGGACAGCTTAAGGCTGGCCACCCTCTGCATGTCCTGTTTAGAGCAACCACAATTCCCAGCAAGAGCAGATATAGGCTCTGACCCCCAGTACTTGGGAAGATAGGAAGGAGAGTGACTAGTCAGGATGAATGAGTGGCCAGGCCAGGCCCATTTCCTGAACTAGTGAGGCTGCCCAAGCCTTCAGGAGTAGCTAGGCCTCATGTGCAGCAATAGCACCTGCACAGGTAACAAAGCCAGCAGAGGGGACCCCCAATGTCTGTGCCATCAAAAGGGGCTATGTACAGGGAGAGGAGGGGAGAGACTAGCCAGGAGCACCCCCACTTCACATCATTCAATCAGGAGGTCAAACTGCTCAGCAGCTTCAAACTCAGCATTCATGGCCGCAGCCCACTCATCCAGTTCCGATTTCTAGGGAAGAGAAATGGGGGCAGGTAAGTGGCAAGGTGGCTATGTTAGCTGCAGCACATCACCCACACCTTGCAGGTGCTACCTTCCCCCAAGAAGTCAGTTGCACCCTGGCCCTGCATGTCTCCTATGTGTAGAGCCTCCAGTGTGCATGGCCAGCCAGAGGACAGAAAAGGCCCCACCTCTCACTCACCAGGATCTCAGGCACCTTTTTCTTCTTCCGTTTCTCTTTCAGGATTGGGGGAGAGATTCCAGGGAGCGTTGTATCTGGGGCCCAGAGCTTTGCAGGGACCTCAGTTAAATTTGAACACACCACAGGTGAGACTTTGGACAAGTCTTCAGGGCCCCCAAAGCCAAAGTAGGACCGTTGGCCTGGGGTGGAGGTGGAGGCAGAGCCGAGGATCTCCAGCCGGCTGTAGGATCGCCTGACTTTCTTAGACATGTCCAAGTCTCTGGCATCCAGTTCTCCTTCCTTGAAGTTGGACTCACCATTCAGGATGCATGACATAGGAGTGGTGGTGGGTGTGACAGGGATACTAGGAGTCTTGAATAGTTCCTCTTTAGTGGGCTGCCTGTTAGGAGGGTTGTTTTCTTTCTCCAAGAAAAAAGCAATCTGTACCAGAACAGGAGAGAACACATTTCTGGACCACTTACTTCCAGGCCCAAGGAGACTCTGGCTGGAAAGGACAGATAATTCTTCTTCTTTTTTTTGTTTTTTAGATGAACACAATATCTTTATTATTTATTTTTATGTGGTGCTGAGGATCGAACCCAGTGCCTCACATGTGCTAGGCAAGTGCTCTATCACTGAGCCATAACCCCAGCCCAGAACGGATACTTTTAAAAAGAAACTAGTCATTGCTTCTGAGGAGCCTGCTTTTCTGCCTCAGGAATACTTGCCGCATCTGCTAGTGCTGTTGCTGTTTCAAAGTGTGCCTGGCATCCAGCCACCTCTCACTAAATCACCCAAGCTTCCATCTAGATGAGCTCAATGAACTCCTAATCCTTGCCTGTCTCCAGCCTTACCTTCTATGATCCATTTGTCATACAGCTGCTTAAGTTTTTCCTAAAATGTCCATTTTGTTCACCTTGTTCAGTGCCAGGCACTGTTCTAGGCACTGGGAATACATCAGGGAATGAATTAAAACTCTACTGCTACAGTGCTTCTATTCTAAAACATAACAGGAACCCATGTGTTAAGTGAGGGTGTTAACACTACAGAAAATCAAAGCCCACAAAAACCAACTGGATAGAGTTCTGGGAGTGGGCTGGAATCATAGGCCTCACTGAGGAGACATGTGAAACATATCTCAACAATGGTGAGGGAGTGGGTCATATGGACATCTAAAGGAAGTGTTCTCAGTAGCAGGAATAGAGATGTAAACGTCCTGAGGCAAGAGTGTGCCAGTCAGAATGAAGAAACAAGGAGGCCAGTGTGGCTGCAGTGACCCGAGGGAAGAGGAGCTGAAGATGAGGTTTGAGAGGTAACAGGGGTGGGGGTGTTTCACTGGGTCCTCCGTAAGCCACTGGAGAGCTTCTGCAGAGACCAACAGAGCCACGGCAAAGGCAGCAGACATGTATTTTAGAGGTTCATACATTTGCTCCTTATTATTCCATTCAGCTCCAATGCTTCCTCAGGGAGGCTGTCCCTCACCATCAAATCTGCATCAGCCCATCTCGCTTCTGCTAGCTATTCTGTCACAATGACCTCTTTTATTTCCTGTGTAGCAACACTGCTACCTGATGTTGGCTTGGTTAATCGTTGACTCAATCACCCAATCAGAATGGAAGTTACCTGAGAGCAGGGGTCTTTAGTCTTACTGGCTGACTTGCCTATGCCTGGCACTTCCAGCAGAGCCCTGCATTTTGTAGGTGCTCATAAGGATGAATTCATGCCCATGAACTTCACACTGAATTTCCTGAAGGCCAAGACAAGGGTGGACGCAGGACAAATTTAATGACTCTTGTGATCGAAAGCCAAGGAAGTAGATCAGGACACTTTTATCAGTTTCCTGATAACTTGTTATCAGGAAACTTTTCCTCACTTCAAGCTTTGGGGAACCTATATGATAGGTGTTAGTAAAAGGGATGATGAACAGAATTAGGATTACTCTTGACTACTTCTTCCTCATTTCCTATGGCCAGTTGACCAGATTCCAGCAACTTTATCCTGCACAGTGTTTCATGAATCTATCAGTCAACAAATAAAAACAAGTGGCTAGACCTGGGATTGTGGCTCAGAGGTAAAGTGTTCTCCTAGCATGCATGAGGCACTGGGTTTGATCCTCAGCACCACATAAATGTAATGTAAAGATATTGTGTCCACCTAAAACTTTTTTTTTTTTTTTTTTTTTAGAGAGGTGAGAGAGGAGAGGGAGAGGGAGAGAGAGAGAGAGAGAGAGAGAGAGAATTTTTAATATTTATTTTTTAGTTCTCGGCGGACACAACATCTTTGTTGGTATGTGGTGCTGAGGATCGAACCTGGGTCGCACGTAAGGGTGTCAAGGAAGGTCTATGGGAGGAGATCTCCTTTGAGTCCAGTGATGCGTGACAGGTCAGTCATGCGTAAAATGGGGAAAGGAAGGTGCCACTCTGCCAATACCTTAGTCAGGCCCTTACCATCTTATATAAGGATTCCTGAGCTTCACGTCCTCACACCTGGCGTGGAGGCCCTAGCACAGTCATTCTCCTCATGTCCCCAGAGGGTTCTTTATGTAATACTCAAGCTTGACTCAGTCACTACCTACCTTAAAACTTTTCAAAGGTCAGCTGGAGGTAGCTCAGTGGTAGAGTACCTACTTGGCACGCACAAGGCCCTGGGTTTGATCTCCAGCACCATCCCCAACAACAATAACAACATCAACAAAACATTTCCAAAGGCTGCCCACAGACCAAGGACGAGGCCCAAGCCCTGGAATTTGCTCTTCATGTCTCATTAGGATCTGCCCTGGCTTAGCAAGCTCTCTCCCCTACCCTGACTAAGTCTGTTGCAGACACAAATTACCATTCCTCACACCTCATAAGTTTTCTTTAGACTCTAGATCTCTGCAAACATGGCTTATTTTGCCCAGAATACCCCTACTTTTAATTTGGTTTAAGCCATAAAGAAGAATAAAATTATGGCATTTGCTGGTAAATGGGTGGAACTGGAGAACATCATGCTAAGTAAAATAAGCCAGACCCAGAAAAATCAAGGGCAGAATGTTTTCTCTCATATGTGGAAGCCAGACCAAACTAAGGGAAAAAAAGAACAAAAAAATTAGAAGGAGAGGAGAATCCCAAGAAAACAGAAGAGAGATCAGTGGAATAGAGGAAGGGGATTGAGGGCAAGACAGAAAAAGGGAAGAACAGTGGGAATATTTTGATCAAACATTCCTATGTACATGAATATACCACAGTGAATTTCATCTTTATGTATATCCATGATGCACTAATTAAGAAAAAAATATAGGGGCTGCAGTTGTGGCTTAGTGGTAGAGAACTTGCCTGGCATGTGTGAAGCACTGGGTTCGATTCTCAGCACCACAGATAAAGAAATGAATAAAATAAAGGTCCACCAACATCTAAAAAATATTTTTTTCAAAAATAAAAAATATATAAAACCAGAAGAAAGATCAATGAAGTAGAGGAAAAGGAAAAGAAAGGGGAAGAAAGGAAGGAAAGTGCTGAGGACTGGAGTAAATTATGTTTCACACTGTATAATTATGTCAAAGTTGACCCCAATATTATGTCTATTAATAAGCTAATAAAAAAATTCCTAGCCAAGTGTGGATGGCACATGCTTGTAATTCCAGCGGTTCAGGAGGCTAAGGCAGGAGGATGAGAAGTTCAAAGCCAGCCTCAGCAAAAGCAAGGTGCTAAGCAACTCAGTGAGATCCTGTCCCTAAATAAAATAGAAAATAGGGCTGGGGATGTGGCTCAATAGTCCAGTGTCCCTGAGTTCAATCCTTGGTACCCCCCCCCACAAAATTTTCTAAATATGTGTAAAAACACCCCTGAGCCACTGGGTTGGGTACCATCATAGCACCTGGTTTTCTTTTTGCAGCTCTGGACAAATAATATTGCAATCACTTGGTCATTTGTCTTTCTCCCCATCTGTAAATCCCACAAACTCTTCAAAGAATAAAATTAACATTTCTAACTGACTATGTCTTCAGATTTCCTCTTTGTGTGTGTGTGTATGTGCTAGGGATTGAATCCAGGGCCTTGTGCTTTAGTGTCAAGCACTCTACCAACTGACCTATACCCCCAGTCAGATTTCCTCTTAATGAAATATTCTCTGTAACAAGTTCTGCTAAAAATGTAAAAGCACCATAATATAACTCATAACAACCACATATAAAAACTGAGAATAAAACGGATAGACAGTGGATAGGACACAGCTCAGCATTTTAAGGAAAATGGTAGAAAATACACAGGTCATAAAGAGCTAAAAATGAAAAAAGTCTGCAGGGAGTAATCAAGATTGGCAATGCACGATGTTGTCCAAAAGTAAATTGTTCCAGAATACTGCAAAAGAGCTCCCTGAGTAGATGTGTGAAGACAGTATGCTGCTCCCCAGCTCTATAGTGACTTGGATCCCACTCAACTAAGCCGTTGGAAATGAACTCACCCTAGAGCTCCTGCGAGGCGACTGGACAGCTGGGATCTGTGGGGAACAACACCAACTGATCAAATAGCCATCTCCCAGTTTTGGCCCCCCACTCACAACCCCGTCTCTTAACCCTCACCTCCACAGCATGAGCCACGATCTTCTTCAAAACGATGGGCTTTCTGACTGGAGCCGCATGGGGTTCCTGAAAAAGAGGAGTGATCATGAGCTCTACATTAGTGTTGGGGCCTCTTGGGCAGTAACTGAGAAACCCAGGGCTCACCTTCCCACTGAGTTCAGGAAGGAAGTTCGGAAGATTCGAGCCTGATTTCCGCTGGGACCGCCGCAGAGACGTAGCAGAAGAAGGGGTCCTGGGCCCTATAGAGAATGAAGAGAGGCTGAGCAGGACTCCAGGCCCTAGAGTCCAGAGACCGAGACTGGAGTGGGTCAGAGAAGGTTCCCAAACAAACCCTCTGGGGGCGCCTTCCTGAGGGAGAAAAGCATTCTTTGGCTCGGTGGGGAAGGGCCTGCGATCCCAAACGGCTCAGCCCCACCTCTCCCGCGTTTCCTCTGCTCACCCGAGCGCCGAGCGGCCCCTCCGGACCGCGTTCGCCTCTCAGTCATATCTAGTCTGGGCCTCGACCTCCTTTGCCGCCGCAGCCCGAGGCTCGTGCCAACAGGGAAGGCCGTCTGCAGCTGCAAGTGGAAGTGTTCGAATTACCCGCCCGGTCAGAGAGGAAGCGGAAATGACGTAAGGCGTGAGGGCCGCTACGCTTGGATTTTGCCCTCTTCGCTCGCCTTCCCGTCAAGCCTTTGCAGGGGTGTGGCCGGTGGCGCGGTGTCGTCATTAGCGCGCGCCGCACCCGGAAGAGACGTGGCAGCGGAGGGATAATCGGAGCGGCCGGAGCTGAAGCGGGCAGGGCGGGAGCTACGAAGAGCGCAATCCCTGTCCTTCCGCGCCTCGAATCACCGCTCGCGCACGTCGGGACCGGTGCCGCGGCGGATCAGTAACTTCGAGAGTGGGGGGGTCTGTAAAGAAAGGGGCGGGGCTAGCAAGGGGTGGGGCCCAGGCGGGGCTTTGGGGGCGGGGCCAGGGGTATCAGTGGGTAGCTGACTGAGAGGCCTGACTGGGGGCGGGATACCGAAAGAATGAGGGGTCGCCGTACGGGGGATTTATGCAGGGGGCGTGACCCGACATCAGCAAGACCGGGATTTTGGGTTTGCGTGGATGTGAGAGGTGTCGGCGAAGTTAAGTGGAAACGGACGGGGCTGGTGAGACCCAAGTGGCAGCTTGGTAGGACCTGGCTTCTTCCCCAGGGTCGGTCATGGGACTTTGCAAGTGCCCCAAGAGGAAGGTGACCAACCTGTTCTGCTTTGAACACCGAGTCAACGTCTGTGAGCACTGCCTGGTAGCCAATCACGCCAAGGTGGGGCATTCAGAGGATCGCCTGAGCAGGGGACTGGGTGGTTGGCGATATTGGCTTCCTCCAAACCCTTGAGGGGTACCACTCTAGACTGTAAGCTCCATAAGGGCAAGGACTGGGTTTATTTTGCTCACTGCCATAGCCCCAGCCCCTAAGAGAGTCAGGCATATAGTAGGTGCTTAATAAATGTTTACTAGTTGAACAAACGAAAGGATATGTGTCTGTGGTGAGAGAAAAGAGGCAGTTGGACTTTGGAGTGGTTGGTCTTGGAGCCTAGGCTCCAACTGTGACTTCTCTTTCCCACTCCATCCAGTGCATCGTCCAGTCCTACCTGCAGTGGCTACAAGATAGTGACTACAACCCCAATTGCCGCCTGTGCAGCACACCTCTGGCCAGCCGAGAGACAACTCGCCTTGTTTGCTATGGTGAGGCCTGGTCATCCTGGAGGGATCAGGGTAGCCCCAGAGCCATCTTGGTGATTGGTTTCCGAGCCCTCCTCCAGAAGCAGCATATAATAAATTCCCCAGGCCTGGGAGGCCAGAGCCCTAGATTCCTGCCCTGTTAGGTTAATTCCCTGCTATGTAAGCTCAAGCAAGTCATTTTCCCTTTCTAGGCCCCTATGTCTTTTCCTAAAAATTAAAGCTCCTACTTCCTGCTCTGCCAGTCTTGGAGAGTTGAGCAAGAGCCTGTCAAACTTATGATGACGGCAGTTGCCAGCTACACCAGCATGGGACTTTCAGATATTTAGGATCTATTATTCATCCCAGTACCAAACAGAGGAAGAGTTTCCCACAGTAAAGTTAGCTAGAGGGAACCATCAGTCATATGTGTTATGACTTTGGTCTGGTGTAAGAACGTCAGCTTCAATTTTTGAAGGAGCTGATACAAAAGAGACAGCTCTATGTGTTTTTCAATGTGAGGGTATGTGTAATTTGCATGACTTCATGTGTCTCTACATGGGATGTTCATTAGTACATTAGTGGATGGTCACAGGTGTGTTATGGACATACAAGGAGAAAACATTGATCAGGATCCTTGAGTGTTAGCAACCATGTGAGCATATACAATGAGTTCATGGGAGCTAGTGTGGATATAAGGAATGGCATTTGTTTTGGGGTTACATATTCATAAGCACAGGAATATTTGTGTCCATAGATGTGTACATGCATCCTTGTGCCTATGTGTATATCTAGGAATCCGTCTGGAAACTATTCTTGATTCACTGTTAGCTCAAGGAGAATGATGAGTACAGGCCCAGAAAGGACTCCCTAAAAGACATTGGTGGCATTTTCTTCCCGCCCACCCTACCTCTTTGTGCGCTAGGCAGTTTTGTAGCATCTGCCTTGACTTTAGTGGGTGGTATCCAAGAAGGCCGAAGTCTTAGGCAACACTGATGAAATGGACCTGGAGTGAGGAGGGAAAAGCGAGGCCCTGGGCCTACATGTGTATGTCCCTTCATCCTGGCAGTGGGGTGGGGGCTATTGCTGGGCTAAGAACCCAAAGAGTCTTCTTCCTGTGTCTCTCCCTTATTTCATGGGCCCTCAGATCTCTTCCACTGGGCCTGCCTCAATGAACGTGCAGCCCAGCTACCCCGAAATACAGCACCTGCTGGCTATCAGTGCCCCAGCTGCAATGGTCCCATCTTCCCTCCAAGCAACCTGGCTGGCCCTGTGGCCTCTGCACTGAGAGAGAAGCTAGCCACAGTCAACTGGGCCCGGTCAGGACTGGGCCTCCCTCTGGTGAGAGTCCCTTTGTCTGACCATCTGTTTGCCCCAAGCCTTACCTTCTTCGCCAGATGGGTGGGTGGGGACAACACTGGTCAGGCTAGTGACCCAAATTCCTTCCTCCAGATTGATGAGGTGATAAGCCCAGAGCCTGAGCCCCTCAATTCCTCCGACTTCTCTGATTGGTCCAGCTTTAATGGTAAGTGGTGGCCTTTACCTGCTTTCTGGGACCTTGCCTTTCTGCATTGCTCATGGCTCTCTCCATACCCACAGCCACCAGTACCCCCGGACAGGAGGACATAGACAGTGCTTCCGCTGCCCCAGCCTTCTACAGCCAGGCTCCCCGACCCCCTGCCTCTCCCAGTCGACCCGAGCAGCACACGGTCATCCACATGGGCAATACTGAGCCCTTGACTCATGGTGAGCCATGGGATTGTCCCAGCCAGAGAAGGACAGAAAGGGCATGGGTGGTGTGGGTGGAGGCAACTTGGGGATCCAGAGCCTCCCCCAAAGTGGCACTTCCTCACCCTAAGCACAGACATGGCCTCCCCTCAGTTCCAAGATACTCTATCAGGCTGGGGAGGTTAGGATACCCCCCTGCACAGGGCTAGTTTCTCTGAGTCTGTTGATGCTGGTGGCTTCATCCCTGCAGCCCCAAGGAAGGTGTATGACACGCGGGATGATGACCGACTACCTGGCCTCCATGGGGATTGTGATGATGACAAGTACCGCCGCCGGCCAGCCCTGGGCTGGCTGGCCCAGTTGCTCAGGTATATGGGGTCAGTCAGGACAGGATGGCAGGAAGGGGAGGAGAGGAGATAATCCAAGAGAGGAAAGATCTGATGACAGCAGGGCTGGTTCTGGGCATTGGTGGCATGCAGTGCAGGGTCTGTGCAGAGGCCTCGGCTGGGCAGTAGCTACCTTGGGGTGCTCTCTCTGTGGCTGTTCTTACCTCCTGTAGGATGTCTGGACTTGGGCTCTCTGTGGCCCCTTCCTGTTCCAACAGCACCCAATCTTTGTAACCCATGCCTGACATATCCCAGTTTCCAAAACACAGTCTCAGCTAGAACATGTGCCTCAGCTGCTGTGAGCTGCACAATGACTCCATCTGGTGGCAGGTACAGGGGTGATCATCCCTGTGGCGCAGATGAGGAAACTGAGGCTCAAGGATGGTGACTAAGGCTCTTCTCTGTGCCCCAGGGACCAAGGGCCTAACCTGACTCTGCCCTCATTCCCCCCAGGAGCCGGGCTGGGTCTCGAAAGCGGCCGCTGACCCTGCTCCAGCGGGCGGGGCTGCTGCTACTGTTGGGCCTTCTGGGTTTCCTGGCCCTCCTCGCCCTCATGTCTCGCCTGGGCCGGGCTGCTGCTGACAGCGATCCCAATCTCGACCCACTCATGAACCCTCATATCCGTGTGGGTCCCTCCTGAGCCCTTGCTTGTGGCTGGGCCAGCCTAGGACCTGGGATCCTAAGGAGGGGAGGCAGGGAGGCCAGGAGTCTCTTTTCCACTCCTCTCCTTCAAGCCTGAGACACTAAGATTCCTGACCCAAGGCCAAGGCCACCAGAGTGGCTACAGGCTAGGTCAGGAGTCATGTAGGTCAAGCATTTATCTTAACCTACTTCCCCCTGGGTCTCCAGCCTCCCACCCTCCTCCCTTGAAGGAGCTGACAGGTGCAAATAAATAACAGACTTTATTAAAACACCCAAAGCAGCCTTTTCCTTCTCCCTTCTCATCCCCGTCCCTAGTCCCCAGGCCTCAGTGGTTTTCTTCCCGGTATTGGATGGCCAGAAACTCCAGGGACAGGCGGTTGAAGAACATGGCTTCATTGAGCACTGGGCAGAAGAGAGAGACCCCATCAGCCCAACACCCCTGTCCTCTCCTGTTCCATCCTAGGGTTCCAAACTCCCCCTCCTCTTAGCACACCTCCTCCCACTCACTCAGGGTGGTCAGGGCAAAGCACCGCAGAAACTTGTCACCTGTCATCTCCGCGTAGAGTGACCCCATGGCAGCCCAGCAGATGCTGATCACCTGGGAGAACTGTAGGCCCATCCAGTGGGAGAGCGGTCCCCTTACACAACAGCGGGTTTCCATCAGCCCCTCAGCCCTGAGCCCCTGCCCAGGCCTACCATCAGGACAGTCGTGTAGTGGAAGCTCATGTGGTCATAGTGGTGGGTGATGCAGAAGTTATGTACATCGTTGGCAAAGACGGCCAGGTGTATGAAGAAGAGCAGCAGTGCGGTCATGGTAAGCATCATGCCTGGTGGAAAGAAGAACACAGCTATGCGGTCACGCCACCGCATCCTGGCCGCAGTGTAGACTCAAGTCAGATGTGAGAGCTTGAGCAGACCAGCACTGCCCAGAAGAGCAGCAGAACCCTGAGGACCTAGGGCACTCCATCCGGAATAGCAGTGGGATTCCAGAACTAGGAGGACACTGGGGGGGGACAAAATTCTGGAACGCAGGCTGGTTCCAGCAAATACAAGAGTGTTTCATGGATGGCTGGGGTTGCTCTGAGGTGGGGAGGCATGGGCAAGAGATGCAGAGCAGTGGGGCCCTTGTGCTGGTAAAGGGACAGCACCTGCCATGGTTCCACCCCAACTCCACTGTGTGCATCTCCACAGATGCAGGTAGTGCGTGTGCGTTCTGCAGACGAATGACCAGGCACAGCAGAGTTAAAGGGCATGCCCCAGGTCTGTGGCAAGTTTTAGGCAAATGAGATGGACCCAGATGTGTAGCTGGAAGCATCCTTGGTGAGGGGACCTAGGCTGGATTGCAGGTTCTAGGTATTTGCCCCACTTTCCTGTTGGGGTGGAAGAGACGGGACAATACATCCTCCATTGCTGTCCAGGGTAGCTCAGAGCAGCTGGCTCTTCCACTTTTTCTCGTGTTCCTCCAGGACCAACGCTGACCAGCTTTCCCCTCCATATTTGGATGCTCAGCATCTCCCTCATTTCCAGAGTCCCACAGAGCTCTGGGGCTGGCAGCATCAGGCCTTTTTTATTATCAAGTCTGAGTCAGGGATTGTTTTCCTCAAACTTGCATAGCCATTGAGCCACACTGAGTCTATTCTGGAGCTCAGATCCCATCCTCCTTGAGACAGAGCAGGGAGGGGCAGACACAAGCCCAGAAAAAACAATTTCCTTCACGCAGGTGAGAGGTGAGAATTCCACTGCTGTCAACAAAACAAACCAGAGAAGCTGTGAAAAATGGTATGGAGGATATAAAAGCTCCCAGGGGTTGAAGTAGGAGAGGGAGTAACTCAGGTCCACCGTGCCAGCCTACTGTCTCCTGCCCAGCTGCCTGCCCAGAAAGTTAGGTTCTAGATCAGACCAAGACCTGAAGTCTCCCACCTCCACGCAGTAGGATTGGAACCTACAGCCATCATCCATGCTTGCTCCCTCCTCCCCATCTGCCGCAAATCACAGCAGTTCCTCAGACCCCTGACCTAACCATGTGGCTGTGTATTTTTTTTTTTTTTTTGCAATGTTGGGGACCAAACCCAGGACCTTGAGCGTGTTAAGCCAAGTGCTGAACTGAGCCACACCCCAACCCGCTAGAGTTTGAATATATGGTTTGACCCCTGAACTCATGCCAGAGTTTAATCCCCTAAATCTCATATTAATGGTATTAAGAGGGCAGCAGCTTTAGCAGGCTTTGGTGTTCAGAGGAGAGGCTTTGAGGGAAGCAACTAGATTATGTCATTAGGGTAGAACCCCTTTGATTGAATCCTGGTGGCTTTATATCAAGAAGAGAGACCACACAGATAAACACATGATGTGGTGCAGTCTGCGGGAAGGAGGCTTGCCAGAAGCACTGTCATGTTCAGACTTCCAGCATCCAAAATAAATCTCTTTTCACAAAGTAGCCTGCTTCAGGCATTTCATTCTAGTAACAAATTTAAAGCACATCAAAAGGGTGATGTCCCAATGCACATCCGTGGTCCCATTGTTCAGATAGGTATTTGCACCCAAATTCTCATTTCAGTATAAGTGAACTTCAATACATTGAAATTCCTAACTCAATGCTATTTTAGAAGGAGCCCAAGCAATATATGAATATATATTCTAAAATATTTTAGTTGTAGAGAGAAACAATATATTTTATGTGGTGGTGAGGATTGAACCCATTGCCTCACCTGTGCTAGACAAACACTCTTCCACTGAGCTACAACCCCAGCCCATGACTATGTCCTTATAGAAGATTAGCATATCTACAGGCATAAAGTGGATGTTAGCAGTTTCCCTCCTGTACCCTGATCCTATAGAGGTGACCTCTTTGCCAGTTTGAAAAGTCAGCATCTTTTGGAACTTCATATATCTAAATATACATATATATATATACATTATTTATTTATTTTCTGGTACCAGGTATTGAACCTGGCCTGGGGCCACTTAACCACTGAGCCACATCCCCAGCCCTTTTTAGTTTTTATTTTGAGACAGAGTCTTGCTAAATTGCTTAGTGCCTCTCTGAATTGCTGAGGCTGGCTTTGAACTTGCCATCCTCCTGACTCAGCCTTCCAGGTCACTGGGTTATAGGTGTGTGCCACCATGCCCAGCTATACATGCATAATTTTTAAAAAATCTTAACATTCTTCCAATTACTGCTGAGGCAGGAGGATTACTTCAACATGAGTTCAAGAAAAGCCTGGGCATCATGGTGAGACCCTTTCATAAGACAAATAAACTATTCATGAGAAAATCATACCATATGTACTATCAAAATCTTCAAAGAGATAAAAACATGACATCTAAACATAAAATTAATATGTAAAAAAGATTTATTAACTCACCAATGAAGGGAGTCCCCTTAGTAAGATTGTAAATCACATTGATGATCTGGATATAGACAGGTACTTAAGGAAGAATATTAAAATATGATTACTGGAGGCAGGCCCAATGGTGCACACCTGTAATCCCTGAAATTTGGGAGGCTGCAGCAGGCAGATCATAAGTTCCAAGGCCAGAGTCAGCAACTTAGACTATCTCAAAAAGAAATGGGATGGGGCCAGGCACAGTGGCACATGCCTGTAATCCCAGTGGCTCAGGCGGCTGAAGCAGGGTTCAGCCAGAGTTCAAAGCCAGCCTCAGCAAAAGCGAGGTGCTAAGCAACTCAGTGAGACCCTGTCTCTAAATAAAATACAAATAGGGCTGAGGATGTGGCTCAGTGGCCGAGTCTCCTGAGTTCAATCCCTGGTACCAAAAATAAAATAAAATATGATACTGAGTTAGATACAAAACTGGTTCATGTCCTAAAGGACAATAAAAATCATTACCTTTTAGACTTATTTTTCTACTAGATATGTTTTCCCTCTCTCCTGGGCAATGCCTATTTGTCCCTTCAGAGTCTGAACTCCATAGTAAATACCAAAACCAAACAACTATATATTCCTACAAGTAATTGCATAATCCTCAGATGGGCTTGTGGAATAGTGCCCCACTATAACATCGAAATTAAATACTGTACCCTTGGTCTGCCAATTTGACAACATTCTTAAAAAAGTTTATAGACTTCTTGGAGTGGACCTAAATTTGTGGTGAAGGGTTGCTGGGACAAAGCTAAATCTTTATACTCTTTAATTTTTATTTTTATTTTTAAAGAGAGAGAGAGAACTTTTTAATATTTAATTTTTAGTTTTCAGCAGGCACTACACCTTTATGTGGTGCTGAGGATCGAACCCAGCGCCCCGCGCTTGCCAGGCAAGCGAGCTACTGCTTGAGCCACATCCCCAGCCCTTTATACTCTTTATTGATAAGATTATAGATTATAGCTTCAAAGGCTGAAATCTAATGTTTTTATTTATTTTTTCATTAAAAAAATTAGGTACCAGGAATTGAACTCAGGGGTGTTTTACTACTGAGCCACATCCCCATCGCTTTTTTATTTTGAGACAGGGTCTTGCTGAGTTGCTTAGGGTCTTGCTAAATTGCTGCAGCTGGCCTCAAACTTGCAATCCTCTTGCCCCAGCCTCTGAGTCACGGGGATTACAAGTATGTGCCACCACTCCCAGCTCCAATACACCTGGCTTAATATGTTTTTTTAAAACAGTCTCTGAACATCCCCTTGGTTCAGAGGTTGACAAATGTCTTTTTCTGTCAAAGACCAGATAGTAGATGCTTTTGGTTTTGTGGACTATAAGGTTTATGGGGCAAGTGTTTGAGTCTGCTATTGTAACTCAAAAGAAGTCATAGACAATATATAAACAAATGAATATGGCTGTATTCCAGTAAAACTGTACTTTGGACACTGAAGTATGAATTTTGTGTAATTTTCAAAAGTCATGAAATGTTATCTTTCAACCATTTAAAAATGTAGGGTTGGGGTTGTGGCTCAGTGGCAGAGCACTTGCTTAGCATGTGTGAGGCACTGGGTTTGATTCTCAGCACCACATATAAATAAATTAATAAAATAAAGGTTCATCAACATCTAAAAAATATATTTTAAAAAATGTAAAAATAAAACAGGCAGGCCTGTGGCATATGCTTGTAATGGAAGCAACAGGCTGAGGCAGGAGGATCACAGGTTCATATCCAGTCTCAGCAATTAACAAGGGCCTAAGCAACTTGGCAAGATCCTGTCTTAAAAATTAATTAATTAAAAGGGCTGGGAATGTGGCTCAGTCGTTTAGAGCCCCTGGATTCAATCCCCCAGTACCAAAAAAAAAAAAAAAAAAAAAAGTAAAAACATTGTAGTTCATAGGGTCCATGAAAATAAGTCGTGCTCTGTTTTGGTCTGCAGGACCCTTAGCAAAGAAAAATTAAATAAATAGTTTTTTCCATCCATTCCATCCAGCCCCCACTAGAGCATCGTAAGTAATGTTTCAAGGGCTACACGCATGACCAAAGTCTTTCTTTTCTTCCATTCCCACTCTGTGCGTTCCAAATGAATTTCAAGTCATTCCCCTCTCGTGTGCCTCAGCTGTCGTTAGCTGCACCTTTTTCCAAGGCAGAAACCTGGAATCATCCTCCCTTCCTTCCCAACCCTCCAGTGGCACATCCCTTCAGTCATTTAACGTCTGCGGGGTCTGTTTTAAGCATGAGAGAATAGGGGTTCTCAAATGTGCGTAATGTGCGTGCCAGAACTTCTTGGGGACTTTAAAAAGAGGGCAGGTCTAGAAGAGCTTTTTTTTTTTTTTTTTAATCGCACCACGGGTACTTCTAAAGACAGTTCTGATGCATCACAGGACCGGGCCTGGAAAATCACTGTGCTCTATGCCCCTGTGGGTTAGGATACAGGCTTTAGTCCTCGCAGCCCCCTAGTGGGGTATGTCCCCAATTTTAGGTGAACAAATTCCAGTGCTCGTCCAGTCCATCTGTGCACATATTCCCTGTGTCTCTTGCCTGCAGGGATGAAGGACTGGAGAGTCATGACCCGTCCCTCTTCCCGAGAGAGCAGCAAGCCAAGGCAGTTCCAAACTACGGGAACTCAGGGCTCTCCCGGAACCGTCATCACTCGTGGAGGACCGGTGTGGGGGAACACTAGTCTCGAAGGACCTAGAGCTGCAGGGGGACATTTCACCTGAAGGACTGCCTCGTTTCAACAACAACTTTATGGCTGCCGGAAGTACTTCTCGTTCCCTTTCCAGCTTCACGCCCGTGGGCTGCAGTGGGAGCGATGGCGGCGGCAGCCACCGGGCCTGGCCCGGGGTCTGGACCTGGAGACTCCCCGGAAGGGCCCGAGGCGGAGGCTCCGGAGCGGCGGCGGAAGGCGCACGGGATGCTGAAGCTTTACTACGGACTCTCGGAGGGGGAGGCGGCGGGGCGCCCCGCCGGGCCGGACCCCCTGGACCCGACTGATCTCAATGGGGCACACTTCGACCCGGAAGTTTATCTGGACAAGGTGGGTGTGGAGTAGTGGGTCCAGGCTCCCCATGTATCAGACCCCCAGAACATGCCTCCGACTTCGTTGCAGGGGTGACAGGAGCAAGGGTCATAAGAGGAGAACGACCCCGCCAGGCAGTAGAGGTTCTGCTGGAGCTTGAGAGCGTGGGCAGGTTGGGACTGGCCTCAGGTGGTGCTGGGGTCTGAGGTCTCCAGGCTGCTGTTCCCATAGGGCCCTGGTAGGGGGCGTGGCCCAGGCTCTGACAGGCACAGGGCTGTACCTAGGCTGAACCTGACAAACCCCAAATGGGGTCTAACCCAGTAAGAGGCAGGCCACTGTAGGCTCCATATATGGGATTCGTGACAGGGTGGGATCAGAGTTTTCTTGCACAGAAAGCCTACCAGTTGGGCAAGTTGGGGGACATGAATGCCCCCGACCTGAACACTAACCACCCTACTTCTCTAGTTGCGTAGAGAGTGCCCCCTGGCCCAGCTGATGGACAGTGAGACCGACATGGTGCGGCAGATCCGGGCTCTAGACAGCGACATGCAGACCCTGGTCTATGAAAACTACAACAAGTTCATCTCAGCCACAGGTGATCCCCACTGGGACACATGAGTCTAACATCTCTCATTCCTCCTGTGTTGGGAGAAAAGTAGGGATTTAGAGGGAGGAGACCCAGATTTCAGTCCTGCTTGACATTAATATACTATCACCTCCCTCCCTCTGGTCCTTTGTGGTCAGACTACGGTGGAGGTAATAGCTGCTCCAGAAGGGTTGTTTTAATACCAAAGAGGAGAAATGATGAAATGAAATTTTTAAATGAATTTATATAAATCATTTAAAAAGACTTCCTAACACCAAGGAAGTCTCAGTAAAATTGCTTTTTGTTTATTTGTTTTTAATTAGTGGTAACTTTTGTCTCTGGTCCAAGGTAGATGGCCTTGTTCTTCACTTCCTTTCTTCTTATTCCCCTTCCTCCTACCCTCCTTCTCTAATTAAACAAGGAGAGAAAAATTATGACATTAGAGACACAAAGATCATATAAGGTTTTTTAATTTATTTTTCCAAGAGCTATTTTGCACATTGGGGCTCTAACAGTGAATCCACCTGACAAAGCTCCTGCCTTTTGGAGCCCACATTCTACTTGGAAAGAAAGACAATAAATAAACACACAAGTAAAGGTGGTAGTAAGTGCTTAAAAAAATTGAGTAAGAAGAAAAGAATATGTGTAGGGTCCTCTTTTAGTGAGGGTGAGTATGGGAAGGCCACTCTGAGGTGTGTCGTTTGAGCAGGGCCTTGAGAGACAGAGCCAGCCATGGGGTGGTGGGACTGGGGCAGGAGCACAGAGGTCTGGAAAAGAGAGCACATCTGGAGCATCCAGACACAGCAGGGGAGAGTGGTAAGCTTAGGTAGGCTAGAGGGTTAGTAGGGATCAGGTTAGGGAAGGACCTGGGTGGTTGTGAGGAGTCTGCTTTTTACAGTGAGATGGAAGAACAGAAGAACGGTTGGTCTGGCTTATGTCTTAAAAGGGCCCTTCTGTCCATGTTGTTAAAAATGGACTAGAGAGAGGATAGGGTTGCAGCTCAGTGGTAGAGTGTTTGCCTAATATGTGTGAGGCACTGGGTTTGATCCTCAGCACCACATACAAAAATAAGTAAAGTAAAACTTTATTTATAAAAAAAAAAATGAACTAGAGGGCTGGGGTTGTGGCTCAGTACTTGCCTAGCATGTGGGAGGTACTAGGTTTGATCCTCAGTACCACATAAAAATAAATAAAATAAAGGTATTATATCCATTTACAACTAAAAGAAAAAAAATACTTATATATATTAAATGGACTAGAGCCAGACACAGTGACATGCCTGTAATCCCAGCAGCTTGGAATATTGAGGCAGGATGATCAATGTGCCAGTCTCAGCAATTTATTTATTTATTTATTTATTTTTTTTTTTTTTTAAGAGAGAGAGAGAGAGAGAATTTTTAATATTTATTTTTTAGTTATCGGCGGACACAACATCTTTGTTAGTATGTGGTGCTGAGGATCGAACCCGGGCCGCACGCATGCCAGGCGAGCGCGCTACCGCTTGAGCCACATCCCCAGCCAGTCTCAGCAATTTAGACCCTGTTTGAAAATAAAAATTAGAAAGGGCTGGAAATGTGGCTCAGTGGTGAAGTGCTCAGTGGTGGGTTCAATTCCCAGTACCAAAAAGAAAATGGACTATAGAGTTGGGTATGGTGGCACACTCCTATAATCCCAGCAACCTGGGAGGCTGAGGAAGGAGGATTGCAAGTTTAAGGCCAGCTTCAGTAACTTAGCAAGACCCTGTCTCTAAAAATAAAGGGGGCTGGGGATGTAGTTCAGTGGTAAAGTGCCCCTAGGTTCAAACTCCAGTACCCCCCCAAAAAAAAAAAAATGAAAGGAAGTGAGGGTGGCAGAGCCCATAGGTGGCTATTGTAGCAGTCATGCTGATGACATGGACCAGGGTGGCAATAGTGGTAAAGTAGAATGATTCAAGATATTTTTGAAGGTCAACCTTAAGGCATTTATTGATTGAATCATGTGATACATGAGAGAGAGAGAATTAAAGGTGCTGGAGGTGTGGGCCCTGTCACTGGGAAGAATGGTAATGCTTCTTATTTTGAAGGAGTAAGTTGCAGTGAGAGCAAAATTCAAAAGTTCAGTTTTGGCCCTGTCAAGTTGTGATGCCTATTAGAGGAAGAGTCCGGCGTTCAAGGTGTATGGAACAAGATGAGGGATCAACTTGGAGGGAATGTAGAGAGAGGAGAGATCTGAGAATTGAGCTAAGGGTATTCTGACAGTCGAAGTCAGGAGGACAAGGAAGATCCCACAGAGGGAGTGAGCAGTTGGAGAGGTTTGAGGCCAGCCAGAAGCATGCTTGTCTTTGAACTAAATGAAGAAAACATTCCAAAAAATGGAACTAACAAACTTAGTCGAGCACCCAGAGAGCAAGGCAACATGGAGTACTTGTTGACTGGGCAGGGACATGCAGGAGGAGAGCTGAGAGGCTCTGGAGCAGTGCACATGTGCAAGGGGCTGCCCTCGGCTAAGGACAGGTGCTCATCTACTAGGCTGGGCTGTAGCTCAGGAGTGGAGCACTTACCCGGCAGGCAGTTCCCCAGCACTGCCGGCGGGGCCCATGGTGAGGTGGCACCAAGCACTTACTTACAGTAGCAGAAGGGGAAGAAGAATGTGGGCAGAGGGCTGGGGATGTGGCTCAAGCGGTAGCGCGCTCGCCTGGCATGCGTGCGGCCCGGATTCGATCCTCAGCACCACATACAAACAAAGATGTTGTGCCCGCTGATAATTAAAAAATAAATATTAAAAAAAAAAAAAAAAAGAATGTGGGCAGAGCCAGGCAGGTGCTAGATGTGGTAGAGCTTAACTAGAGACCTTCCAGAACATATCAGGGATTTTCCTTTATCCAAAGAGTGCTGAGGCAATGTGTTTAGACAGATGAATCATGTGGTGAGACTTGTGTTTTGAAAAGGTCCCTCCAGCTGCACTGGGAGGAACAGATGAAGAGCTGGCAGGAGCGAGGCCTTTTCTGTAGTCCAGGCTAGAAATTCTGGTAGCTTGCACCAGCATGATGGTGATGGGCAGAATGAGAGGCATTTGGGGGTAATATTGACAGCCCAAGGAGCTTCGACTGTAAAGATTACCTCCAGGTTTCAGCTTAAGCACTAGGTGGTGGATAGAGCAGCAAGGTGATTTATTTATTTATGTTTTTGTTGCTGTAGATGGAGACAATATCTTTATTTGTTTTTATGTGGTGCTGAGGATCGAACCCAGTGCCTCACACAGGTGAGACATTCCAGAGAGAGACAGATGGTAAATGAAGAAGTTAAGATCATTTCCCTTGGGGCTGGGAATGTGGCTCAAGCGGTAGCGCGCTCGCCTGGCATGCGTGCGGCCCGGGTTCGATCCTCAGCACCACATACCAACAAAGATGTTGTGTCTGCCAATAACTAAAAAAATAAATATTAAAAAAAAAATGTGGGAGAGGCATTTAATAAAAGCTTTAAAAAAAAAAAAAAGATCATTTCCCTTGACAAGCTCTCTGGAGAAAATAAAACAGGTAACTTCTTAGAGGGTAGATGGTAGTGACTGATTTATAAAAGTGGTAGAGAAAGGCTTTTCTGAGATGGGGACAATTAAAGTGAGTGATGGAATTCCCCCAGCAGGATGTGGGGGCAGAATGACTCCACCTGAGAGAACAGCCTCGGCAAAGGCCTGGGAACTCTGCAGTGCAGCAGGGACAGCAGTGGAGAGAGCTGGGCCTGACTGTGGACCAGGGGATGGCAAACTTTTTCTGAAAAGGACCATAGCACATGGCTTTCTGGGCCATCTGTTGTGTTGCATCTGTTCAGCTCTGCCACTGATACCTGAAATAGGCATACAGGTGATATGTGAATAAACGAGGGTGGCTATGTTCCATCGCAACCTCATTTGCATAAGCAGGCAGTGAGATTCTGGAGTGATGTGAGCAAAAATGCTGGAGCAAGTGCATTGATCTCTCTTTCCTCCATTAGAAAGCAATGAAAAGGACTGGGGTCGTGGCTCAGTGATAAAGTGAGCTCTTGCCTCGCACATGTGAGGCACTGGGTTTAATCCTCAGCACCACATAAAATAAGTAAATAAAATAAAGATATTGTGTCCATCTATAACTGCAAAATATTTTTTAAAAAGCAATGAAAATATCCACAGTAGTCTGAAACAACTTCTTTTTTTTTTTTAATTTTTAATATTTATTTTTTAGTTCTCGGCGGACACAACTTCTTTGTTTGTATGTGGTGCTGAGGATCGAACCCGGGCCGCACGCATGCCAGGCGAGCGCGCTACCGCTTGAGCCACATCCCCAGCCCCTGAAACAACTTCTTTAGAACTGTAGAAATTAACCAAGGTTTTCAGTAATATAGGGAAAAAGAAAAATGGCTAAATTTTGGTAAGAATAGTGAACACTGTGACTTTTTTTTTTAGTGCTGAGGATTGAACCCAGGGTGCTTAACCACTGAGCCACATACCCACCTTTTTCTTATATTTTATTTAGAGACAGGATCTCTCTTAGTTGTTTAGAGCCTCATTAAGTTGCTGAGGCTGACTTTGAATTCACTATCCTCTGCCCTCAGCCTCCAGAGCCACTGGGATTACAGGTGTGTGCCACGGTGCCCAGCCCTAGGACATTTTAACTTGCTTTAGCCCCACTGCTTGCTCTCCAATTCAGCTACAGCCTTGAAAAATAATAGCTCATATTTCTGGTCCTGGATGGAAGACAACAGAGATGGAACCCTTTCAAGACCTCATACTCAACAAATTGTCATTATTTGATCTGTCTGGTGGTTTCTTTTTTTTTTTCCTTTCTTCTTTTCGAGATGGGGTCTCACTATATTACCCATACTGGTCTTCAGCTCATGAGCTCAAGTGCTACTCCTACCTCAGCATCCCAAGTGCTAGGACCATAATTATGCCCTGGTCTGGCTGTCTGGGGGTTTCTTGAAGGACTTCACTCTGTAGCTTTATCAGTATTTGACTTAGAGGTTGCCTAGTGCTGGAGGCCTCTCAAGGAGGAGCTTTTCCGAACAATTATAGATAAGTAGTGTGATTGCCCAAGTTGATGGGTAATAGTCAGGCTAGCTAATAATCTAACCAAACAGTCTAAAAGGAAAAGCTCAGGAATTGGATGTCCATATCTCAGGAAGGCCACACACATTTGCTGGGTTGTACTCATACTCAGGAAAGGCCTTAGAATGCCCTAAGCTCTCCCCTCTGGCTTGTCTGGAATCTCTGTACTAACAGGAAGTGGAGGCTAAGGCCAAGTTGTAACCCACTGACTGGCTGCATGTTTAAGATCCCCACATGCACACACACGGCCAGGGAGATTTATGGGTTCCAGGCGTTTAAGGAGTTTTTAGTTTAATTATTATCTGACCACTAAGCTAACCGAGTGGAGATATCAGTAACCTTACACATCTGAGAACACAGACTTTGTGGAATTTATTCAGAAACTAATTAGATCAGGTTTAGTAACTCAGAAAAATCACTAAACAAAAACAGCAACTATAGCAAGCAACAACAATAAATCCTGAGTAGGGAGGAGAATCTGATTCACTGAGTTGTCATATTATTTTAAATGTCTCTTTTCAACAAAAATTTATGAGACACTCAGAGACAAGAAAATATGGCCTGTTGCAGTAAAATCAATAATAAAAACTGTCTCTGATGAAACCTAAACATTTATTTACTACTAGACTTAAATCTGTTGTTTTAAGTATATTCAAAGAGCAAAGGAAAGTGATGTTTAAAGACATAAAGAAAAGGATGTGCTGATGCATGCCTCTAATCCCAGCAACTTGGGAGGCCAAGGCAGGAGGATCAAAAGTTCAAGGCCAGCCTCAGCAACTTGGTGAGACCCTCTCTCAAAATAAAAAATAAAAAGTGCTGGGGAGGTGGCTCCGTGTATAGCTCCCCTTGGTTCAATCCCTGGTGCCAATAAATAAATAAATAAATAGATAAATAAATTTTAAAAAAGAATTAAAGGAAGATGTGAAAATGATATTGTTTTTAAAAAGACCTAGGTAGAAATGATGTAGTATAATAAATATAATGAAAATTTAATTTATAAAAATGGCTGAACTAATTAGGACAAATTTTAAAAAAGGAAAAAAGTGGGGCTGGAGTTGTGGCTCAATGGTGAAGTGCTTGTCTCCCATTCGTGAGGCACTGGGTCAATCCTCAGCACCACATAAAAAAATAAAGGTGTTGGGCTGGGGTCGTGGCTCAGAGGTAGAGTGCTCACCTACCATGTGTGAGGCACTGGGTTCGATCCTCAGCACCACACAGAGTAAAATAAAGACATTGTTCACCTATAACTAAAAAGTAAATATAAAAAAAAAAGATGTGCCCATCTACAATTAAAAATAAAACAAAACAAAAGTATTTAAAAAAGCAAAGAAATGGCTCAACAGCAGATTTGAACAAGGAGAAGAATCAGCAAAACTTGAATATGTCAACTGAGATTATCCAATCTGAAGGATAAAAAGTAAAAATGATAAAATTGAATAGAATCTCAGAGATCTATGGGACATTATCTGGTGTGCCAACATGTGTACACTAGAAGTCTCAGATGGAGAGGAGAAAAGAGAAGAATATATGAATAAACAGTAGCAGAGATTTTGAATGAAAAACATTTATCTGTGTGTCCAAGAAACAAAACAAACTACAAGTAGAATACATGTTAAAAGATTGATGCCTGGACACATTGTAGTCCAAAGACAGAGAAATTAGCTCCCGGCTAATGATGCACGCCTGTAATCCCTGCGGCTCAGGAGGCTGGGGCAGGAGGATCCAGAGTTCAAAGCCAGCCTCAGCAAAGGTGAGGCGATAAGCAGCTCAGTGAGATCCTATTTCTAAATAAAATACAAAATAGGGCTTGGATTGTGTCTCAGTGGTCAAGTGCCTCTGAATTCAACCAGTAACACCACCAAACCCCCAAAAAAGAGAAATTAGAAAGTATGTCAAGAGAGAAGCATTCTCTCATGCAGGAGAGATCATCAGTAAGGTCAACAACTGGGGCTGGGGATTTAATTCAGTGCTAGTGCTTGCCTAGCCTGAGGCCCAGAATCCAATCCCCAGGTATGAAAAAAAAAAAAAAAAAAAAAACAACCAGAGATCAACAGCTGATTTCTTAGAAGCCAGGAAGTTGGAAGGCATGACATTACAAAGTGCTGGAAGGAAGACAAATGCCACCCAAGAATTCTACACTCAATAATAAAACTATCCTGAAAAAAAAGAAGGAAAGCTGAGTGGGATGATGTGCTCCCATAGTCCCAGCTACACAGGATGCTGAAGGACCCAGGAGTTTGAATCCAGCCTGGAAAGAAAGAAATTGACAAGAGGATTATAAAAATTCATAAGGAAATGTGAGAGACTCAAAATAGCCCAAATGGTCTTGCAAAAGAACAAACTCACACCAGTTTCAAAACTTACTTCAATCTAATTAACTAAGAAGATATAATACTGGCATAGGATTGCCATCTAGATCAATTGAATAGAACTGAGTCCAAAAACAAACAGATCTTTGATCAATGGACTTTTAACAAAGGTGCCAAGATCATTCAATTTGAAGAATAGGTTTTTTCAACATGTGGTGCTAAGACAGCAAATGTCCACATTCGGAAGAATGAAGTTGCATCCCTATCTCACATCACATAAAATTAATTGACTCAACATGGATCATAGACCTTAATGTAAGAGCTAACAATATAAAACTCTTAGAAGAAAAAGAAAGATGCAAATCTTCATGACCTTGGATTGTGCAAGGGTTTCTTAGATATGACACCAAAAGCACAAATAAGTAAAGGAAAAAATAGATAAATTGAACTTCTCAGAATTATCTTGCATTTCATGTGACACTATTGAAGAAATAAAAGGACACCTTAGAGAATGGAAGAAAATATTTGCAAATTACATATCTAATAAGAGTATAGTACCCAGAATTATAATATAAAGAACTTTTATAACACAGGGATAAAAAGACAAGTAGCCCTATTTGAAAATGGGCAAAAGATCTAAATGGATGTTTTTACAAAGAAAACATACAAATGACCAATAAGCACATGTAAAGATGCTCAGCTTCATTAGTAATTAGGGAAGTTAAAACAAGATACCACTGCACACCAAGATGGTGGTAATCCCAAAGTGGAAAATAACAAGTGTTGGTGAGGATGTGGAGGATGGAACCATCGTAATTACTAGTAAAAACAGTTTAACCATTCCTGAAAAGATAAACCCAGAGTTACCATGTGACCCAGCAGTTCTACTCCTAGAAATATGCTGAAGAGAATTGAAAACAAATGTTCACATCAAAATATGGGTGCAGCCCAGTGTGGTGGCACATATATGAAATCCTAGCTTTCCAGGGGCCTGAGGCAGGAGGATTGTAAGCTCTAAGTCAGCCTGGTCAGCTTTGCAAGACTCCATCTTAAAAGGGCTGGGGATGTAGCTCAGCGGTACAGTGCGCCTGGGTTCAATCCCCAGTATTGAGAAAAATGAAAAAGTTCTTTCAGCAGGGTGTGGTTGTATACCCCTTGTCATCCCAGCTACTCTAGAGGCTGAGGCAGGAAGATCACAAAATTGAGGTCAGCCTGTGCGATTTAGTGAGACACTTTTCTCAAGAAGAGCTCAGGATGTAGCTCAGTAGTAGAGTGCTTGCCTAGCATGTGCCAGCTCCTGGATTCCATGCTCAGTATTCGGGTGAGGAGGTGATGCTGACTGGCAGTGGCAATTATGGTCATTCTTACTGTTTCCTTTGTTTTGTTTATGTGGTGCTAGCTGTCAATCTCAGGACCTTGCCCATGTTGAACAGGAGCACCATCACTGATCCATACCTCAGTCCTGTCTGTAATATTTTGGGGGATGCTCCTAGAACTGCCTCATTGAACATGATGCTGAGTTTGGAGGTTAGGAAAATATTCAGCCATTAATATCTTACTGAGTTTTTTTTTTTTTAATGGACACAATATCTTTTTTTTTTTTAAGAGAAAGAGGAGAGAGAGAAGAGAGAGATAGAATTTTTTATTTTATTTTTTTTTTAGAATTTTAATATTTATTTTTTAGTTTTTGGCGGACACAACATCTTTGTTTGTATGTGGTGCTGAGGATCGAACCCGGGCCGCACGCATGCCAGGCGAGCGCGCTACCGCTTGAGCCACATCCCCAGCCCATATTTATTTATTTTTATGTGGTGCTGAGGATCAAACCCAGTGCCTCACACCTGCAAGACAAACGCTCTACCACTGAGTTACAGCCCCAGCCCCTCTTACTGAGTTTTAAAAACAGTAATAGATGTTGAGTTGTCTCATTTGTTTGTTTGTTTGTTTATTGATACAGGGGATTTAACTCAAAGGCACTTGGCCACATCCCTAGCCCTATTTTGATTTTATTTAGACAGGGTCTCACTGAGTTGCTTAGTACCTTGCTTTTGCTGAGACTAGCTTTGAACTTGCAATCCTCCTATCTCAGCCTCCCAAGCTGCTGGGATTACAGGCGTATGCTGTCGTGCCCAGCTGTCTTATTTATGGATATGGTGAATTTAAAAAGGTTTTTTAAAGGGGAGAAAAAATACAGTGAATTATTATTAAAAGATCCTCTGATATTGAACCATGTTTACATTCATGAAATAAAGACTATTTGAACGTATTTTATCAGTTATTCTTTTAATAAAACTGCTGAATTCCATTTTCTAATTTACCCATGCATCTCTATTTAATTCATCTTTGCATCTCCATTCATAAGAGAGATGAATGTGTTGTTTCTTTTTTGTCTACACTCTGTGGGGTTTTCATATCAGAGTTTGTGCTACCAAGTTCAGGTGGAAGCTTCTCTCCCTGCTGGGATGAGCGACATTCGCGCACATCCTCTGGGGCTGGGTCCTGCCTCCAGAGGATAGGGATGTCTTTCCTTAGCAACATTCTGAATTTTTTTTTGGATTTGTTTTCTGGAACCCATTTTGGTAAATTCTATTTTTGTAGCAAGTTAGCCTTTTTTTAATATTTATTTTTTAGTTATAGGTGGACACAATGTCTTTATTTTACTTTATGTGGGGCTGAGGATGGAACTCAGTGCCTCATGCATGCTAGGAGAGTGCTCTACCTCTGAGCCACAACCCCAGCCCAGCAAGTTATCCATTTTATCCTTAGAATATAACCCTTATGAATTAATTCAGTGTTTCATTTTGTTATCTTCTACATACATTGCAATTTCAGTTGACTTGCCAATGGAGTGAATGTGAGGTAAAGGAAAGATAGGACTCAAAGATGACATGTCGGAAATAGCCAGGAGCCAAGATGGAAGATACAGAAGCAGCTTTAGGGAACATGAGGAGTTTTGTTTTGGACATATCCATATTGAGGTGTTACAGGGTCCTTCTGCAGGGCTGTGGTCAGAACCAGGGGCAGAACCGTTTTCAAGCAGCTGCAGCAAGAGACTGCATAAGGTGCTCAGGGAGTGGGAGAGCAGAAAGCATGGACTGTGTGTAGGTGTCCGTTCATTCTGCAGATTTGAAGGGAGTTGACATTTGCTTTTATTTTCTTCATGAAGTATGAAGCAGGGTCTCCAGTAAAGAGTTTCAGAGCATGAGCTGGGCGCAGTGGCACACACCTGTAATTCCAGTGACGCAGAATGCTGAGACAGGAGGATGGCAAATTCAAAGCCAGCTGCAGCAACTTAGTAAGGCCCTAAGCAACTCAGTGAGACCCTGTCTCAAAATAAAAAATGAAAAGGGCTGGGGATGTGGCTTAGTGGTAAAAGCACCCCTGGGTTCAATCCCCATTAGGGAGAGGGAGAAAGGGAATTGGAGGCTGAGGATTGAAGAGAAAATGCTACTTTGGAAAATGGAAAAACAGACCCACTAGATCACTTGGGAAGATGGCTAGGTAGCGTGGAGTGCTACTTTGGGACATCAGGTGATAACGTTTCAAGGGAGAACAGCTGGAGTGATTTTGTGGCCATCTTTGGCTGTTTGGGTATGAGATGTAAGTGGCTAGCTGGGCTTAACCTGCACTAGGTTAAGGAGGGGACAGGAGAGGTCAGGGGCTGGCAAACACAGTGATGCTGATGGAGGATTCAAATGATCAGAGAGGCATTAGGAATAGTGATCAAGAGCCAGGGATGTTTGGTGGGTGGACAGGTTGGTGATGGAATTACAGCTGAGATTTTTGGAGAGGCATTTCCTGAAGATGGCTAGGAGGTGTGGACCAGATGAGGCACAGGCAGGAAGAGGTGACTGAGGAGGCTGGTGAACAGTCAAGTGTTCAGAGGCTTGTCCATGTCGCTGATATCCACCAAGAAGTAGCAGGAGGGAATCAAGAGGGAAGAGTGATCAGGAACTGAGAGGAGTGGCAGGGGATGGCAACAAGGGTGGGTATTATACATGATCTTCAAAACAGTGGGGTTTTGAGGAGAGGTGGGGTAGAAATGATCTAGAAGCATTAAAGGCCAGACCCTGAGGTACCTTGGATGTAAAAGGAACAGCTTCCTTAGGCAGGTTTCTTTGAGGACAAAAGGGAAGGACCCTTCAAATAAGATAGACCATGTTCCAGAAGGCGAGTGAAAGGGTTGTGGGACAGGCAGTTTAGGAAGGAGAGCAGGGTGAACAAATATTTATTATTTCCCCTGCACTGGGCATAAAGGATGCCCCTGTGAACTAGCAGACAGGTCCCTGCCTTTGCAGAACTTGTGTTTTAATGCTGCTTCAGCCAGTACCAAGTGTCTTGAGTTCTCCTTGAGATCTAAACACCTTCTGAAGGCAGAGATCCCTCTTCTTCTCCCCTGGACACAAGAGCCAAGGGTACAGAGCAGCTATGTGTGTGCAAATGCCTGCTGCTCTAACATAATCACCCCCATTCCATGCTGTGACCAAGCCCTTGGCAACCCTTTCACGCTGAGTCATGGGTGTGTGTGAGAGCCTTTGTTCCAGGTCTCAAGCTGAGAGCTGCACCTGCCCTCCCCGCAGTCATCTCCTTTTCCCTCTTCTGGGCCCTTGCTCTACCAGACACCATCCGGAAGATGAAGAACGATTTCCGTAAGATGGAGGACGAGATGGACCGTCTGGCCACCAACATGGCGGTGATCACCGACTTCAGTGCACGCATCAGCGCCACGCTGCAGGACCGCCACGAGCGCATCACCAAGCTGGCAGGTGGGTCCCATCCCTAGCAGGCCCTGCAGAAGGCAGCCCTCTGCTGTGGGGCTAACATGTTCTCCCGGTTGGCCCCCCAGGTGTGCATGCGCTCCTGCGAAAGCTGCAGTTCCTCTTCGAGCTGCCCTCGCGCCTCACCAAGTGTGTGGAGCTGGGCGCCTACGGGCAGGCGGTGCGCTACCAGGGCCGCGCGCGGGCCGTGCTGCAGCAATACCAGCACCTGCCCTCCTTCCGTGCCATCCAGGACGACTGTCAGGTCATCACGGCCCGCCTAGCTCAGCAGCTGCGGCAGCGCTTCAGGTATGGTCCCTGGCCCTAGCCTTGCCCACCAGCCAGGGCGGAGTGCACACCTTCCAGGCCCTTGTGGGCTGTGCCCTGCCTACTGCCTTGCCTCCCTGACTCCTGCCCACCCTGCTAGCCGCCCTAGGTCTGCCTCTCACTGCCATCTCCCTCCCCACAGGGAGGGTGGCTCAGGCGCCCCTGAACAGGCCGAGTGCGTGGAGTTGTTGCTGGCCCTGGGCGAGCCTGCCGAGGAGCTGTGCGAAGAGTTCCTGGCGCATGCTCGTGGGAGGCTTGAAGAGGAGCTGAGCAGCCTGGAGAGCGAGCTGGGGCCCTCTCCTCCTGCCCCTGATGTGTTAGAGTTCACTGACCGAGGCGGCAGTGGCTTCGTGGGCGGCCTCTGCCAGGTGGCAGCAGCCTATCAGGAGTTGTTTGCAGCCCAAGGCCCCGCGGGTGCGGAGAAGCTGGCAGCCTTCGCGCGGGAGCTGGGCGGCAGATATTTTACTCTGGTGGAGCGGCGACTGGCACAGGAGCAGGGTGGTGGTGACAACTCGCTGCTGGTGCGAGCGCTGGATCGCTTCCATCGGCGCCTCCGGGCTCCTGGGGCCCTACTGGCTGCTGCAGGGCTCGCTGAGGCTGCCACCGAGATTGTGGAGCGAGTGGCCCGAGAGCGCCTGGGCCATCATCTACAGGGCCTGCGGGCAGCCTTCCTGGGCTGCTTGACGGATGTGCGCCAGGCCCTTGCTGCTCCTCGCCTGGCTGGGAAGGAAGGCCCCAGCCTAGCCGACTTGCTGGCCAGTGTGGCCAGCTCCATCTTGAGCCACATTAAGGCCTCTCTGGCAGCTGTGCACCTCTTCACTGCCAAGGAGGTGTCCTTCTCCAACAAGCCCTATTTCAGGGTACGGTCTGCGCAGGGGCTTTTAGTTATTTGTTCTGCTAATTGGCTCTCCAATGCCCTTTTACTAGAACATATTTAGCAGTGATTGGGGAACTGAGGACTAGTTACCACGGCTCACACAGTCTGTGCCCCTAGAGGGCACTCTAGATGCGCTGTCAGGTTCTCCAGGATGGGGGGACTCTGAGAGCACCTGCAGCCAAGCTATAGCAGAGGAAAGCGCCAGCCAGTGTCCCTATTGCTGCCACTGCCACACACACAGACCAAGCAGAGAAGCTGCTCCTGGGTACTTGAGATGCAAGATGAAGCTGTCCCTTGGAGAGGGGCCAGGGCAGAGGGTGGGACAGCCCCTGCCTAGAAGGAAGGACTGTCTATCTGGGCCCTTCTTCCTCCCAGGGTGAGTTCTGCAGCCAGGGTGTACGAGAAGGCCTCATCGTGGGCTTCATCCGCTCCATGTGCCAGACAGCTCAGAGCTTCTGTGACAGCCCAGGAGAGAAGGGAGGTGCCACCCCCCCTGCCTTGCTTCTGCTACTTTCCCGCCTCTGCCTGGACTATGAGACAGCCACTATCTCCTACATTCTCACTCTCACTGATGAGCAGTTTCTGGTGCAGGTGAAATTTGGGCTCATGGTGGGGGGCAGAGGGTGGTGATTCTGGGAACATAGGAGGCTGGGCAGTCCCTGGTGGCCAGACCCAACCTCTACCCTACTTTGGCTGTGTCTAACTCTTAATTGGAAGTGGCCCCTGAACTGTCACCAAGTACCCACTGCCTCTGTCCTCTGCCTCTGGCTCAGGACCAGTCTCCAGTGACACCTGTCAGCACACTGTGTGCAGAGGCCAGAGAGACAGCGCGGCGACTGCTGACCCACTATGTGAAGGTGCAGGGCCTGGTCATATCACAGATGCTACGCAAGAGTGTGGAGACGCGGGACTGGCTTACTACACTGGAGCCTCGGAATGTGCGCGCTGTCATGAAGCGGGTTGTGGAGGACACAACAGCTATTGACGTGCAGGTGCTGCCCTCGGCTGACTGCTGTAGCCCTGACACAGACTGGGGGTATTGGGAACAGCACTCTAAGGATCAAGACAAAAGGGCCAGGCAATGCCTGTATTCATGTTCTTATTCCTCAGCCTTGGGAGTGTAGTAGCATCACCACCCCCATTTTACCTACAGGGCAGCAGAGGCCTAGGGTCACCCAGGAAATTGGGGCAGGGCTATGCTCAATATTGGGTCTCAGACTGACTCTTATGTCCTGCTTTGCCCCACTCCACTGATTCTATAAATGGTGACTCAGTACCCTGCGATTCTTGTAACAAATGAGTAAGTATCAGGCATCCTCTGCTGAGGCTCCTTGTGGTACCTCTTTCACCACCAGGTGGGGCTCCTATATGAAGAGGGTGTTCGCAAGGCCCAGAGTAGCGACTCCAGCAAGAGGACCTTCTCAGTGTACAGCAGCTCTCGGCAGCAGGGCCGCTATGCACCTAGCTACACACCCAGGTCAGGCTGGTAGGGGTGCCTCAGGGAAATGCATGAAAGAAGACCGTGTGCGGGGCGGGTTGTGATTCCTTGTCTCATTCCTCATGCAGTGCTCCAATGGACACCAACCTCTTGAGCAATATCCAGAAGCTGTTCTCTGAGCGTATTGATGTGTTCAGCCCTGTGGAGTTCAACAAGGTCTGAAGTTCCATGTGACCCAGACTCCAGGGGAACTGGGGAAGCTTGGCTGGAGCAGCTCTGCACCAGCCCAGGAAGCCCTAGGACCCGGTCTATGCCCAACTGAGAGTGACCTTGATCCTCCAGTCTCTATTTCTAGGGCTGTTTCCAGGTAGTTCAGAGCACCACCACCATCACTTCATAGCTCAAGCCTGGATATTGATCTAGAAGCCTCTGCCTTTTTCTCCACAGTAGTTCTGGGTCCTCAGGGTTTCCTAGTCACACCTTGGCTTTTGCCCAACTCCAGTCCAAGTTCAGGGATATTTTTTCCCTCATTTAGTAATGTCTTTCCTTACCCCATGTTAATACTGGCCCCTATCTCTGCCTCTGATTGCTGGGTCCTGCCTTCCCTTTCCCTTCAGATACCCTGTGATTCTTGTAACAAATGAGTAGGTATAGGGTATCCTCTGCTGAGGCTCCTTGTGGGACCTACGTACCTGCCAGGGCTGGAGGTGTTGTGGAGCCCGCGAGCGCTGCTGCTGTTACCTCTATAGCAGAGATACCAGGTACCATGTCCCTGGAACTCTCTGCCCGGGACCTCCTGTCTTATGCCGTTTGCTGGCACCTCATGTTGTTGATAGACCTTTATTTATATGAGGTGCTGAGAATCGGATTTAGTGCCTCACAGGTGCCAGGCAAGTGCGCTACCACTGAGCCACAGCCACAGCCCCTGGCCCCTCTTCTTAACACCTACAGTCACTCAGCTGCCTCCCTATGTCCCTGCCTGCAGGTGTCGGTGTTGACAGGCATCATTAAGATCAGTCTGAAGACGCTGCTGGAATGTGTGAGGCTGCGCACCTTTGGGCGCTTCGGGCTGCAGCAGGTGCAGGTGGACTGCCACTTCCTGCAGCTTTATTTATGGCGCTTTGTGGCGGATGAGGAGCTTGTGCACCTGCTCCTGGATGAAGTGGTGGCCTCAGCTGCCCTGCGCTGTCCGGACCCAGTGCCTATGGAGCCCAGTGTTGTGGAGGTCATCTGCGAGCGCGGCTAGGCTCATCTGATGAACACACAGAGCCGCCGTGGTGCCCATCTGGTCAATGCCATGGTCTGACCTTCTGGTGCGACAGACCTTCCCTGGGTCAGGACCGGTGTCAGGACCAGCTTAATAAACCTGTTTCCTCCTAGGTCTCTTAGTGCGTGCTGGAACCTGCAAGGGGTGGGGTTTGGGGGTTGAGGCTTCTGAGGCGCCAGCGCAGGATCCGCCCCCGAGCGCCAATTGGCTGGTGTTCTGGGCCCAGGATGAGCAGGGGGCGTGTCCACTTAAAGATCTCTGGACTAGAGCTGCCGCAGCCCCAGCTTTGTGTGGAGGCAGGTGCAGCGGGTCGCAACCTCCTGGTGGCCAAGCCTTTCTCCTGGGGGACAGGGCGGGCTGCGTTTCCTTGACCGACTTTTGTGAGCCCCCACCCCTGGGTAGAGCGGAAACCATGGCTTCTCTTCAGGGCCCCCGAGCCCCACTGGAATTCGGGGGGCCCCTGGGTAATGAGGCTGAGCGGGGCTGGGCTGGAGGGGTGAACTAGGAACAGGACGAGGCAGGATCTGAGGGTGGCAGTTTTGGGGGTACCCAGAGAAAAAAGGGAAGGAGTTGGCAGGGAAAATGTCTCCAGAGGGAGAGCCAGGAGGGGCACTTCTGGGGGCTGGGCGCTGGGGATTTGTGGAGAACTGAGATGTGGGGGAGGAGGGTCTTCTAGGGAAAGGGATCCAGGGGCAGCGGGAGCTCGGGGACTGACAATCGGATTCGGAGACGACGGTGGTAGCCTGTGGGTTAGGGAGAGATGGAGAGCGGACATCCGAAGTTGTGGCCCCCTCCCTAGGCACTGCGGCGCTGCTGCTGCTGCTACCCGCCACCATGTTCCACCTGCTACTGGTGGCCCGCTCAGGCCCGGCGCGCCTACTAGGCCCACCTCCATACCTGCCAGGGCTGGAGGTGCTGTGGAGCCCGCGAGCGCTGCTGCTGTTACTCACCTGGCTCGGCCTGCAGGCGGCGCTCTACCTGCTGCCGGCGCGCAAGGTGTGACCTCTGTTCCAGTGCTTCGTGGAGGCGGGAGGAAGGAGGGCAAGAAGGCCCCACAACCCTTATCAGATTGCCCTGTACCCGCAGGTGGCCGAGGGGCAAGAATTGAAGGACAAGAGTCGTCTGTGCTACCCCATTAATGGTGCCTGGAGGACTGGCCCTTGCATTGGACTTGGTGGGAGTGGGGTTCAATATCTAGCCAGACGGTCCATGGAGTTAGCTCCCTACCCCAAGCTCCCATATGTTCCTCTCTTATGCCAAGGAGACTCCAGGGAGTCTCCCCACACCCCTTATCCCCGCTCCTTTACTTCATTTGCAGCTACTCTATGCACCAGGGCAGTAGCTGAGGTGGCTCTCTGAAGGCTAAGGTGGTAGCCTAATGGCTTAAGCAGGGTCTGTGACCTCCCTGACCTTGCTTTGGTGCATGTGTATGTTGGGAGGGGCGGTGGCGATGCCCAGCCCCAGGACTTACTCTGTTGTGATTCAGGCTTCCAGGCCCTGGTGCTGACAGCCCTATTGGTGGGGCTGGGGGTGTCCTTTGGGCTGCCCCTGGGTGCGCTCCCGGAAATGCTTCTGCCCTTGGCATTTGCAGCCACCATCACCACCTTCATCTTCAGCTTCCTTCTCTATATGAAGGCTCAGGTGGCCCCTGCCTCAGCCCTGGCACCTGGGGGAAACTCAGGTGAGAGGGGTCCCAGTGGGGTGGAAATGCGGCAGATGGGGACACTTGTTTGCACTTTCACTCTCTGTTATTCTCTAGGCAATCTCATCTACGACTTTTTCCTGGGACGGGAGCTCAACCCTCGCATTTGTTCCTTTGACTTCAAGTATTTCTGTGAACTGCGACCCGGTCTCATCGGCTGGGTATGCTGGGCTTTATGGGGCTGGCCTCAGGCCAGGGGAAGGCAGGGCCCCAACAGTGCAGAACAAAAATCATTGTCATTCCCTCCTCCCTGTTGATCTATTGTGTCCTCAACATTGCTCTACTGCTGGAAGACAAGAGAGAGAGAAAGTCACAGGAGAGAAAACATAAAGCCTTCAACCTAGTGGGAAAGAGAGACCCAAACCAGTAATATATATATAGTGAACTGGTGTAGTGCAGTAGTGGGGCATTGCCTAGCACCTGCCACACCCTGGATTCCATCCCCAGCATCACAACATACAAACACACACACCACACACACACACACACACACACACACACACACACACACACAAACTATGAAAGAAAACCAAGCAGGAAGAGTTAAGAGAGCTCATGCAGTTTTAAATACAGCAATCAAGTGCAAAATCTATTTTGAGGACAGTGATGATCACATGTTTTTGATGGTCAAGGTAGTACAGAATCTAGAACTGATCACTGGGTTTAGCAACCTACCTGTCCGTCACTGTTGGCCTTGACAATATTCCATCTCTGTCCTAGAGTTATGATCACCCTTGCTGGACGTTGGCCAAGAGTACCAAAGGAACTCTTGGGAAAGGTCCCTCATGTAAACTTAGAAGTGACCTCACCCTGAGGGCAGGAGTGTGATGTGTTCACCATGGATCTGTTTTATTTTCCCCCAATCTTTTATTTTTTGAGATGGGAGGTCTGACTGTGTAGCCCAGGGTAGTGTCAAACCAAAGATCCTCCTGCATCTGCCTTCTAAGTAGTAAGACTACAGGCATGCACCACCGACCTGGCCCCCTGTGGATCTGGAGCAGGTCCTGCTCACAGACACTTCAGCCTCTAAGGCTATTTGCTTACTTGTGGAATTGGATCAAATTAAAACTTTCTCCCAAGATTATTGTGAGAATGAGAAAGGTAAGCTTAATGCTAGCACTTAGCTCAGCTCTGCCCAAATGAGGGTGCTCAGCATGGACTGGATCCTAGCTAACTGCTAGTACTGCACACATTATGTCAAGTCCTCACACAGCACCCGAGTCAGGTCCCTATCTCTATTCCCCACATGGTGGTGGGAAAGTGGGCTTTGGGAAAGGTAACAACCTGCCCAAGTGGCAAAGCTCAGATTCAAAAGCTGGAGTTTGAACTCTGGAGCCATAGTCAGTCTGTCTACCTGAGCACAGGGCCTGGATCCACTTAACAAGGGGCTGAAGAGTGACTGACAATGACAGGTGAAAAAAGGGGAGAGGCTGGCACTTCCCCACCCAGGTGCTGCCACTTGGGTGGAGGCAATGGCCTTGTCCCCCACTATCCCCAGGTCTTCATCAACCTGGCCCTGCTGGTGCAGGAGGCAGAGCAGCGGGGGAGTCCTTCACTTGCCATGTGGCTGGTCAATGGTTTCCAGCTACTGTATGTGGGTGACGCCCTCTGGCATGAGGTGAGGCTGCACTGGGCAGGGGAGGCTGGGGAGAGTCCCTGTGGACATAGGACTAAGATAGTGTACCTGGGTCCTGTCCCTATAGGAGGCTGTCCTCACCACCATGGACATCACACATGATGGATTTGGCTTCATGCTGGCCTTTGGGGACCTGGCCTGGGTACCCTTCACCTACAGCCTGCAGGCCCAGTTCCTGTTGTACCACCCACAGCCCCTGGGGTTGCCCATGGCTGCAGTCATCTGTCTCATCAATGGTCAGTCAGGAAGGGCAGCAAGCTGGGCCCATCATTTCCCTTCCCTCTTTCTTTCATTCACACTTGGTTCAGTATTCAGTAGGTAGGTGCGAAGCTCGGGTGGTTATCTAAAGCTGGGGCTGGGTTCTGGATATCCAGGGAGTCAGCTATAGACATGCTAGTAGATACTAAAAATCAGGCAGAAGACCATGGCCATCAACCTTGACTATCTGCTCATACTCTCCCCCAGCTATTGGTTACTACATATTCCGTGGGGCCAATTCCCAGAAAAACACTTTCCGAAAGAATCCTTCAGATCCCAGTGTGTCTGGTAAGTTGGGTCTCATGGGGGCCATAGATGAGGTGGAGCACGACTTTCTGGGATTCTCTACCTCACTCTCTGTGTTTCCCAGGCCTTGAGACCATTCCTACTGCCACCGGGCGGCAGCTGCTGGTATCTGGATGGTGGGGTATGGTCCGTCATCCCAACTATCTCGGAGACCTCATCATGGCTCTGGCCTGGTCCTTGCCTTGTGGTGAGTGCCCTGGGTGGATATGAGCAGTAGCATGGTGATCACAGGATGCCTATGATCAGCTACTAGGGATGGACCCAGTGTGTGGTGTGTGGCTGGGGCAAACCCCATGCCAGGTTGGGTTGCCTTTCCCTGCTGAGCCTTGATGCTCTGTGAACCACTAGGCATGGAAATCTCTGTGAACTGCTGTCTGAGTGGTCACAGAGCACTTCTGTACAGGGGTGTCCCACCTGCTACCCTACTTCTACGTCCTCTACTTCACTGCTCTGTTGGTGCACCGGGAGGCCCGGGATGAGCGGCAGTGCCTGCAGAAGTACGGCCGGGCTTGGCACGAGTACTGTCGGCGGGTACCTTACCGCATCTTGCCCTACATCTACTGAAGCAGCTTCACTGGCCACCAGACCACCATGATAGGAATCTGGACACAACTGGGCCCTGAGCTCACCCAGGAAGGGATGACCAGCCTCTGAGAAAAGGTCATTTGGAACAAGATGAAGCCGGTGCCCCCAAATGGAGACATTTTTCTCCCGTTGTATAAATGTCTGGAACCCTTGGTGTTTTGCTCCCATTCTGGGACAAGTGTGTTTATACCCAGAGTTGGGTGAGCTCTGACTAGGAGGAAGCTGAGAGGCAGTTTGTGAACACGAATCTGGGCTAGACAGGATAACAGCTGTCACTCAGAAATGGGCACTGTCCACAGTTGGGCAGACCAGACACAGCTTTATTAATAACAAGGGTCCCCAGGTCAGCCAGGGAGCTCCTCAATGAGAGTCCTCGGTGCAGGTGGCACAGGGCCTCCCCAAAGGCGCTCTAGCTCCCCAGTGAGGGCTGCCACCTCCTCTGCTGCCACCGTGTGGGCTTGGTGGGCCCTGGTGCAGTCTAAAGCCAATGGTGTTAGGACAGCCTCATTTTCATTGGTCCAGGCCAGCAGAAATTGGCACTTCTTCCGGGCCTTGTAGAGGCGATCTCGCTCTTCTCTAGCCACGGCCTGTTTCCTGGCCCTGCCCAGTGTCTGCACTAGATGCCCCAATGCAGCCAGCGTGTAGCCTTTCTGGTTGGCGGGACCCTCACCCAGCAGGATGCGGGCGGCCTCCTGCATAGCACCCCGTGTACCCAGGGGCCCTGGTGGGTGCTCGCTGGTTTCTAGCACGCTGGCTGCAGCCAGCAGGGCTTCCTCCGCAGAAGCAAAGACTTGCTGGGCGCCCAGGGCTCCAGAAACGCCCAGCAGCGTGGCACAGAAGTCGGAGAGCAGCTCTTCGTCCCCGCCATGATAAAGGGCTAGAGTGTGCGCATAGGCGAACAGCACGTTGGGGAGCTGGAAGCGCACGAGCGGCGAGGGTGGGCAGCGACTCAGGCTGGCCAGCGCAGGGATGTGGGTGGGCACTGAGGGCCTACAGGCCCTGGGGGCGTCTCCAGGAACTGGCTCCGCGGGGGCGGGATCTAGCTCCACAGGTTCACTGCTGGGGACACCATCTAACTCCTCCAGAAGCCGCGGCCCGGCCCCACGGTCCCACCACCACGGCCGCCACGGAGGCAGCAGCTTCCCGGCCTCGCCGCGGCTCAGCAACCGCTCGAAGGCCGCCTTCTCCGCGGGTGCCAACTCTTCCCAGAGTCTGGAAAGGCCGCCGGGTGCCGGGCCAGTGCTCAGGCCTGCCTCCTCGGGGTCGTCCTCTGTCTCGCGTTGCTGGCGCAGCCGGCGTAGAGCACATGCTAGGCGGCTAGGCGAGGCGCTGCGGCCGCGGAGCTCTCTCAGCACCTGGTCACGGTAGAAGTCTTCGGCGCAGGCACCATGAGCCCGATAGCAGCGCAGCGAACAGTAGGGCACATTACAGCGTGGACAGGTGTAGCGCGCTGGCTGGGCTTCCCCGCCTGGGCAGAAGCCGCACAGCCCGGCCGGCTCCATGGCAACTACAGCAGCTAGCTAACAGCGAACGCGAGCACCCCAGCGCAGCCACTTCCGGCGCATATTCAGTTACTTCCGCCTCTTTGCCAGGCCAAGGGAGCTTTCGGTTCGGCAACGCTCGGAGGCTTCTCGGCAATTTCCGCCCACCATATCATAAGCCAAGCCTCTCCCTTCTCTCAAGTAGCACTTTGGGCAGGCGCAGAAACCTAACGCAACTTACGAGCCCCGCCCACTACGGCGATGACGCACAAGATCGGAAAAATGCGCAGGCGAGCACTACGCTGGTCCTCGCTCGCCCCCTAGTGGTTGACCAAACCCTGCCCCATCCCCGCCCCACAAGTTTCCTAAAAGTGAAAAACAACTTTTCTATAAGAGCTGGGGGCATGGGCTGGAGTTGTGGCTCAGTGGTAGAGCGCTTGCCTAGCCTGTGTGAGGCACTGGGTACGATTCTCAGCGCCACAATAAAATAAATAAAGGTCCATTGACAACTAAAAATTAAAAAATAAAAAATACAAAGCTGGGGGCAGAAATCATCTATACTAAGCACCTACTTTGGGCCACTAATCGTGCCAGTTCTATGGGAGATAAGATTCCTCTCTATACTGGAGGAACAGACATTTTGCTAGGGAACATAGACAATTTAAGGGGCAGTTAGAGTGAAAGAAAGGCCTAGACCTGGGTGTTGGGGGCATTGCTTTAAAAGAAGGCAATGTTTAACAAATATCTGAGCTTCTGTTCAATTCCTAACCTAAACCTACCTCTTCCTTCATTAAATACTTTCTGATTAAATATCCAATAGTAGTCAGGCACTGTGAGGCCTGTAATCCCAACTACTTGAGAGGCTGAGGCAGGATGATAGCAAGTTAGGGACCAGCCTGGACAATTTAGCAGGACCCAAAATAAACAATAAGGGCTGGGGATGTAGTTCATTATGTATATTATGTTTATATACACAAACACATACTCACAATATTTATATACACATAAAATCTTCATTCACCTAATTCTGTTAAATGCAGACTCCATATTGAGGACCAAGAACACAATGAGGATCAAAGAGATGAGATTCCTGTCCTAAAGTTATCTTCTGGTGTAACAGAGATGATGAACCACAAACAACAACAATGAGGTGTTTTTGTTTGTTTTTGTTTTACATACTGAGGAATGAACTCAGGGGCACTTAACCACTGAATTGCATGCCCAGCACCCTGCTCCTGCACCACACACATTTTTAAATTTTTTTTTTTTTTTTTTAGAATTTTTTTAATATTTATTTTTTAGTTCTCGGCGGACACAACATCTTTGTTGGTATGTGGTGCTGAGGATCGAACCCGGGCCGCACGCATGCCAGGCGAGCGCGCTACCGCTTGAGCCACATCCCCAGCCCACATTTTTAAATTTTGAGAACAGAGTCTCAAGTTGCTGAGGCTGGCCTCAAACTTGTCATTCTCCTGCCTTAACCTTTTCAGTTGCTGGGATTACAGATATGTACCACTACATCTGGCTGAAAGATGAGGTCTTGATCTATGGTACCTATGAAATGTATCCTGTTTCTTTGGTCACTCTCACATTCATTCCCACATCCTGTCACTTCTGCCTCTGAAATATCTTACATCTATCTTGATATGTTTCATTTATCTCCCTACAAACACTTGGAGACTTGGATGGACCACCACTGATGGTCTAAGCTACCTGCCTCCTCATCGGATGACAGTGCCTTAACTGTTTTCCTAACTTCCTCCAGAAAAAAAAGCCTGAGAAATAGATTATAGGGCTGGGGATATAGCTCAGTGGTAGAGCATTTGCCTTGACTAGTCAAGGCCTGGTTTGATTTCCAGCACTGAAAAGTGAAAAACCTACAAGAATTTAGATCACAAATCAGATTACATCAGTCCCTTGCTTAAATCCTCTTCATGACCCTCTGTTGCTTTTAGACTCAACCCCAGCTATGGTGTGAATCAAAACTCATGTTGAGACGGGCACTGTGGGCCACAACCATAATCCCAGCAGTTTGGGAGACTGAGGCTGGAGGATTGTGAGTTCAAAGTTAGCTTCATCAATTTAGCAAGGCCCTAAGCGATTTAGCAAGACCCTGTCTCTAAATAAAATATAAAAAACAGCTGGGGATGTGACTCTGCGGTTAACTGCACCTGGATTTACTCCCTTGTACCAAAGCAAACAAAACCAAAACCAAAAAACTCCACAAAAAACAAAAACAAACATGTTTAAATGTAATCCCTTTTGTGAGGCATTAAGAGGCAAAACCTTTTAGAAGTGGTTAAGTCCAAGGTTCTACCTTAATGGATTGATCCATTCATGGATTAATGCAGTGTGGATAAAATAAAGGAGTTCTTTCCCATGGCTAACAAGGTCTTGCAGAATCTGCTGCACTCACTAGACATCACTTCTGCTTCTGCCCTTGGAAGCCTCTTGGCTGAACTCTCCTCAGCTTAACACTTGATTGGTTATTTCAGGACTCACATCTTCTCCTCAGTGGTCTTCCTTAGGGATGCTCCTAAGTACGTCTGTCCACAACTTCCCCCACACCACACCCACATTGCAGCAGTCTTTCTATGAGGCTATTAACACTTGTAATGAGTTTCCTCATATTTCCCCACACAAAAAATTTCAACTGTGGGCTAGGGACGTATGTCATTCAAGGGCAAGGACTTGAGAACTTGGATTCAATCCTCTACCAACCATAAAAAAAAAAAAAAAACAACCTGATAAATAGAAAGTCAGGGGCTGGGATTGTGGCTCAGTGGTAGAGCGCTCTCCTAGCACGGGCAGAACCTGGATTCGACCCTCAGCACCACATAAAAATAAAGGCATTATGTTGTATCCATCCACACCTAAAAATATAATAAATATTTTTAAAAAGTTAGGGACTATGTTTTTTTTTTCCCCCAGTGCTGGGGATCAAACCCAGGGCCTTGAGCATATTATCCCAAACTCCCTACCACTGACCTACATTCCCAGTTCTTTTTTTTTTTAAATCACCATACACAATATTTTTTTTTTAATCGAGAGAGAGAATTTTAATATTTATTTTTTAGTTTTTGGCGGACATAACATCTTTGTATGTGATGCTGAGGATCGAACCCGGGCCACAGGCATGTCAGGTGAGCTCGCTACCACTTGAATCATATCCCCAGCCCCTTGGCTGTTCTTTACACAGTCTATATACCTACAATAAGCCAGGGGCTATGTAAGCATTTTATATCCTTTCACCTTCACAGCAACTCTCAGATGATACAGACTACATAAGTAGATCAAGGGCTGGGGCTGTAGTTCAGTGGTAGAGCAGTTGCCTAGCATGTATGAGGTACTGGGTTCGATCCTCAGGACCACATAAATAGTAAACATAAAAGAATGCTATCTACAACTCTAAAAAAAAATAAGTAGTTCAAGATCTGTCAAACAGTAAGTAGAAGAGGGAAAAAGAAAAAAACCCAAAACTCCAAGTTCAGCAGTCTAAACCCAAGGGCTTTCCCCCATGGTATATTATATTAAGAACCAGCAGGTTCAAAAACAGATGAATGATGAGTGGATTTCAGATATGCTGGAAGCCTTAGTTGCTAGGAGAGATCCTTAAATCAACTCTAAAAGAACTGTTTGGGAACATTTTATCCAATCATAGCATAATTAAATCAGCAGGGCCAATCAAACAATTAGAAGTAAACAAGGTCACCCATCACCATGGTGCCAATGTAATCAAGCAATACTTTGCTGATTTCTAGTACTGAGGCACAGCAGGTTTCTTGTGTCCTGGACTTTAGTAAGGCCACAGCTAGTTCTAAGTTCAAGGAAGGACTAGATTGGCATTTACTGACTTTTATCTTCTACCCAAACCCCTTCCATACTGCCCTTTGCTGCCTCCATAAAAAACACCTCATCATGATTCCTGCTACCTTCTCTAGATAGAAGATGTAAATTGTTCAGAATGGGTAATTTCCCAACTCTTTATCTTAAGGGCGGTCATTTGTGACTCTCCTGTAGTTTACCATTTCTTCCTTCCAGATTATGGGCTTCTGCCCTTACTGCCTCCAACCTCTGGAGGACAAATGACCACCCCTGAAAACCATACCTTTTCCTAACATCCTGCAAATTAAAATGAAACAATGAGTTGTCTGGACGAAGTGGCTTTATTAGAGAAAACAAAGATTACATAGGACTTAGGAGTTGGCATTGGGGCCTTTCTTCTTGCCAAAGGTGGGCACAACATTGACAAAGCGCCGGTTGTACTGCATCCGCCGCTTGGCACGGCCTGTCTTCTTCTTCTTCTTCTCCTGTTTGGCCACCTGGGAAAAAGAAGGGCTGATCAGAACCTGGCTGACCTCTTACAAGCCTGGCACTCTTCCCTCAGGCTCTTCTCCAGGAAGGGACAAGGCAAACAGGAACATCAAGGGTCTTGGATTAGCTGTGACAGTAAGACAAAGTCCAAACACCACAAATTTTCTCACTCACCTTGGGAGTTTGACCTCTTACTTTTCCAGCACGGGCCAGAGAACCATGGACTTTACCTGTGGTGAGAAGGGAGAACAGCAGCAGGTTGAGACAAGTTTGGCCCTAACTGGAATGAAACAAAGTCAGAGTTTTGACCTGTAATAACATTTTCTGGCTCTGGACTTTCAATAAGACTTGAAGACCATCTTGGGGATCTGGTCTGACACCTTGATTTTAGTGGGGAAACTGAAGCCAGACAAAGGTCTGCCAAAAGAACTGCTGTCTGGCTCCTTCTCTCACACCTCTTGGAGTTCATTTAGAGGTGAACGGGAAAAATTTAGCTGGACTGAAGATCGTGGAAAACACTTCAGTGTCTTGCCAGAGAAAAGATACCGAGCTGCCAGGACTATGTACCCCACACCCACTCATTTAAGGCAGTTCAAAAAGCCCTCCTCCCCCACTTACCTCCAAGCATGCGGCCGGCTACTTCCAAAGTGGTCAAGGCCTCCACTCCACACTGGCCCAGAGTAGCCTCATCCTCCAGCGGCGCGCCTGCCAGGAGCACGACTTGGTCTTCCGGGGCGATGCCCTCCAGTGAGGCTACATGAGCCTGCAGGAGAAGCAAGAATCGTGTGCATTCCCGCGGGTACGAGGACCAAGAGAACCAGAGGACGGGTAGAGTGCAAGCAGCTCCACGCAGACTTACCTTGATCTGGGCGACCGTCTCCTGGCCGGTTACTTCGAGGGTGTGTAGCTCTTGGGCGCGGACAAAGAGCTGCATGTCGGCGACTGAAATGAAAGGCTCGTGTGAGAAGAGGAAAAGCGTCCCAGGAACAAGGGAGTCAGGGAATGGGAAACGGAGCAGGACGAACGCGTCGGGACTGAGACAGGCGCGGCGTGTCAACGTGGAGGAGACCGGGCCTGCGAAGCTCAGGCAGGGACTCGAGCCCGGGCCGCCATAGAGAAGCCCCTGCCCCTTGATTTCCCGGTGCCTTCAGACCCCGCGGCCGGCCTTCTACCAAGCGCTCGCCTAAGTCTTACCTGAGCCGCGGCCCGAGGTGCCGCTACCGTGAAGATGGAGTCGAGAAAGAGGAAGAAGCGAGGGCGCGCACGTCCTCACCGCCTGCTTCGTGCCACGTCACTACTGAGCGACCGCGCGGTCCTCTAATATTTGTACCGCTCATCACCATTCTAGCTCCGCCCCTTTACGCTACGCTCAGGCGTCCTTTCTTCGTGGGCTGTGCGCGCAGGTGGGTGAGGGGGCGGGACCAGGCCGGTTGCGCGCGCAGAGGGCCAGTAAAGGGGCTGGTCAAGATGGCGGCGGCCGTGTTCCGGGCGTCGCTGCGGGGCTGGACCACTGGGGTCCTGCGGGGCTTCGGGCTGCGGCACCAGGTGAGAGCGCCGAGCTTGGAACTGAGGGAAGAGGGCTGAGTGCGCGGCTCACTGTTGTTCATTGTAACTCTGCAATCCGTATCCCTACATGGGTTCTTAGTTTTCCTACCCAATCGGTGGCACTTGTCTCGAAGGTAAATACAAGATTGAGGGGGAAAGCGGTAGATCCCGGAGGGCGCGTGAGGAATGTGGGGTTTGGGATGTGGATAAAAGAGAGCGCGGGGTAGTCGCGACTGGGGGTTACTGCCCATGACACTCGCTGCCTGGGTCCTGAGTGTGAGCAGGGAATTGCCATTAGTTAAAGAACCTAATCTAGAACTAGACTGTTTTAACAGAATGTGCAGAGACAACTTTTAAATACTGAAAAATGCCATAGTGGTCAATCTTACTGCTAATTGGCTTTTCAGAAGTACACAGTGTCATTTGAGTCCTGAGAGAGGCATGCTGTTCAGAGTGCCTGAGTTTCTTTGCCCAGTCCCACCTACACCCTGCACACCGGGAAACTGAAGCTTGGTGCTTTCCACCTCACACCTTTTATTTATGCTCTTCTCTCTGCTTGAAATGTTTCCGTTTCTGTACTTAATAAAGTTCTCTGTTGTTGGGTAAGCCATGGAGAGATTGTTTGTTTTGCCTCAGAGCCAGACCCAGGGGCCACCTGATTACCCCAGCTTCGTGGAATCTGTGGATGAGTATCACTTCGTGGAGCGCCTGTTACCTCCAACCAGCATCCCAAAGCCCCCAAAGCATGAACATTATCCCACCCCTAGTGGCTGGCAGCCTCCCAGAGGTGAGGTGGTTTGAAGGCTGATGGGGAGCATCTCCCTCCCCAGTGGCTGCAGGACTCATGTAGAAATCCTTTAGGATTAGCATTGGATAGTGCCCAAGTAAGGGCTCAGGAGTGGAGCTGTCCATTCACGGGTACCCATCCATCCACACTGTTGGGATGGAGTCTTTCCACCTGGGGAAAAAAATGAAGCATAGAGAGAAAACCAAGTGCTTGAACTGATATTCTCCCCCAGCAGACTATGTACCATAATAGAGAACACAGCTTGGGAGTCAGGCAGTTTAGGGTTTGAATTTCATACTGCTGTTCATTGCTGGTATGATCTTGAGTTAATCATTTCTCCCAACCTCAATTTCAGCAAAATAGAGATAATTTTCTTAGCACATAAAACACTTAGTGGAAAGCCCAGCATATGGTAGGTGTTTGTAAGTCCTTTGTTCCAGAGATTGATTTTGGCCACCCTGACCCAGTGGAAAAGGGCACGGATTACCTGAGAGGGGACCCAAAGATCCAGGGAGGCATGACCCTCACTTCATTTATTTCTTGCCATTAGTTAAAGTACCTAATCTAGAACTAGACTGTTTTAACAGAATGGTGGGAATCCCAGCCCTGGTCCCTGCTCCATTCCAAACCACTTACATGATACCATGATAAACAATTTGGTCCTGACTATAAACTGAAGGAAAGAGATGCCCTGATATGAAGTCTGTAGTTGGCTTGGTCCAATTGGTTGCAATAACCCTCTGCTGATTTTGTGAGGGGAAGGGCCTTGACTGTTGTTGGGTGAGGCCTAGAATGAATGGCTTATCAATATCCATTACTGACAGATCCCCCACCCAACCTGCCCTACTTTGTACGGCGCTCTCGAATGCACAACATCCCTGTCTACAAGGACATCACACATGGCAACCGCCAAATGACTGTGATCCGGAAAGTGGAGGGGGATATCTGGGTAAGTGTGTAGGGAAGGGGTGGTAGCAGGGTGTGGTTCTGTACTTTTGGGGGCTAAAGGGACAGTAGTCTGAGATGGACTATTGATCAGACCCAATTTATCATCTTTTCCCAGGCCCTACAGAAGGATGTGGAAGATTTTCTGAGCCCACTGCTGGGGAAGACACCTATCACCCAGGTTAATGAGGTGACTGGTACCCTTCGAGTCAAGGGCTACTTTGATGAGCAGCTTAAAGCCTGGCTCCTTGAGAAGGGCTTCTGAAGCCTCCTGAGCAACCTGCATGGCATAGTCCCCCACAGACTGGAGTTCAGGGGACCTTGGGAGTTGAAGTGTATTGGAACCCCTGGGACAGGATACAAAAATCAGGGTTAAGGGCTTGGACAGGGCAGAGTATAAGGGCTAAAAGGCTGTGGGGCCAGGCCTTTCTTACATAAAGAGGGAAACAGGTCCCTATGCACAGGTGTCCATTAGGGGAAAGCTCTCAAGCATGAGAGACCCACCTTGAACCACCAAGCTAGGAAAGGACATTATCTGCTGTCCTTCCCCTCACTGTGGCCTGTTACTTGGGGCTGGAAATGACAGCGCAACCCCCTTTGAGGGAGGGTTCATAGGGCAGAGCCTTTGGGCACATCCTTCCTCAGCCCTCTGGGAGCTCACTGCCAGGAGCATTCCTGAACCTTTGCTGTAGATCAGACCTGGCTTGGTCCTGGAGGGTTTGTAAAACACTGTTGACTTCAGCACAGGGTCCTGAGAAAAGCCTTAAGTTCAAGTGCATTGCTGGGCACCAGAGCAGAGATAGCCATGTAGCCCAGGGAGAGGTGGGAATCCCAGCCCTGGTCCCTGCTCCACTCCAAACCACTTAGACTTAACTGGGTTTCCAACTCTAAGAAGTCAAGTGATTAGCTTTGGCTGGCCTGGCCAGGCCATAAGAGTACTTAGCAGCTCCTTGCAATCTGGCCCAAGCCCATCCTCCCAGCCTGTTGACCTGCAGGCAGGAAGTTGCAGACCTTTCACTCCTGTGAGTGGTCCACCCATAGTCAACTAGCCTTCACACTTTCCCTACCCTTGAGTTACCCAGGTCAAAGACCTGAGGTTTCTCCCCTTCCCTCAAACTGGTTAAGACAGTGTTTGGATCCTGGCTCTTGGTCTCTGACCCAAGGTAGGGTACCGATTTCTCTCTGGGGCTCCGTTTCTCCATATGCAAATGGGTATGTCTTTGTAGTTGTCAAGTGTCTACTCCTGAAAATTACAGACCATTATCAAGTCCATAGTCTTGGTAAGAAAAAGGAGTCCAACCCTGATCCTGACATAAGCCCCACCAGTCATTAATGCAAGTTTTTATTTGGCCGTATATACAATTTAAGCTATTAAAATTTTTACAATATTTACAAATTAAATAATCATCTGAAACTGTCTCCAGCAACTCTTGTAACACAAAACCAAGGGGAAGAAAGACAGGGACAGGCAGGCCTTGGCTCCTGTGATCCCTGCCTGGCCCAGAGCCTGTTCTAAAGTGGAGAGGAGGAGCTGCACTTCTGGCTCCTCTTTCCTGGGGATGGGCATTCAAATTCAAAAGATAAAATTTAAGCCAAAAGCCACCAGGTAAGGTAGTAGTTCCAATCCTTCTGAACTTAAGAATCTTAAGTTCTGCAGGTGAGAAGTGGCCTTCCTTGGATTCTGGGTTGCAGTGGTTAAGGAGCAGCACACTAGCCCTCAGCCTGGCTATGGCTGGGCAGTGGCTACAGGGTGAGACTGAGGCAGCCTCACCTAAGAGAAGCTGCAGGGGAAAGGGCCTGGGGGAGGGGCAGGGCAGGGTCCCTCAGTGCTGCCCGCCTGCCCCCCACCCCCAGGCACTCCTTTCCCTGAGTTGTTTGGTTGCCAGTAAGACGTGGAAATGCCACAGGGCACAGGGGGCATAGCCACCACTACAAAGGGGCTTCTGGGGGAGATCAGGATAAGAAGAGGAAATTTGTACCAGTCTTGGCAGGAGGGCCAGGGCAAGTTCCTGGCCTGCCTCCAGCCCCTCTGGGGTCCACACTTGGGTATGGGAACTAATACTGTTCGGCACTGCAGTGTGACCCCGCATACAAGTAGGGCTTGGAGGGGCTGCCCCTTCTCCCAGAAATGGATGGGAAAGAAGGGGGTTCTCAGAGGCTGAACCTTTTGCCTTCACAGCTCCAGCTATGCCCCAGCAAAACACAGGGCTGAAGAGGTGGCAAGGAATGCTGAAGTTGACCCAGCATCCCCATGCCTGCCTGGGCCTCAGGGCTGGAGTCTTGGACTGGGAACTCAGCCTCTTTCCACTTGACCTCAGGGATGCCTCCTCCTCTTTCTCAGAGCTGGGGTTACTACTCCCTGGTGCAGAGAGGGAGCTGGCACTTGGTGGCAGGACTTGTTCCAGCGAGGGCTGCTCAAGAGAGCGGGGACAGGGTGAGGACAGGGGCAGTGTCAGTGGGCAACAGGGGACTCCAACTTTTGTAGGCGGCGACGGCGGAGCTCTGCAGCATCAGGCTCTCCATCTTCAGGCAGCTCCTCGGCACCCACTGACTCAGGAGCTGAGGATAGAGAAGTCAGAAGTGGAACCCGGAGAAGCCCCAGCCATATCCCTAAAGGCTGATCAAACCTTACCTGGAGGCTTTTCAGTTTCAGGGGCTGGTGGGGAGGCTCCTGGAGATGGGGTGGTAGCCTCAGAGCTGGGGATGCTGGTAGAGGAGGCAGCAGCGACCACTGGAGAGGCAGTCTCTTCAGCAGGGTTGACAGAAGTGGCAGGCCGGGGGGGCCTAGGGACAGGGGACAGAAAGTAGGTCCAGCCTTGGTAACCTAGCTTAGGCAGATTGTTCTGTTCTTGTCAAGCCTTACAGGACAGTCTAGGACAATGTGCCCCTGTGACTATCAGGCACAAAGGAACACACTTGGAATGGATGCTCCTGTGGAGTGACTCAAAGGCCACAAAGTGTTCTCAAAACACTTGGAGGTGGACTGCTGACCCACCTCTCGTTTTCCCCTGCAGTCTCTGCTCAGGGGCATCAGGACTTCACAGGGCATTTGCTGAATAATCACAAAGTGCTAAAGTCTTAACTCTGGCTTCCCTCCAAGCCTGTGTTGTCACTGTTAGGTGCAAGGCACTTGGTACATGTCATCTCTGTAAACAGGAACTCCACTATTCTCATGAGGTGAAGGAGATCACAAAGCAAGTGAACAATGGGACTAGCACTTGAATTCAGATCAGGCTGGCTCCAAGTGACTTAATTTTTCCTTTTTTTGTGGTGCTGGGGATGAAACCCAGGACTTGGTACACACCAGGCAGGTACTCTACCAATCCGCCATGTACCCAGCACTCTCCCCCAAGTAACTTTGCATTAACTGTTTCTTCAATTCAGGGGCAATTCTTAGTGTCAGTAAGGTATTAGGTGATGAGCTAAAGCTAGGAATAATTTGAGTTTAGAAAAATATAAAGGAGTAAGATTCAAGGTCAGCTCACTAATAAACATCACTCTTTCTTAGCTCCAGATGTGCCTCTGGAGTGGGAGGATAAAGGCACTGGGAGTAATGCCCAGAGACCCTGAGAATGTCTGGAGATAGGTGACCTGAGTAAGTAGGCATTATGGAGTATCAAGGGAGTCATGCCAAGAACAACGGTGAGGGACCTTTTCTTGGCAACTACATAGCTCCCCACTTTCTTGCAAACACTCCGTGGCCCCCATATCCCCATGTAGACATACCCCAAAGAGGCCAGCACAGTGAGATACTGGTTGATTTGCAGCATGGCGGCGTCGAGCAGAGTGTGGATGTTGCGCAGGCTCTGCAGCCGGGCCTCCAGGTGCTGCCGCTCATGGCCCTCCAGAGCCCGCAGTTCCTCTGGGGTCAGCCCAGCAAAGCCCGCAGGGGGCACAGGCATGGGGGGGAAGGCTGGAAGAGGTGGAGGCTCAGTTTGGCTACCTGGGCCTGATACCCCCCCCTACACCTTCTAGAATATCCCAGAGGGTGGTCCAACTTACCAAAGGGTGGCGGCAGGGGCATACCCATCCAGGGAGGAGGGAAGGGGAAGCCTGGGGCAGGGCTAGCCTCTGGGGCAGAGCCAGGTGCTGGGGCAGGGGCACCCGTGCTAGCAGCTGTAGTTGTAGCTGCTCCACTGGGCCGAGAAAGGGCTGCTGAAGTACAGAATGAGAAATCAGTGCTGTGGGGTCTCTGGATCCATTCCTGCCACCCTGCAGCTGCTGCAGTACCCAAAGGCTCACCTGCACTGGTGGATGGAGGGGCTGCAGCCTCTCCGGAGCTTGGGGGAGGTGGGACAGGTGGGAAGGGACCCATGGGGGGCCACAGCGGGAACATGCCTGGAGGAAAAGGAGGCAGGAGGCCCTGGGGGACTGCAGAGAGAAGACAGGATGGTAAGAAGACCACTGAACTGATACTGACCCCACTCCCAAACAGGGAGCTTGGCTACTGGGAGCTGTGTCCTCTGCTCCCAGAGGCCTGAGCTCAGCACTGGTTACAGTGATTGCAATCATTTATTTCTCATCTTTTCATCCTCTCTGGCCCAGACTTGGAGGGCAGAGACTTGGATTTCCCAGCATCTCCCATTCCCAACTCTGGGAAAGTACCCAACATATGGCCAAATGAAGGGATACTTACAGTTAGGGGGCTGAGGCAGGAGTGGTGGGGGATGAGGGGCAGGGGGTGGCCCCTGATCCGCAGGCTCAGGAGGTGGTGGTGACTGGGCTGGCAGAGATGCTCTTAGGACATCCATTCGGCAGGTAGGGCAGGTCTGCTGTCGCTGGAACCAGGAGCGCAGGCAGCTAGGGATCAAGACCAGGTAGTGGTCAGCAGGTCTCCAGGGGCCTGTGATCTGATGTACAGGTTCCCAGGACCCCTCCCACCTGGTGTGGAAGATGTGGTTGCAGGGCAGCCTCTTGGCACCAGTCACCATTTCTTCTCGGCAGATGATACAGACATTGTCCATTGCCTGAAGTTCCTCAGGAGTGGCATCTGGATACCTGGTTAGGATGGCAGAGCATGTGTCAGAACCAGAGCTGAAAGCAAGGTGACCTGGGACAGTGTTTGGGAGAGAACCTGGGACAAGCCCACTTACAGTGTGTTCATGTTGCGGATGGCTCGGCGGGACATGATGGCGTCTGTCACAGCTTTCTTGAACTGCCTGAAACAACAGTCAGTAAATGCAGGGAGGGGGAGGGATCAGGTTAGGAGACTAAAGGGACAGGGCTGGGCTCACCTCATGGCCAGGTACATGGGTCGGATGGCAAAGAGCGGGAAGGTGTGCACCTTGATCATGATGGTCATGAAGGCCATGTACAGCAGAACCTTGATAAAGCCTGGGGGTAAGGATGCAGAGACCTGGTCACAGGGTCTGGCAGGTAGAATAGGAGATGCTGGTCTGGGTCAGGAGAGGTCCAGGCTGCCCTCACCTGTGAACAGCTCTGTGTAGAGCATGTACACAGCTTTATTGTCCCAGGGGTTCTCGCTCTGGAGGTCCACGGAGTGTAGCACATACTTGATGAAGATGGTGAGCACCATTGTCATCAGGATGGCATACTGGAGGGAGAGGGGCACGAGGGGGATGTAAACACCAGCTCCCCTTAATCCAGCCATGCTCTGCAGTGCCGGGGCCCCAGCACAGCAGGGTGCCGTGTTACCAGCACAGGATCTGAACACAGCTGGTCTTCCCAGCTCCCCAACTCACTATGACTTCAGGCAGTTCACTCAACCTCAACTTGCTCATCTGTAAAATGCAGAATTAACTATTTATTTATAGCAGCGCTGTCTTGCTGATTAAGAAATGCAGGTCAGGGGCTCAGCACAAGACTGGTATACAGTGGACACTTGGCAAAGGCTGACACAGTGGCCCATCCAGCTAATTCTCTCCTGTCCATCCATCCACCTATGCAGAGCCAACTCTAGCATCAGCCTCCAGGAAAACTTCCCTGAGCCCAGGTCAGGCCTTGTCTGCAACCTCTTTTGTGCCCTCCTGCCATCAACTAGGAGTGTATGAAGGGTACCATGACTGACTGATCACTGTTCGCTGGTGGCCACACAACAGGTGCTCAGTAAGGGTCTGTTGGGTTACTCAGTAACATGCAGTGCCACCTTGGACTTGTCTCCCCAAACTCCCAAGCCAGTTTTACCTCAAAGCCAAACACCAGCTGCACAGAGGCCCCACGGGTCAGGATGCTGTGATAAGCGTGGCTGACGAAGAGGAAGTCCAGGATACCCAGGAGGAACATAAGCGCTGTGGGGACCCCCAAATGGGGTAGGGTAGGATTAGCCCAGGGCCTGATAGCAACTTCTGCTCTAGAACAACCCCACCTTCAAGCCCACCATGGCCCAGCCATCTAGTCAGGTGGACACACTCCACTGATCTCAGCCCTCTGGGAACTCAAGTTTTGCCATGGCAGTGGGTTGTTGGGGCAGCCTCCAGGTGAGGAGGCACAAAGATAAGGCCCAGCAGTTAAGAAGCCCTGGAGTGGAACAGGGCACAGACGATGCAAATTAACTTCCTAAATTATCTTTCCTGTACATCTGCAGGCTGAGGGGTG